>NW_006788130.1:998459-1132112 GCF_000442215.2 Lipotes vexillifer
ATATATATATATATATATATATACACTTTGAAATTCCAGATCCAAAATCATGTATAATTTTCAAAAAAGCAGAAAGAAAACTTATTTATCCTATAATTTCTTATAAATTGCCATGAAATAAGATATGCTAAATGTAACCCTGAGTAACCAAAATAATTCAGAAAAAATATACAATTTTTAGAAATATGAAATATATGGAAAGTATACTTGATATTAACATTTTTGAATATGAAGCGTTCAAATAAATATTCTACATGAAAAAGTGATTGTGACATTATTGTAGTTTAAATACAACTTAAAACACTGTTATGCAGCACATTACCATTAGGAAAGAAGAAGGCAGCATTTCCTTCAATTATCACAATTAATATACTAATTGGATTACTCAATGCAGAATTTATATTGAGATTTTTCAAAATTTCTGGGATCTTAATATGATATTGTATGCTATAATAGGTTAATCTTTTTTTACTGTCTGGTTTTCATAATAATAAAAAAAAAATACAAGATGGTTCTTAGTATATGATCTATATAATACAAGAATTCATTTTATAGTACTTCCATATTTCTACCATAATTCTTTAATGTAGCATTACATATAGAAGGAATAATAAGAAGGAATAATAAATCCAAAATATACAAAGTCAGTTAATTCCATACAATTAAGGCAGAAACTTAACTGAACAACTGAATTTTTCTCAGGACTAAAATTTCAAGAGATATTTGCTTTACTCATGCTAGAAAGAAAACATTACACTTAACATTTTAGTTTAAGACATCATCATGACATAATTTTAAAATGTAAATTTTCAGTGATCATAATATCTGTAATTATTAGTCACAACTCAGACATTTAATCACATTTAAGTGGCCATTTCATTTTCTTATCATTTCTGAAAATTTCATAATGCTTTGAAGATGCCTGTGCATATCTGTTTAAGCAAATAGCCCTAATTATGAGAAATACTTTAAAATTATTAAGAAACTCAGCACATTAACTTGCTGTACCAGGAAAATGTAACAGGAAAATCACTAGCTAGAGTTTAAGTAGTAAAAGGGGGAAAAAAGACTCTTATAGAGATATTTTATGACAATAAAGTGGCTGTTTATGATATAAGTGAAATTCGAAGGAGTTCTAGAAAATTAACATTCATAAGATTAAGTATAATCATATCAGTTTTCTCTCAATGCTTTTTCCTTTGGAAAAAAATGCTGTAACAAGATTAAAGAAGAAAAGAATTGTGTTAGAGTAAGCCTTGGTTTTGTATTTTTTATTTTAAAGGCAGATGCTTTTCTCATGGAAGGAATAGATCATTGATTTATTAAGACACACTAAGCAATAACTGTCAAATATGCCATCCAAAATTAATTTAAATACTTGACTCATTAATTTTATAACTTGTGGTTTTTAGTCACCATGAAACTCATCCAATATTCTTAATTGATAAGTCATATCAAGCCACACCAAGGATAACTTGGACTGAACAAATCTACCCTACAAGACTGAGAATTAAATATAATCCAATAAGAAATTTCTTACTTTTAAGTATACTTTGTCCTGTGCAATAATCAAAATCAATACTATAAGTAATTTTTCTAAAGGTGATATTTTAGGCCCTATATGTATATAAGGTAGATGACAGCAAGCACTGAGCTATTCTTAGACATTAAATTTATCATTAGAATTCATCACTGCAAAGTAATTAGCAATCCTAGGACCCATATTGATAATTAAGAGTGCCAAATTTAATATTTCTGACATGATGCTTTAAAATCTACATATAAAATATTTCCCTTATTCTAGGCATCTTCTTTCCAATGAATTTTGGTATTTTAGATGAAACTTTTATTCTCCAAAATACTAACCATTGTCATAGAATTTCTACTGAGAGAAATGAAAACTCCGGAATGTTTTCATGTTCAAACAGTAGAAATTTCAAATTATTAGAAACTCCTATTATTAAAAATCGTCATGTATATTAAATATTTTAATTTCAATTACATTCATTAATTCATGCATTAATAAATAGTTATTGAATATCTATTGCATATTGATAATTGAGTGCAAAAATTAATATGTCCACTATCTTTAAAAAACACATCTGGTAGGGCTTCCCTGGTGGTGCAGTGGTTGAGAGTCTGCCTGCTGATTCAGGGGACGCGGGATCGTGCCCTGGTTCGGGAAGATCCCACATGCCGTGGAGCGGCTGGGCCCGTGAGCCATGGCCGCTGAGCCTGCGCGTCCGGGGCCTGTGCTCCGCGACGGGAGAGGCCACAGCAGTGAGAGGACCGCGTAATCATATGGTAGCTTTCAAAATAAAGTTTTTAAAAAAATAAAATTAAAATTTCTGACTACAGTAACATGTATGTGGGAAGGGGTAAGTAGAGTTATAATATCCTAAGGGCCTTGATTTATCCATAAAGAGGATAAAGGATAAATTTGATTAATTTAAGAATTTGATAGGTTAAATATGCATATTGCATTTTAAAAAGAATCCCCTGGGGCTTCCCTGGTGGTGCCGTGATTAAGAATCCGCCTGCCAATGCAAAGGACATGTTTTTGAGCCCTGGTCCGGGAAGATCCCACATGCCACGGAGTAACTAAGCCCCTGCGCCACAACTTCTGAGCCTGCGCTCTAGAGTCCGCAAGCCACAACTACTGAAGCCTGCATGCCTAGAGCCTGTGCTTTTTAACAAGAGAAGCCACCGCAATGAGAAGCTCATGCACCACAACGAAGAGGAGCTCCCACTCGCTGCAACTAAAGAAAGCCTGCACGCAGCAACGAAGATCCAATGCAGCCAAAAATAAATAAATATATAAATAAATAGATTTATAAAATAAATAAAACACATTTGAAATACTTCTCTTATTCCCATGATCTTCTCCCAAAAATAACTTGATATGTGGCACTTAATGCTGGCTAACAATGTTATATAGAGCTCCTACAGCCTGATGGTTCCAGTGTAGAAGGATTTCTTATGTGGAGGTTGTGTCTGAAAGTGTCTAAAAGATCCAAGTGTCCAAAGATAGTCCAAAGAATGTTTGATTGTCAGAAGACCCATGCAGAAATAGCTTGATTTTTTCTGACTTAGCATTGTAAGTCACACAGCACCACTTCTGCCATATGCAATTGGTCAAAGTAGTCCCAAGCCAACACAGATAAAGAAATAAAAGAGGAACTAGATACCACTTTTATTTGGGAAGTGGTAAGTTCACAATGTAGAAGATTATGGAGGGTGGGGAATATTGCTGAAAGCCTCTTTGGAAATACAACTAGCCACATGAATACAACAAATCTGAAAACAGTATAGAAGAAAAAGAGTTGTTTGAGAAATTCTGTAGCATACTTCTTATCAATTAATTAGACAGAGGATGGGTGAGATTGGGGATAGGCAAGAGCTTATCAGGTGAGATAATTTTTCACTAAAACAAGAGATGCTAGAACTTGAATGATCAGCATCAGTTTGTAGATTAACTCTCATGGCTGTTCATGGTGAATGGTTGAGCTTTATTTGAACTTGACAAGTTTGCAAAGAATGACTTCAATGTAACTATTGTTTCAAGTTTTTAAGATTTAAATAACTGGGGATTTTTTTTTTTTTTTTTTTTTTTGTGGGCCTCTCACTTTTGTGGCCTCTCCCACTGCAGAGCACAGGCTCGGGACACGCAGGCTCAGCGGCCATGGCTCACGGGCACAGCTGCTCCGCGGCATGTGGCATGCTCCCGGACAAGAGCACGAACCCGTGTCTCCTGCATCGGCAGACGGACCCCCAACCACTATGCCACCAGGGAAGCCCAGTAACTGGGGAATTTTGATGGACATGAAATACTTTAAAAGTCTTAAAATCACATTAGAAAAGCATAAAAAGGGGGATAAATTAGACAGCGTGCAGGGGTATATCAATTACACCCTTTTGTTTTGAAGAAAGACATTAATATTGTATCCATCACCACAGACAGCAATTGTCTTTGAAACCAGAGATCATGGGGATAGTATTGGTGAAATTCTAGTTTTAAGCAAAAACCCTTGTAATATGCACGCCTCACCAACAGAAAAAAAAAAAAAAAAAAAAAAAAAAAAAAATTGTTTTTTAATGATTTTGAAGAATAATTTGACAGCAACAAAAATGTCTAATAAATATTAGATGAATGTTTAACTCAAATATTTAAAAAACTATTAACTTTTTTCAAAAGGCAGTATTTTAATATTAACCTATTGATTGCATGCATTAATAATGCTTGAATATGTGGAATCTAGAAAAATGGTACAGATGAACCAGTTTGCAAGGCAGAAATAGAGACACAGATGTAGAGAACAAACGTATGGACACCAAAGCGGGAAAGCGGGAGGGGGGAGGTGGTGGTGGTGGGATGAATTGGGAGGTTAGGATTGACATGTATACACTAATATGTATAAAATAGATAACTAATAAGAGCATTCTGTATAAAAAATAAATTAATTAAATTAAATTTAAAAAAACTTCAATCATTTAAAAAAATGCTTGAATACATATTCAGTCTAAAAGCTAGATTCAAGAGATTTAAACTGAAATCTTTATCTCAAACAAAACAAAATATTATAGATAGTATAAATACTTGGAGTGTGGGGCATATAAAGTAAAGACAACATATATAAATAGAGGAAAAAGAGACACAAGCAAGACAGAGTGATACTCACCCTGAGTCTCTTGCAGACTCACATACATCCATTAAATATTGCACCCCTTAAAAATAGGTATAGCACTGAATGCTTTTCCAAAGGGAATATGGTTTGTTATCTGTCTTAGGTGAGATTTCCTACAAAATAGGATGTGAGAAGATTTGCTTACAAGAATTCACAGGCAGTGTTTTCAAACAACACCAGTAATGGGATGCAAGAAAAAAGATTGAGCAGTGAGAAGCCAATATAATTTAGTTGCTACAGAGGACAACCATTCTAGTTTGCTTGTGACCATCCTGGTTTTAGCACTAAGAGGCTCCCATTATGAAAATACTCTGTATCTAAGCCAAATTTGGACAGGATCAGTCAATTCGATATAGAAGTGGGGAATTGCCATGGCTCTTCAGAAATGTCCTCAACGAGGGCAAAGAGATCCTGATTTACATTGACTTGGATACAAACTCTGCCTCTAGAAGGGGGATGACTTTGGTTGAGGGGCTCCCTTCTGCTGACAGCAATTTCCTAATGTCTCAAACAGTTCAAATTCAACATGGTTATCACTGAATTCACAAAAGTCTCCCTCCAAACCTGATTTTCTCCTTAACCTGAAGAATAGCACTCTACCACCACCTCCTCCCATTGTCTCACCCTCTCCATTTTAAAGCCTTCATAAAATCCTGGGTATTTTATCTCCTAAATATCATTTATGAGATATATCATTTATGTCATTGTACATTTCTTTTTTTTTTTTAACATATACTGGGATACAAGAAACTGTGCCCAGTTGAAATCAATACTAAATTTGTGCACGTTATAATAAATTTTAAGATTTTCTTGGGAGTTTTGTAACATGAGGATATAAAAGCATAGTAGATAATACTTCTTGGGGTTAATCTTCATGTATATATTATCCACCATGTTCACTATATTATTTCCATTGGATTCCACTGAAATCTTCTCTTCCCCAGTGAACCTGAGTCAGTGGAAACAGAAACAACTAGTAAATCTTGACTGGGACATAAAGATTAAAATTCACACCTATCAAGGGGAAAGAGAGAAGAAAAGAAATATTTTGTGGGGAGAAATACAAGAACCCTGAGTAGAGAAGCCAATTCAACACAGAGGATTGGGTCCCGTTATTCACAGGGAGAAACATTGGCCAACAGAGATCAGCCTTTTGATCTTCTGACCATCTGGATATGAGCAGTGTGTCATCGCTTCAGAGATTTTGCCTTCCTCTCCTCTGATGACTAAACAGCCCATTTGCACAGTTCTTCTGTAGTGGAAAAGACCTCAACAGTCTTGAGCTTTTAGAATTGAAGATAAGAGAATTGATAACTTGGGGGTTGGGGACACGTGGAGTTCGAGGCCAGGAGTCTGCTGTGTTCCCCGTTGCCTGGCAAAGCAATAAAGCTATTCTTTTCTACTTCACCCAAAACTCTGTCTCCGAGATTTGATTAGGCACTGGTGCAGAAAGGCTGAGCTTTTGGCATCATCCCTATAGCTCACCTCTGCAGTTATTGTTCACCTCATGACCTCTAGCTGCTGGGGTTTCCTTGTTTCTGTGAGTGGCTCTTTTAGTAGGACAGGAACATGATTTAAACCTTTCATATGGTACAACTGATAGGAAAAATATGGCTCTCTGCCATGTCAAAGGTTGAGAATTCAGGCTTCTTTTATGAGTCCTCTGTTTAAATTTCACTTACTTTTAAGTGTCCCCCTCTTTTTTTTCCAAATAAAAAATTTCTGTGTCTCAAAAAATTTTCAGATAGGAGACATATCACACCCCAATTTACTAGGAATGATTAGACATGAACCATTTACATGAATGAACCAAGTTCAACCTCTCTTCATCTAACACAAATAAGAATAGATGATAGAAGAGATAGTTTATGCCCCACAGACTCTGCTTTTTCTAAAAAACAAACAAACAAAAAACAAGAAAATAAACAAAAAAACAACTCCTGTGTATTCCTCACAGTCTTAAATCATTTCCTCTATGGGATTGGATAGATTTTGATGTACTGTTTCAAATTGCTATTCTCACTGGGTGGAATTTGGTCAAAACAAAACAAGACAAAACAAAACAAACAAATTTTTTTCCTCAGTGCTCATCATTATTGTATGCAAGGAAATTGGGAATAAACTTCTAATATCATTATTATAAGCAGATAGGTTACGTAGGTCCCCAGAGAAAGAGAACCAGGAATGGCTTTCTTGACAGAAAGAAACCCATTTTGGCCTAAGCCATTTTGTGATTCAAGCCTGGCTACAATGTTTAGCCTTGAACAGTTCTCAGTAATTAATCATTTTAAGGAAGGGAATGCAGAAACAAAGGAGGAGCCTGTCATGAAACAATAGTGCAGCATTGGGGTAGGGGCCTGGTTCCTCAAGGAGTATACATAACAGTACACCTTTGAGTTCTGTAGGAACTAAGGTCCCCACCCAGGCTAAGGATGGAATGAAGATATGGACCCTTCTGATTTCAATCAACTGAAGCTCAGACTCTGTTAATCTTTGACCCAATTCTATGCTGAATTCTCCTCTGCTGAAGCCCCTTCATGAATATGCATGTACTCTTAGCTTAAAATTTCTTCAGTTTTGCTGTTCAGGAGACACTGCTTTGGGAGAGATTCCCAGTGTTCTGCTTACCTGCTGCAAGTAATAATAAATCCTTCCTTCTTCCAATCTTTGGCTTGGCTGTTTCTATTGGCTAGACACCCACCAAGAGGTAAACCCAGTTTTCAGATAACAATAACACTTTATTCATCTTCATCAAAATTATCTTGGCACTTTACATTTTTCTTTTCTTTATACATTTTAGGACCAACTATTGATGTTATCTGAAAAGATTTTTTGGAGTTGTAACTGCAATTGCATTGATTTATTTGCACAGATTGGCTTCTCTCTCTCTATTAGCCTGTTATCAAAAAACACATTGAACCACTTAATGAATTGAAGAGTTCAAAATAGAATATTCCTTCGAACAATTCAATAACATTTTATTCATTATTATGAAGATGGTTTTCCTTTACTATATTCGAGTATATATTCTCTTACAAATGCTTTGCTATATTCATTTACTAGTCTACTAGTGAAAATGTTTCTGAATATAAAATTTTTCATGAAAATATTCTCTGTAAGCATAAGGATGAACTAGTGAATTTTGCTTTTTCCTTCTAAAACTTAACATTCTCCTTTGTCTGCTTGTCTCTGCCCTCAGTTGTCTTCCTCTCTGAACCCACTGCCCAGTTGTGCACAATAAATTCTCCTTTTCCTTCCTTCTTTCTGCCTCAGCACCTTCCAGCTGTAGCAGCAGGGGCCTAGGGAAGAAACATTTTGAATAGTCATTAGCATGAACTGCTAGAAGAAATGTCAACTGTTACAATGAATCTAAAACTTAAGAGAAAAAAAGTAAATTAGTTTATCTCTCAAGAAAACTTGCCATTAAAAAATCTATAGCAAATATGTTGAAATGTAAAAATTTAATAAGTCTAGATGGTGAATTCATGTGTCTCTTATACTCTCTAATTTTTTTGTGTATTTTAAACACTGTATCATAAAATTGGTTAGTGTTATAGGGACACTGCTTAAGAGCTTAAATTGAAATATTGATGCCACTGTTTAACATGGTGTGACACTTGCCTTATTATTTAACCACTCTGTGATTCAAGTTCCACATTTACAAGTTCCACAAGTAAAGTAGCATAACAAGGAAAATCGTTTAAGAGGTTGTGTTGAAAAGTAAATGGGTTAATCATTGTACTTAAACAGCAAAAGATGACAATGATGACTGTTTTAATAGGACGCCCAAGGGGCAGCACACGTAGAGGGAAATTAGTAAAAAAGAGGCCAGATTATCAAGGCAAACTTTTGGCTACACAAGTAATAAACCATTCATGAAGGAGAGGTTATGTTGTACTTGCCATGAAGGAAATACCCTATCTGATCTTCCATCTTAAAAACAGGCACAGAGAGAAGGCATTAGATAAGGAACTCCAAATCTCCCTAAACCTCACTACCTTTGTCAATATTTTATTAAATACTGTTACATATTTTATTTTCTAGATGATCATATTTCCTTGCCTTTACTAGACATAATTATTCATTTAGTTTTTAATTTTCAAAATTTAATAACAGTAGATAATAGCTTCACGAGGTAACATGTATACAAGTGTGTATTTGTGTGTGTGTATAAAAATGTGTATTGTTGATGAAAAATTAATCAGTTAATTGAAAGAAAGAAATGGAAAATTTTACTTGGGCCAAACCGAGGATTATAACCCAGGAATAGCCTCTGAGAAAGCTTTACAAACTGTTCTGCCCATTAAAGGTCAAAGCACAGTTGTGTAAGTTTTTGAGACAGAGGGATGTACATTAAATGATGTATTATTGATAGTTTACACAATCCAGATCTACCGGTACAAAGCAAGTAGTGGGTCATGGGTCATCAGTGTCCCTTACAAGATTAAGAAGGAAGGTTATCTCCTAAGGAGTTGTGACCCTTGATGAGATTAAGGACAAATGTTATCTCCTAAGGAGGTCTGGTAAAGGCAGATGCACAACACACACTAAAGGGAAGGGCATAGACCCAAACGGGAAAAGAAAAATTGTTTAAATTTTTCTCATCTTGCCATAAAATATGAATTTTATTTCACAGTATACATACATGTGAACCTTATGGTGAAAAAAATCTTCACCCCATTTCTTCACCCTGCTGTTTCCTGTTCCCTCCCACACAGGTAACCATGAAACCCAGCAGGGCCATGCTGTGCCCTCCCAGACACAAAAGCCTTTCTGTGGTCCCCATTTCTTTTTTGTAGAAAAAAGGATTTAGCTTCCCAGATTTTCTCTGAATTCCAAAGGGCAGATTCAAGCAGTGACTAATTATGGAAGTGAGGGAATGCAGAAGAAAAGGAAAAGCAGTCAATGGAGCAGTGAAAAAACAGAGTCCTAGTTCCTCCTCAAGGGCTACACATAACAATCTGATACACACCTTTGAGTTGCTCTGCAGAAACAAAGAACCCCACCCAGGTGGAGGATGGTAACTACATGCTGAGACCCCAGACTGGTTGGAACCAGAAGGTGATGATTGATATTCCTGGACCACTACCTTGTCATGTCACCACCAATGAATCAGAAGAAAGTCACACACCCTGCAGCCATTACCCTAAATGTTGCCTTTAAAAACTCTTCACTGAAAACCATCAGGGAGTTTGGTTCTTTTGAACATGAACTGCCCATTCTCCTTGCTTGGCCCTGAAACTGAGCACAATCCTGTGGGGTTTTTGAGCATGGAAGCATTTCTGTGTTTCCCATTTCTTGTTTGTACGGTGCAGACTCCAGCCTCCATGACCTTCCCTGAGTTACAAAGGGCAGGTTCAGGAACAGATGCTAATCAGGGAAGGGATAGTTCAGCCTTTGGGCAGCATCCTGATTCTACCTCAAGGGATACCTATAATAATATCTTTGAGCTCTTCTGCAAAATTAAAACCACCAACAAATGGAAGACAAACTACTTGATGAAGCAATCATTCCAGAGGGAAGCTCACAGTTTGATAAGCTCAAGAACCAGAGAAGCTCATCAGACCACCTGAGGCCAGGTTAGAGGAGTGCAGGTCCTGCACATACCCTGATCCTTATTAGTAACTCCATCCTTGAACCATTGTCATAAAACTCCTCATCAAATCCTCTGGGTCAGGGCACACAGTTTTGAGGGGCACAAGCCCACTGTGTCCCCCTTTGCATGGCAAAGCAATAAAGTCATTCATTCCTACTTCACCCAAAGCTCTGTCTCCTAGACTCAATTTAGCACCAGTGCACAGAGGCCAAGCTTTCAGCATCAGCCTCGCAATAAGCCCTTCTAAGCTTCAAAATCTTTCTAGTAAAACACATTAAGTTTTTTGCATATAAACAAATGTATCTTTTTTATTCTCTACCAAAGATCATGGCTATTTTCTTCTAAGTCTAAAATTAAGCTAGAGAAATGGTCTCTGACTAAACATGTATTCATACTGTGTGGCTTTTGGAATGTTGTTGTTTTAGCACAAAGTCAAGAGCACTAGTATTTTCTTTAGTTTTCTTACTAACTGCATGTCTATGTTATTTTTTGAGAAAAATCTCTACATTTTCATATTCCTTTAACATGTTCAAGATTTGCTTTTTATTTTACTTTTTTATTCAATATAATTGGAAATTTTGTATTTTTCATACCATATGGCCTTGGTTGAATATCTATAGCTTTATGCTTGATCTCATAGTTATTTGTAAATTCACTGGACAGTTTAAAATTAAAGTTATAATGTTCTCTTCACTGTTTTTAATAAAGAATAATATATAAAACACATAACTAGTAGGTAGTGTATATAGCCTCTGTTTATTCTGGAGCATGAACTCTTGCAATTTGGTGAAGAAAGGATAGTCACCCCGAAAGCAGTGATGCTAATGTACGAAATCTCCAGAAACTCTTTGCTTATTTTGTGCTATCTGATTTTAAAGTTCCAAATAATAATTTACAAATGAATGGGATTATAATTTGAAGTTAAAGAGTTTACTTTTGTTTTGGTTTAGCTCTTGAATAAAGCAATAAATTAACTAATTGCATTGTCTTACATATGAGCAAATAAGACAATAAATAACATTTATTGACTTCTTTCAATAAGGTTAAGCATTGGTCTAAGTGCTTTACATATACCAATTTATCTAAGTTTCATATCGAGCCTTTAAGTTTAATCCTGTAATTATCTCTTTTCTACAGATATGGAAATTGAAGCACTTATACGTTAAGTACTTGTCCAAAGCCAGTGAATTAAGAGACCTGAAACGTAAGACACTACACACTGTCCTTCTGGAATTGGTGAATAAAATACATTCCATGACCCTACAAGTTAGAATTTGTTGGATGTTGATTGTGGATTTGCATTATGGATGCCATAAACTCACCTTGAAGTGTGCTTTCAACAGTCTTTCCCCTGTTTGTGACATAATTTGTACCTTTATATGCTATTCTAATTATCTGACAATATTGTTCTTGACTTAAAGCAAAACTTGCATTTCAATGTACTTTCCTAAGATTGGGAATTAATTTTTACTGATCTTACATTTTAGGTCATTGATTTTTGGTGACCAATATTATAACTTGGTAATGGGATTTAATGCCATGTTTAGGATAACATTGCTTGCCAAAATTCCATCTTCCATATGAAAAAACTAACAAAAACTTTTTTAAAATCTGATGTTTATATATTGAATAGAAGAATATGTATTAGAGGTTGTTAGAAACAAGCTTTAATGAGAGCTCTAATCTTTACAGATATGGTGGTATAGGCTCCAAAGTGCAGGTTTGCTGAGACTGCTTCTGACTCTCTTGGTACAAAGTACTTAACATAATAAGTTTTACTCTACTACATGGAAAATGATAGCATGTAAATTTTACAGTTATTTTTTATTTGATGCTTACAGAACGCTTTAGCATTGACATGTTGAAGTTTATTTCAAATAAAATTGGAATTAGAGCTGATTTACTAGATCTGTATAATGCGAATTACATAGGCAATATATTTCAAGATTTAGATATATATTGCCATTGCAGTATAGAAACAGATTGCTGATTTTACCATGGCAGGATTATTTTGCTTTAGGGTATGAATATTAAATTCCATGAATATTTGTTGAGCCTGTTTCTCTGCATTGAAGAACATGCTTGTCCCAAGTGTTTCAAAATGAAATGATATAAAATCTGGTATTTCCTTGCATGAGGTATTACTGCTACATCAGAATCTGTTCTGAGTTCTGTCTCCACACTCTGCACTTCAGATGAAGTAACTTAGCTGCTGACTCATCACATGACTCCTGTGTATACTCATATATGGAGGGGCCAGGAGTTGTGGCATAAAAACAGATTATTCCTCAAAATGACACAGGGGTTCTCTGAAATTGTCACTGGGTCGTATTAGTTGAGGCACTTCTTGCTTTCTCAGTTCCTGATCTATAAATTTCCCAATGCATTTTTGACTACATTAATTCACTTAATTCTGTAAACAACCTAATGAGATAAATATTATTTCTCTTCATTTTACAAATGAGAAACCTGGGGACAATTTGTGGGTTAGCAGAGTTAGTTAATGTCCATAACCTCTACCTTCTTCATGTTTTCATGACAGCTTGCTTGAGAATAGTTGTAGCAAACATTTATTCTCATCCATTTTGTTCAAGTAAATAATGTAGCAATGAAAAATACATGTGGAAATTCTCACTTTTCTCAAAATGATTGGCAATCAATTTGCTACTCATTTTGGCAGAAAATTTTATGAGCAAAAATCAAGCAGTTATTTTTTTAAAGCATAAATATTTATATATGTATATATATTTTTTAAATGGTGTAAATAACCACTGATGTATTGGAGTTTGGCTTATACTGGCTCATGAGAGTCCATTGCTAAATTTTCAGAGATTTCACAAGTTTGTTTTAAAATACTGTCATTATTTAAAATTAAATTATATAAATACACAATTATATATTATCAAAAGCAGAGGTGATAAATATTCAAAACACCAGTTTATCATATGTTTTCTATGTTAATCATGATCTATGCTCTTGAAATTATGTTTATTGTATCTATATGGTGAAATACTAAATAATACAGTAAGTCCCAACACACGAATGAGTTCCATTCCGAGAGTGCGTTCGTAAGTCCAATTTGTTCATGAGTCTGACAGCCTAGGTACCCGAGTTACAAAATTGACTCTATGATACTGTACTGTAATAGGTTTATAATACTTTACACACAAATAATACATTAAAAAACACAAAAGATAAAGAAAAAATTTTTAATCTTACAGTACAGTACCCTGAAAAGTACAGCAGTACAGTACAACAGCTGATGTCCAGGGGCTGGCATCGAGTGAACGGGCAAGAAGAGTTACTGTTGTGGAAGGGGGAGAGGAGGTGGGAGATGTTAGAGCTGAAGGATCGTTAGCAATAGAGATGGAAGGCAAGCTGCACAACCACTTGTAGAGGATGCACACACGTCACAATGTATGCCAGACACGTGAACTAACTTACATGATTGGACATGTGAACGCTCGTTCGCATCTTTGAAAGTTCACAACTTGAAGGTTGGTATGTAGGAGACTTACTGCACTTCTTTCCAACTCTCTATTAAGTGACAGCATGTTGGTAGATTGATATCAGCCATGATGGTAATATTTAAACCATCATTTACACTTGATTCACTGTTTTGTTGATTGCCTAGACTTAAGAAAGTGATGGGAAAATATTAATAATGCAGATTAAACTTAAAAAGCTGCTATGTCTGTAGTCATGACGTGGTGAGCACACACAAACACAAAAGAGAAAATATTTTTCTAATAACTAAACACTATCATCTGATTCAGTGAAGAACCCTTTTATATCACTGACTAATGAGGGAATTTCCAAAATATGTTTTTATTATTTAACTCTCATCCTTTTGGCTAAATAGGCAAAATTATTAAATAATATTCATGCCAAAGCACACTCATTTATCAATGATATGTGTGACTTCCTTGCATTTATTTGTAGTCTGATTTTTTTCAAATCATAGTTAAATTGCAAACACAAGTTTGCTACAGATACAAGAGGTTGGGAAAAATCAATAAAAGCATTCTGTGAAAATCAATTGGCTATGTGGAATTACAATAAGGTATTATATTTTTATTATTTGTAAATTGTGTTCTATATATCTTTTATATCAGTACCAAAAAATAATAAGCTCATACATTATTTTCAGAGAGCTGGTTGTTAAGCATTTACCAGCACACACACTACTGGTAGCGTTGAAAAGTAGTATTGCACAGAAACAATATAGCTTAGGAAATTTTCTTAAAAATATTGACAGGGTATAAGTATAAAAACATTGAAAGTTCCTGTCATGAAGTAGTAATAGTTAATGAAAGAAAAAAAAGACTGGCAAAATAGAGACATGTAAATTAATATCAAGAAGAGATTTTTGGAGTGGGAGTTCAATGTTGTGATGGGCAGTTTTCTAAGTCGGCTTCCAATGATCCCTGCTTCCCGACACACAGGCCCTTGTGTAATCAACCACCTTCCATTGAATGTGGCTTGGACCTAGAGACTTACTTCTAACAAGTAGAATACTGCGAAGGTGAGGGGATGCCCCCTCTGAGATTAGACCATAGAAGACTGACTTCCATCTTGCTTGTACTCTGTATCTCTGGCTCTTCTCATGTACTTACTCTGATAAAGCAAGTTGCCATGTAATAAAAGTTGCTCTACAGAGAGGCCATCACAGTAAGGAACCTAGGGCAGCCAGTAGCCAAGACCTGGGGAGGAAGTAAAGCCCTCAGTCCAAAGACACTCTGTAAATTGAATCCTGCCAACAGTGATGTGAGTGAGCTTGGAAGCACATTATTTCCCAAGTAAGTCTTCAGATGAGGTCCCAACGCGGGTCTACACCTTGATTTCAGCCTCTGAGAAATCCTGTAGAAAAGTCTTACCCAGATTCCTGATGTACAGAAACTTTGAAATAATCAATTTTGCTCTTTTAAGTCACTAGATTTTGCAGTACCTCATTAAGCAGTAATATATATCTGATACAATCATAAAAATAAAATTGAAATTAAATGTCCATTAAAATTATGCAATTGCAATTCAATACAAAATAAGCAATATTCTTACCAGTAAGTAGCCTTAAAAATTTAGAGTAGCTTGGTTCTTTTGAAATGTATTTTAAATTTTTCTTTTTTTTTTTTTTTTGTTGTACTCGGGCCTCTCACTGGTGTGGCCTCTCCCGTTGCGGAGCATAGGCTCTGGACACGCAGGCTCAGCGGCCATGGCTCACGGGCCCAGCCGCTCCGCGGCATGTGGGATCTTCCCGGACCAGGGCATGAACCCGTGTCCCCTGCATCGGCAGGTGGACTCTCAACCACTGCGCCGCCAGGGAAGCCCTGTAGTTTGAATTTTTAAACCTTAGTATTAAAGTCTTTCCTTTGTATCTAAGGTATCTCTAGTGACATTTCCACATGGCATTGAGGTATTGTAAAATATTAGTTCTTATATCTCTTTTTTACATGATAGAGCAAAAGGAATAAAATCATTATAATGGTACATACCTTGGCAGTTACTTCTAACTAGTTCATAATCCCACCATCGCTTAGGCACTGGATTTATGACCTCTGTTTAACATGTGTAATAATGGCAGTTCAAATTCCATATTATCTTAAGGGAAAACAGTCAAAATAATATTTATCTCACTAGCTGTTTTTGAAACACCAGTAAGTTACCTATTTCTTCCATGTTAATTACAAATATCTTGGATGAGGGTATAACATTAATCATTATCATAAATATATTAATGATATGTTTCCTGAAAGAATCCTTTTCTCAGAAATTTAAGACCATAAAATAACCAGAAACTACAGTCTTGGTTTTAACTGAATCTACTCTTTACATTTTCCATTTTTTTCTTAAACCTATATGTGCCCATTTGTATAGTTCTTCCTAGTAATCATAGAGGCACATGTCAAATTCTACTCAATACTTTCCCGTTAATATGGTTGTCCACTCTCTGTATTATTTCTAATTTAAAAATTATTTCACTACAAATATTTTAAAAGAGAAGCAAGGAACAAATGTGTTCTATACTCTATATACATTTGACAGCTCTGAAATTCAATAAGAAATTTAGAAAGATCTTTCAAGATTATAATCTGTGACAGTTCCTCTACATATTTAGACATTTCCTACACTGTTTACTTAAATGTGTCTCTGTCTTTATAAAAGCTATTTGGCTACTTTTTATTTCCTGTAACTATTTGTAATGTACCTTCCCACAATCTTTTCTATTGGCTTATTCTGGCATTGATTTTCTGCTTAATAATTAAGTGTTATAATTTCCCACTTCCATTTGGAAAAAATAATGGTTTAAAGAGAACTCAAATGTAACTCTGTTGTGCTTATATTCTTATTTGCAATGAGATAATATGTTAATAAATTTAACTGACTAGCAAGAGAGGTAGTGATAATGTTATTATTGATGAAGGATAGATATTCTACAATAAAGATACAGTGCTTATTAACAAAATTGATGATCTAATGAACTCAACCAGCTTGATTAAGTATAAAGTAAGAAAACTTCTAATACAATTTGTTGTTTTTGTATGTCAAACATATATGTTTTGTTAGAACAGATTTTTCTAGTAAGACTTTGTCTTAGTTGTCCATTGTAATAGCTAAATGCTTTTATAATATTTAAATATCTCTAAATGATGTTTTGTAATGTATAAAATACATTGTAATGTATAAAATACAATGTGATTATGGTCATAAACATTTCTAGAAAGCCTTGTATTTGAAGAGTAATGACTTTGTCTAAATTTATTTCTAACACTGTTATACCTCCAATGCAATGTAAATGAAAGCTAAAATGAGGTGATCTTTAACAAGCTTTCCATTCTAGCGACTTTTATTATTTGCATTTATTCATGTGACAGAGGCGGTTTTCAAAAAAAATTCTTTATAAATTCAAAGGCATATTTTAGGAGAACACTTCCATCCGCCAAAGACCACAAGTAGAATATAATAAATAGAAACAATTTTAAGTGTTGTAATGAAAAATAAAAAAAACATTTTTAATAGCATTTCAGTATAGGGAATTAAGAAAGTATGTATACATAGGGAAAATGTAATCAGGAGAATTTTCTGACCAATAATAATAAACAGGTATAAATTAGCATTTGCATCTATAGAGTATAATTTCTCATGAACTTTGGGGAATAACCTGGATATAATGATATATACTCAAGGGCTGTTTAGCACTAGTTTTAGATTCAAATATTAAGCCACAATTATTTTGGCATTCTTCTTTTAAATAGCGACAATTAAAATAAACTGTCTAAAGAAGATATGTTTTGCCATTTCTGAAAATTGCTCTGCTTGAGGTTCAATATTGTGTTTGCAGTGCATCCGTATGAATTTGCCTTACCAATGGTGATTTTTTTCCATTTATTAGTAAATTAGCAAAGACTAAATTTAACCAATGTTAATCAAAATCAATTATCAATAAGTTTTTTTTTTTTTTTTGCGGTACGTGGGCCTCCCACTGCTGTGGCCTCTCCCATTGCGGAGCACAGGCTCCGGACGCGCAGGCTCAGTGGCCATGGTTCACGGGTCCAGCCGCTCCGCGGCATGTGGGATCTTCCCGGACCGGGGCACGAGCCCGTGTCCCCTGCATCAGCAGGCGGACTCTCAACCACTGTGCCACCAGGGAAGCCCTATGGCAGTTATATTAATCCCAGTGATTATTCTTTCTCAGCCAACATTTGTTGATAATATTGTTCGTTTTGCATATAAAATTAAAATATAAATGACATAAATTACATTAATATTTAACTATTTATGACAAATACATGGAGCGTCTTTATTTTATGATTCACAAAAAAGGTAAATGCTAGTTTATTAATCGTTGTTCTCTTAGGAAATATTTAGGTCTCACTGATTACCTCTCAGTCTCATATCTAAATTTCTTCAGAGCTTTGTGGTTATAGTATAAAAATCAATAGCAGAAAGCAAGCTAGATTCTGTTTTTTGGGATACTTTAGTTCACTGCTTTCATATTTATGTATTTTTCCAAGTATAATTTTTCTAATTAACTGCAAGTGATTGAAATTCACATCTGAAGCTTAGTTTTTTAAACAAATTCATCTGCTTTCTTCTATGCATTTATTCATTTCAAAAAACACAATTCTAATAATTATTATGGTAATTAAACCATACTTAGTTTGATAATAACAGCATGCTGATAGTAGATCACAGTTATAATAAAATATTTAGCCATGTTACTTTAAATCTGCAGAGCTGAATAATGAAGGCTAATAATAATAGTTCATATTTTTGAGTGTGTATTTTCCCATGCATGTTTTTAAGTGCTTTACAAACATGAACTCATTTAAATCTCAAAATGGCACTGTGAAGTGGTGTCATTTTTATCCATTTTATATATGCAGAAAGTAAAGAATAGAGAAGCCATATAATTTTCCCAAAACAAATAAATATTAAACATTGAAAACAGAAGTCAGATTCAGCTCCTGAACCCAAGCTCCTAACCACCTGGACCTAGAAGGTATTATACTTAGTGAAATGTCAGACAGAGAAAGACAAATACTGTATGTATTCACGTATATATAGAACCTAAAAAAAAAAAAAAAAAAAGAATGAATATAACCAAACAGAAACATACAGATATGGAGAGCAAACTAGTGGGGAGATAGAAAGGAGAAAGGGTCAAAAGGGGTTGGTAATTAAGAGGTACAAACTACTATGTTTAAAATAAATGATCTACAAGGATGTATTGTACAGTACAGGGAATATAGCCTATATATATATATATATATATATATATATATACATTTTTTTTTTTTTTTTTTTGTAAATATGGACTACAGTACTACATGATCCACAAATGGTTGAATCGGACTCTCAACCACTGCACCACCAGGGAAGCCCTAGCCAATATTTTTAATAACTTTAAATGGAGGGTAATCTACAAAAGTATTGAATCACTATGTTGTACACCTGAAACATATTATTGTTAATCAAGTATACTTCCGTAAAAAAATAAAATAAAAAAATAAGTTATTGATATTTTCAGGTAACTCACATGAATTACATAGAAATATATTCTAAAAATTAACTGATAATACTTAAATACTGAAATAACAACATTTAAAACATCTGTATGTATACAATGTTGTAGCACTTTGGTTTATTAAGAGTATAGTTAAGGGAATGTACTTTGAATTCATACAGACTTGGCCTCCAATCCTGGTGCTGTGACTTTGAGCAAGTTACTTTTCTTCTCTGAGCCTGAATATTTTCATCTGTAAAACGGGGACAATAATGCCTACTGATAGATATGATGTGTATAAAAAGCTAGCACACTGTCTACCAGTTAGGAAGTACTCATAACTTTTAGTTATTGGAATTATTTCTATTTTAACTCTAAGTTGTTAATTCCTAATAGTAAAAACCAACCTGGTATTTCTTATTGTTTTGGCAATAATTTTTTAATACAAAGGCTAATGCTGTTTTTAAAATGCAACGTTATATTATGTCTTTATTACTCAACTAATTCATTTACAGTTTTAAACATTTGAGAGTCTGCATGGGAAAGAGAAATTTGGTTCTGAAGCAGGAGGTAAACTGACAAGACATTGTGACTGAAGAACTTTGCAGTATTTCATTTCTCCATATAAACTCTGATTCTAATTTGACATTTTTAAGGCCCCATTCACACTGCACAGAATTTCACTGCATTAGTAAATCATATCATATTAATAAAAATTACAATTGTGCTCTAAATTCAAGTTCACTAGAGAAAAAAAAAAAAAAAGAATGAGATGGTTTTAGTACCACACCATAAAATTGCAGCTCTGCTTATTAAGAAAACAACTTTATTTCAAATTTAAATATGAGGAAACAATAGGAAGGCTACTATCAAGGAGATGAGTTACTTTGTTTACATACTATTTCTGCTAGTCTGTTGTTTACTACTTTAGCAATGATTTGTGTCCATTTAAGACCATGAGTCAGAAAGCCAAATTTAATTTTACATTACTTTAGCAACATACTTTTCATCTCCATGACTGCTTTCCTTTTCTCCAAATGTTCCCTGTAAATAAAAGAGCATCAGGTTCTTAACTTATGGAGGAAAATTCTCTTAAAATTTATGAAATTTTTAATTAAAATTTTATTTTCTTAATATCAGTTTTTATTTCCCTAAAGCCATAGTGTGTGCATGTGTGTCTGTGTGTGTTTTATCTTCTTCATGTAACTTGTCTTTTTCATATGCCTTTGACTCTTGTTCACCAAACAGTATTATCAATATAATAGAAGCATAGCAATGTAATAGCTGCTTCTATGAGTAAGTCTGTTTCAAGGCTAGACCTGTTCTTGGGCGAGGATTTTGTGTAATGATATAAGCAGGACTTTTGAAAGGCCTAATATTAGGCTGTTTCCCCCATGTAATGGAAAGAAAATTTTTAAAGTTTATAAGCTAAATTCTAACCTAGGCACTAGACTCTGTCCCTCTACAAAAAAGATTTGTTTATTGGTTTAGGAAAAAGTTCACAAAAACAAGGCTATTCACATTCATTGGCCATTGGCTCTTCTACATAAAGGGCAAAAAATGTCACCAGACAGAAAATAAAATCTTCTAATGAATAACAACATGGATCTGACAGCAGTGTCCTTATCTGTAAAACAGGAACTAGAATACAATGAAATAATATTCTCAAAGTGTTAAGAAAAAAATAACTGCAAAATTAGAATTCAAGCCTCAGTATATATGTCTATTGTTAAAAACAAGATCAAAATGGAGTTGCTTGTGGCTAAGATCCACTTCACCAAACCAAGACTTAATCATAGTTTTTCTCTTCCAGAAATGGAGGCTTAAACCAACCAACCAGGAATTGCCTGATTGGCACTACTTACATAACCTGCTGATAAACCCCTGCCATCCCCTATTAAGAAAGCAACCTTGCAAAAACCAATCTGCTATTTTGCCTGGTATAACTACCTTGCTCTTGCTTTATTCTGCCTATAAGTGTCTTTCATTGTGTACAGCTCTTTGGGAGTTTTTTTATACGCTGTCTGATTCATGAATAATTAAATAAAGCCAGTAAGATCTTTTAAATTTAGTTAGTTGATTGTTTTAAAATAGATAATAGACATAAAGTTCTTCAATTGGGCAGTGTGTTGTTTGGGTTTTTAATTTTATTTTTGTTTTGTATTATAGTGTAATGTCTTTGTGATATATATGTACATATTCTTTTGTATGCATCAAATATATTTTAATAATACTTATAGCAATTCACATATATAACACACAAAAGAACTAGAAAAACATTGTTAAATATTCATCTAACATCTATGCTGTAAAGGACATTCTAAACATAATGTAAACTATAATAGGATGGGATTCCCTGGCAGTCCAGTGGTTAAAACAGTGTGCTCTCACTGTCAAGAGTTTGGGTTCGATCCCTGGTCGGGGAACTAAGATCCCACATGCCATGTGACCATGGCCAAAAAATAAATAAATAAATAATAAATTTTAAAAAAAAAGAGAAAAAGAGTTTTGTTAAAAAAAAAACTATAACGGGAAATAAAGTTTATATATGACAAAAAATAAGTTTGTAACAAAAATATAAACTGTAAAAATACTTGCACCCTATAGACACAGAGTTAATACTCTTAAATAAAATTATAAAATAAAGCATACATATATTTGTGAAAAAAGTAAACAGTACCAATAAAAATATGATAGACTATAGTGAAATATTTTATGAAATAACTTTATAATCATACCAAAAATATGTACATTATTTACATGTCCTTGTGATCAAACAACTGCAGGTTTACATGGTAATTAATTATTGTATTTTTTTAAATTAAATTGAAGTTGAGATTTCTAATTATAAAACCTACAGTAATATGAATAGTAGGAAATGGCCATTAATATACACAGCAGTTAGTTGTATAAACATACACATTTTCAGAAGCTCATGCAATTGAAGATTAAAAATTATAAATTTATCTGACATAGTAGTTCCCTTTCTATTGAGTTTTCTACATTTTTATACATTTTATCAGAAAGGTATATTAATATATACATTCTAGGTTCTGGCTGGTTGCTCCACATATTTCATAATATTTCTAATATTACTTAAAAATTGAAACCAACCCAAATGCCTAAGGGAATGAATTATTTAAGTATATTAAAATCCACCTAATAAATATAATTTTAAATAAGATGCATATGATGTGAGGGTTATTGACAAAAATTAGGTTACAATACAGACTACTTTAATTATATTTAAATTTGAAAACAAAAAACTAAAAGAGAAGAACGATAGCCACTAGAGGACAGTATGATGAGATTTCAGATGATTTATTCTAGCTTATACTTTTGTTTCTTCAACCCTTCATGGTTGATATATTACAGTTTTATATTTGTGAAATGATACCTTTTGTTTTGTTACCTTGAACCAATGACAATTTTTCCTCCATGGCCCATGCACACACAGTCCACACAAATGATTCAATCACAATATGGCAGCATTCCAGGGTTCTGGGCCTCCTAAATGATACGCATGGTACAGGAAATTGATTAAAAGTTTTGGAGACTTCAAAGTTTGGAGGACCGCACTGATGTCAAGAGAGAAAAGGCGTGTTCAAGGGTATCTAAGAGGAAATCTGAATTTGAGGATGGAGGACATATTGTGGATCTGATCATCAGAGGCAGGACCAAAGACATCCCCCCAGTACAACTGATATCATGCAGGCAGGCCAACTGTTTAACAACAGATGTCTAAAAAGGCAAAGGAAAGTACAAGGGCCTTTCCCAAGTTAGGATGATACATAAGGCCCATGGGAGATTATATATCACTCTGAAATCAAAGGAGAAAGAAAAAGGGGAAGGTGGGTATCTTGTATTGATTATGATGTAATATAGAATTGACCAATTTTAATAGCCAGCATGATTGAGCTACCTAGATTTGACAATGTAAATTTTCAGAATAAAAGGAGGCATCTAATGTGCTAAGCTCAGTTAAATGAAAGAAACACACACAGGTATTTTCACCTAAACATTTTATACTGACCACACCCTTTCCTTTATTTAGCAAATGCATATCGGTTCAAGTCTACTCTTTGCTTTCTGTGTGTCTACAGTGCTTCCTTTGAACTGGGGTTTTCCCTTTCTTTTGTTAGGAACCTTACTGCTAATTGCAGAAAAGTTCTTACTGTATACGATTCTTTAATATCTATCATAGGTATAGAACATATATCCCTTTCTGAAGGTGAAAAAGACTGTTTATTTCTCATATAATTTGAAAAATTCTGGATGTCTGTTTTGTTTGTTTTACAAAGTTATCTGTGGCTCAGGCTGTATGCCTGCTTTTAATTAATTAATTAATTTATTTATTATTGTTGGCTGCGTTGGGTCTTTGCTGCTGCGCACAGGCTTTCTCTAGTTGTGGCGAGCTGGGGCTACTCTTCATTGCAGTGCATGGACTTCTCATTGCAGTGGCTTCTCTTGTTGCAGAGCGTGGGCTCTAAGCGTTCAGGCTTCATTAGTTTCAGCACGCGGGCTCAGTAGTTGTGGCTTACGGCTCTAGAGCACAGGCTCAGTAGTTGTGGCACATGGGCTTACTTGCGCTGCAGCATGTGGGATCTTCCCGGACCAGGGATCGAACCTGTGCCCTCTGCATTGGCAGGTGGATTCTTAACCACTGCACCACCAGGGAAGCCTGTATGCCTGCTTTTTATCCTGGGTATTTTGGTGTTATAAAAAGTTATGTTGTTTTACTTTCTTAAATGTTATAAAGAGAAATCTATTTTAAAATAATTTTTTTGAGAAAAACAATTTCCTGGTTGGAATCCTATCAAGAACAAAATTCCTCTTTGTACAGACACAAGACTGCAACTGCACATCCTTAAAAAGGCACGACCACTTTTTAATGGCTTATCCAGTCGTTTTCAATTATAGACTATAAAATACATTGATTGATTCATTTATTTATTCTTTATTCACAACTTTATTGGTGCTGGCTCAATGCTGTCTCTATAATTATCATCTAAGCAAGGCTTTATGTGGATTAAAGCATGATTTTACGTGCATTTAGAGATTGATATGTCGCTGGGTATTGGACTTTATAATTTTGTTATCCAAACATATATAGATTCTTATTTATGCTAATGTAATCATAATTTTTCATAAAGGGATATAAATTATAAGAGCTTTATCCTCCTAATGTTGTAGGATTTCAAGATTGAGACTACACTGAAATTGAATATATGTCACTGGTGACTGTTCTCTATATTTCCAATACCATTTTTGTGTCTTTTTTTTTTTTTTTTGGCTGCACTGTGAGGCTTGTGGGATCTTAGTTCCCCCACCAGGGTTAGAAACCGGGACCCAGAAGTGAAGGAATGAAGTCCTAACCACTACACTTGATCTTAGCCAAAAGGCCGAGAAGCGATGAAGTCCTAATCACTGAACCTCCAGGGAATTCCCCCATTTTGTGTCATTTTATTTGTATGTGGTCTGAAGAAACTCCCAGAGAAATAACTAAAATTGTATCAAGGTGGTAGACTAAGAGGCAATTATTGCAAGACAGAAAGACTCTAATTTTACCTAAAAGGCAAAGTCCTAGATAGAAGAAGAATCTGGCATGATGAGCTAGCCTCAGTCACAAAATTTGGGGACAAGAGGGTTGTGCTTAAAATGCATTATGGCTATTGCTACTCAGATCCATTCCAGACTAGTTATCTTCACATACTATGGCTCCATTTAAGTTGGGAATGGGAAGTATGGCTCTCAGTGTGGGAAAGAGACAGTAATGTATAAGTAAACCTAAAACACCTATTACTCCAGCTATGTGTCATTTCCAATGTTCCCCACAAACAGAGGACACATTTCTCTTCCCGTTTGGTGCTAGAAGGAAAAGCAGAAGCAGTGGGTGGAACAACAGTGACAATGATATCAAAACTGTGAAGTCCTAACATTACCAGTCTGTGAGCTACTGTCCATTTTAGTGGAAGAATATGGGTTTTCTTAGTGGATTGAGTGAAGTCTTATCAGAATACAAGTCTAGCTGAGCTGCTGAAAACTACATAGTAATAATTCACCCAAGATCAGGTCAGAGGGGATGAGAGACAAAAGAGACACTCCCATGATAAAACAAGTTACAGTCATCTGTGCAAGAAGCAGAAAAGATTATTTTGTTTTTGTTTTTTGCGGTACGCGGGCCTCTCACTGTTGTGGCCTCTCCTGTTGCGGAGCACAGACTGCGGACGCGCAGGCTCAGCAGCCATAGGCTCACAGGCCCAGCCCCTCCGCGGCATGTGGGATCCTCCCGGACCGGGGCACGAACCCGCGTCCCCTGCATCGGCAGGCGGACCCTCAACCACTGCGCCACCAGGGAAGCCCCAGAAAAGATTATTTTGTTAACACTGTGTGATAACCTTGAGAAACTTCACATTGCAGAGGAAGCACAGATTTAAAAATTATGGGGTTAAGGAATTGCGATTCTGTACAAGGGGCCTATAAGAGAAAGAATACTGGGCATACTTATTGAGTTTTTTTCTATATAGTGTACAGAGTTTGGTGATGTTCAGCATTTGTTTAAACTGAAGAATTAAATAGTGGGTATAATAACATCATTTATGGTGTGCTAAGCGGGACAGGCTATTCCTATGAAGCAAGACCAAAAACTTCTCAAAATAGGTCATAGTAACAGAAGACCACCAAGGGAATAAAATCAATGAAAATCAAAGAGATTTTAGGAGGAAGTAATCTGTACGGGCAAGTTTGGGATTAGGGGTTACTTTCCTTGAGTCTTCTTCTCCAGGAGGAGTGACAATTAGAGCTGACAAAGAAGCAATAATTTAAAATTATCATTGACCTATGAAAACAGTTTGTTTAACAGTAATATTGACTAATTGAGGCTTCCCAATATTAGCACAGATTCAACTTGTAGTAATGTCCTGCTAAAACTGACTGACTAACTAAGGGGCTCTGCCCTAGAAAAATCATGTACTTCGAGTAGCCACACATTCTGACTTTGGAAACGTTAATGCTGCTAGTCACATAAATGTCCTTAATTTGAGAAGAAGAATGCCATTTTGAGAAAAAAATAAATAAATGACACAGTTCTCTGCTTGTAGTGGAGGTTCTAAATTAAATTAAATTAAATTAAATTTTAAAAAAATCAAAATTCCATTACCTAAAATTGAATCACATTGTCTGTCTAATGCCGTAATCACTTCTCACTGGGTAGAAATGAGAAAAAAAATTATATTATCTTTTAATAAGTATTTTTGAAATAAAAGTATTAAAGGAAATTAAGTTGACTAAAAACACGTTTTTAAAATGTGTGTAGTATATACCTTAAAAGTGTTTACATTTCAAGGTAAAATATTTGAATTCTGTAGCAGGGCTTTAAAATAATAGCTGATCATTATTAATTTCCTCTGGTGTTTATTGTCACAATATTAATCATGATGAACTCATTTGGTATTAATGTGCATGTCATAACTAGTTCTTTGGGATTTTGACAATGATTTCAACAATGATTAATTGCATTAATTATTTTAAAGGGTTACCGATTTCCTTAATGCCTCCTACCTGACAAAAAATTTGAGCTGTATTTTTTCAGGTATAGAGTATAACAGGTACATTTGTCTTCTATCCATGGAGTCAACATTAATCCCTGTGTTTAAATCTCATGTGGCTACTCCAGCTCATTTCTTGCTATTTTCATTCATAATCTCAATATGTCAACCTGATTAAAATACCATCTTTTAAAGATTAATCACCTGTAACCAGTGACTATATTTTAATATGAGTGGGAGTTGAGAAGTGAGGAACTAGATCATTAAAAAAAAGGCAACCAAAAAATGAGTTCTCAACTAAAATGTGGGAGCAAGCTGAAAAACTGTGAGATGGTAGCTGGAAAGCAGGAAGAGAAACATCCTTTCAGAATTCACAAGACCTTAATAAGGTCTTTTGATTGCAAGAAGTCACGAAGTGGATTCTATGAGACATATTACAAGGACATAGAGGATATGAATGACAGGTTTACTGATGGAACTGCAGTACCACAAGAAGTGTAAAATATTTAAATTATATAGGACACAAATATATCCAAATTATTACTTTAAAGTAACATAAACCTATTTTCTTACAGATTATGTCATTATGTTTTTCTGTTTACTGCTTTTCTACTAGTATTTTTTTCTTGAAAACATCAAAAACTATTTCAGTAAGTTCTAATTCCAAAGGAAAATAATAGGGTGTATGTAAATGCACTCCATATCTCTTCCTTATGCTTTTGTCTTTCTTCTGCTGACCCTAACCCAAGCAATTACACACTTGAAGAAACAACCTATTACACACTTGAGGACACTGTTTCTCCATATTTAAGTATCATTCCTCAAATCTTGGTTATCTAATTTCCAAACTTAACAATACATTCCAATTCTTCAAGGATGATAGCTCCTGTATTTAAAAATTGTGAATTTTTATTTGCTTAAATTCTGTTAGATGATATTTTAATCTACCATCATATAAGTTAGGGAATGTCAGATGATTTGGGGTCAGTGCATAATCATTATTGTATCAGTAGATCATTTCAAAAGAGCATTTCAATCTGGTATAGAGTGGTAGTATACAAATATTACCTTTTTGTTAATATTTCCATATTTTACTTACTTTAAAACTAACTTTCAAAAATATACTTAAAATTTGTAGCATTAAGATAAATATACTTTAAATTTCTTACATTTAAAATTAAAGATTTGGGAGGCAATGTAGTAGAAAAAGCATGGGAAAGAGAGAAGAGAGAG
This sequence comes from Lipotes vexillifer, assembly GCF_000442215.2. Lineage (NCBI taxonomy): Eukaryota > Metazoa > Chordata > Mammalia > Artiodactyla > Lipotidae > Lipotes > Lipotes vexillifer. Next base: position 1,026,525 of record NW_006788130.1, read on the forward strand.
AACTTTACAAAGATGAAATCAGAATAATATATAATGAGGCTTCTTGCATTGTAATCACATAAAAATAGCAAAATCATCTATAACAACAACCACATCAAAACACAGAGTTTTAGAAAACATATTCAAGCTTTAAGGGAAAAAAAAGAAATCTTTAAGAGCTGGAAACACCAAGAAGTCTCTGTGAAGTAAATGCCAGTTTTTGGAATAATTAGCAACTCTAGTTAAAGTAGTAGAATAACCTGAAAGAGATAATAAAAAATCAGTTATTAAAATAATTACATAGAGAAAAAGAGTTACAAAATAAAAGTAAATGAACAGGATAATATGAAAATCCACTAGGAAAGTTTGCCAAAGAATTTATTAGAACCATGAAAAACAACAATAGGTGAAGAAGTGGAAAAGTCAAATGATGGTAGAGATCTGAAGATAGAAATCATGACAGATGGAGGAGCTTCAAGTTGGCAGAGGTGTAAGACGTGAAGATCACCTTCCTCCCCACAAATAAATGAAAAATACATCTACATGTGGAACAACTCCTACAGAACACCTCCTGAACACTGGCAGAAGACCTCAGACTTCCCAAAAGGCAAGAAAATCCCCAACTACTTGCCATGTGACTGACAGGGTCTTGGTATTCTGGCCGGGTGTCAGGCCTGAACCTCTGAGGTGGGAGACCGAGTTCAGGACATTGGACCACCAGAGACCTCCCAGCCCCACGTAATATCAATTGGCGAGAGCTCTCCCAGAAAATCTCTGTCTCAACGCTAAGACCCAGCTCCACTCAACAACCAGAAAACTCCAGTGCTGGACACCACATGCCAAACAACTAGCAAGACAGGAATGCAAACCTACCCATTAGCAGAGAGGCTGCCTACTAAAATCATAATAAGTCCACAGACAGCCCAAAACGCAACCCAGGACAAGGTCCTGCCCACCACAAAGACAAGATCCAGCCTCATCCACCAGAACACAGGTACCAGTCCCTTCCACCAAGAAGCCTACACAGCCCACTGAACCAAACTTACCCACTGGGGGCAGACACCAAAAACCATAGGAACTACAAACATGCAGCTTGTGAAAAGGAGACCCCAAACACAGTAAGTTAAGCAAAATGAGAAGACAGAGAAATATGCAGCAGATGAAGGAGCAAGGTAAAAACCCACCAGACCAAACAAATGAAGAGGAAATAGTCTGCCTGAAGAAGAATTCAGAGTAATTGATAGTAAAGATGATCCAAAATCTTGGAAATAGAATGGAGAAAACATAAGAAACATTTAATAAGGACCTAGAAGTACTAAAGGGCAAACAAACAATGATGAAGAACACAGTAAATGAAATTTAAAATTCTCTAGAAGTAATCAAGAGCAGAATAACGGAGGCAGAAAAACAGACAAGTGACCTGGAAGATAAAATAGTGGAAATAACTACTGCAGAGCAGAATAAAGAAAAAAGAATGAAAAGAATTGAGGACAGTCTCAGAGATCTCTGTGACAACATTAAACACACCAGATTCAAATTATAAGGGTCCCAGAAGAAGAAGAGAAAGAGAAAGGGACTGAGAAAATATTTGAAGAGATTATAGTTGAAAACTTCCCTAATATGGGAAAGGAAATAGTCAAGTCCAGGAAGTGCAGAGAGTCCCATACAGGATAAATCCAAGGAGAAACATGCCAAGACACATATTAATCAAATTATCAGAAATTATATACAAACAAAAAATATTAAAAGCAGCAGGGTAAAGCAAAAAATAACATAAAAGGGAATCCCTACAAGGTTAACAGCTGATCTTTCAGCAGAAATTCTGCAAGCCAGAAGGGAGTGGCAGGACATATTTTAAATGATGAAAGGGAGAAACCTACAGCCAAGATTACTCTACCCAGCAAGGATCTCATTCAGATTCGACAGAGAAATTATAATCTTTACAGACAAGCAAAAGCTAAGAGAATTCAGCACCACCAAACCAGCTTTACAACAAATGCTAAAGGAACTTCTCTAGGCGAGAAACAAAAGAGAAGGAACAGACCTACAATAACGAACCCAAAACAATTAATAAAATGGTAATAGGAACCTACATATTGATAATTACCTTAAATGTAAATGGATTAAATGCTCCAACCAAAAGACATAGAGTGGCTGAATGGATACAAAAACAAGACCTGAATATATGCTGTCTAGAGGAGACACTCTTGAGACCTAGGGACACATACAGACTGAAAGTGAGGGTATGGAAAAAGATATTCCATGAAAATGAAAATCAAAATATAGCTGGAGTAACAATTCTCATATCAGATATATATAGACTTCAAAAAAAAAAAAGGCTTCTACAAGAGACAAGGAAGGACACTACATAATGATCAAGGGATCAATCCCTGAAGAAGATATAACAATTGTAAATATTTATGCACCCAACATAGGAGCACCTCAATACATAAGGCAAATGCTAAAAGCCATAAAAGGGGAAATCAACAATAACACAATAATACTAGGGGAATTTAACTTTCACCAATGGACAGATCATCCAAAATGAAAATAAATAAGGAAACACAAGCTTTAAATGACACATTAAACAAGATGGACTTAATTGATATTTATAGGACATTACATCCAAAAACAACAGAATACACATTCTTTTCAAGTGCTCATGGAACATTCTCCAGGATAGATCATATCTTGGGTCACAAATCAAGACTTGGTAAAGTTAAGAAAATTGAAATAGTATCAAGTATCTTTTCTGACCACAATGCTATGAGACTAGACATAAATTACAAGAAAAACTCTGTAAAAAATACAAACACATGGAAGCTAAACAATAGACTTCTAAATAACCAAGAGATCACTGAAGAAATCAAAAAGGAAATTTAGGGCTTCCCTGGTGGCGCAGTGCTTGAGAGTCCGCCTGCCGATGCAGGAGACGCGGGTTCGTGCCCCGTTGATCTCACAGGCTACAGAGCAGCTGGGCCCGTGAGCCATGGCCGCTGAGCCTGCGCGTCCGGAGCCTGTGCTCCGTAACAGGAGAGGCCACAACAGTGAGAGGCCTGCGTACCGCAAAAAAAAAAAAAAAAAAAAAAAAAAAAAAAAAAAAAAAAAAAAAGGAAATTTAAAAATACCTAGAAAGAAATGACAATGAAAACACGATGACCCAAAACCTATGGGATGCAGCAAAAGCAGGTTTAAGATGGAAGTTTATAGCAATACAATCCTACCTGAAGAAACAAGTATCTCAAATAAACAACCTAATGTTACATCTAAAGAAATTAGGGAAAAAAACATAATTCAAAAAGAGTCATGTATCAAAATGTTCATTGCAGTTCTATTTACAATAGCCCAGAGATGGAAACAACCTAAGTGTCCATCATCGGATGAATGGATAAAGAAGATGTGGCACATATATACAATGGAATATTACTCAGCCATAAAAAGAAACGAAATTGAGCTATTTGTACTGAGGTGGATAGACCTAGAGTCTGTCATACAGAGTGAAGTAAGTCAGAAAGAGAGAGACAAATACTGTATGCTAACAGATATATATGGAATTTAAGGGGAAAAAATGTCATGAAGAACCTTGGGGTAAAACAGGAATAAAGACACAGACCTACTAGAGAATGAACTTGAGGATATGGGGAGGGGGAAGGGTAAACTGTGACAAAGCGAGAGAGAGGCATGGACATATATACACTACCAAACTTAAGGTAGATAGCTAGTGGGAAGCAGCCGCATAGCACAGGGAGATCAGCTCGGTGCTTTGTGACCACCTAGAGGGGTGGGATAGGGAGGGTGGGAGGGAGGGAGACGCAAGAGGGAAGAGATATGGGAACATATGTATATGTATAACTGATTCACTTTGTTATAAAGCAGAAACTAACACACCATTGTAAAGCAATTATACTCCAATAAATATGTTTAAAAAAAAAAGAACAAAAAAACCCCACAAAGTTAGCAAAAGGAAAGAAATCATAAAAATCAGAACAGAACTAATTGAAAAAGAAATGAAAGAAGGACACAATAGCAAAGAACAATAAAATTAAAAGCTGGTTCTTTGAGAAGATAAACAATATCGATAAACCATTAGCCAGACACATCAAGAAAAAAAAGGGGAAAGACTCAAAACAAAACAATTAGAAATGAAAAAAGAGAAGTAACAACTGACATTGCAGAATTACAAAGGATCATGAGAGATTACCACAAGCAACTATCTGCCAATAAAATGGACAAGCTGGAAGAAATAGACAAATTCTTAGAAAAGCACAACCTTCCGAGACTGAACCAGGAAGAAATAGAAAATATAAAAAGGCCAATCACAAGCACTGAAATTGAAACTGTGATTAAAACTCTTCCAACAAACAAAACTCAGGACAAGATGGCTTCACAGGAAAATTCTACCAAACATTTAGAGAAGAGCTAACCCCTATCCTTCTCAAACTCTTCCAAAATATAGCAGAGAGAGGAACACTCCCAAACTCATTCTACGAGGCCACCGTCACCCTGATACCAAAACCAGACAAAGATGTCACACAAAAAGAAAACTACAGGCCAATATCACTGATGAACATAGATGCAAAAATCGTCAACAAAATACTAGCAAACAGAATCCAACAGCACATTAAAAGGATCATACACCATGATCAAGTGAGGTTTATCCCAGGAATGCAAGGATTCTTCAATATACACGAATCAATCAATGTGATACACAATATTAACAAATTAAAGGATAAAAACCATATGATCATCTCAATAGATGCAGTAAAAGCTTTTAACGAAGTTCAGCACCCATGTATGATAAAAATCCTTCAGAAAGTAGGCATAGAGGGAACTTACCTCAACATAATAAAGGCCATATAGGACAAATGCACAGCCAACATCATTCTCAATGGTGAAAAACTGAAATCATTTCCTCTAAGATCAGGAAAAAGAAAAGGTTGCCCATTCTCACCACTATTATTCAACCTAGTTTTGGAAGTTTTAGCCACAGCAATCAGAGAAGAAAAAAATAAATAAAAGGAATCCAAACCAGAAAAGAAGAAGTAAAATTGTCACTGTTTGCAGATGACATGATACTATACATAGAGAATCCTAAAGATGCTACCAGAAAACTACTAGAGCTAATCAATGAATTTGGTAAAGTAGCAGGATACAAAATTAATGCACAGAAATCTCTGGCATTCCTATACACTAATGATGAAAAATCTGAAAGAGAAATTAAGGAAACACTCCCATTTACCATTGCAAGAAAAAGAATAAAATACCTAGGTATAAACCTACCTAAGGAGACAAAAGACCTGTATGCAGAAAACTATAAGACACTGATGAAAGAAATTAAAGATGATACAAACAGATGGAGAGATATACCATGTTCTTGGATTGGAAGAATCAACATGGTGATAATGACTCTACTAGCCAAAGCAATCTACAGATTCAATGCAATCCCTATCAAACTACCACTGGCATTTTTCACATAACTTGAACAAAAAATTTCAAAATCTGTATGGAAACCCAAAAGACCCCGAATAGCCAAAGCAATCTTGAGGAAGAAAAACGGAGCTGGAGGAATCAGGCTCCTGGACTTCAGACTATACTACAAAGCTAGAGTAATCAAGACAGTATGAAACTGGCACAAAAACAGAAATATAGATCAATGGAACAAAATAGAAAGCCCAGAGATAAACCCATGCACATATGGTCACCTTATATTTGATAAAAGTGACAAGAATATACAATGGAGAAAAGACAGCCTCTTCAATAAGTGGTGCTGGGGAAACTGGACAGCTATGGGGAAAAGAACATTCCCTAACAGCATACACAAAAATAAACTCAAAATGGGTTAAAGACCTAAATGTAAGGCCAGACACTATAAAACTCTTAGAGTTTTAGAGGAAAACATAGGCAGAACACTCTATGACATAAATCACAGCAAGATCATTTTTGACCCACCTCCTAGAGAAATGGAAATAAAAATAAAAGTAAAACAATGGGACCTAATGAAACTTAAAAGCTTTTGCACAGCAAAGGAAACCATAAACAAGATGAAAAGACAACCCTCAGAATAGGAGAAAATATTTGCAAATGAAGCAATGGACAAAGGATTAATCTCCAAACAGACAAGCAGCACATGCAGCTCAATATCAAAAAAACAAACAACCCAATCCAAAAATGGGTAGAAGACCTAAATAGACATTTCGCCAGAGAATATATACAGAATGCCAACAAACACATGAAAGGATGCTCAACATCACTGATCATTAGAGAAATGCAAATCAAAACTACAATGAGGTATCACCTCATACTGGTCAGAATGGCCATCATCAAAAAAATCTAGAAACAATAAATGCTGGAGAGGGTGTGGAGAAAAGGGAACCCTCTTGCACTGTTGGTGGGAATGTAAACTGATCCAGCCACTATGGAGAACAGTATGAAGGTTCCTTAAAAAACTAAAAATAGAACTACCATATGACCCAGCAATCCCACTACTGGGCATATACCCTGAGAAAACCATAATTCAAAAATAGTCATGTAACACAATGTTCATTGCAACTCTATTTAAAATAGCCAGGACATAGAAGCAACCTAAGTGTCCATCGATAGATGAATGGATAAAGAAGAGGTGGCACATATATACAATGGAATATTACTTAGCCATAAAACAAAGCAAAATTGAGTTATTTGTAGTGAGGTGGATGGACTTAGAGTCTGTCATACAGAGTGAAGTAAGTCAGAAAGATAAAATCAAATACTGCATGCTAACACACATATATGGAATCTAAAAAAAAACATGGTGCTGAAGAACCTAGGGGCAGGACAGGAATAAAGACACAGACGTAGAGAATGGACTTGAGGACATGGGGAGGGGGAAGGGTAAGCTGGGACAAAGTGAGAGATTGGCATGGACATATATACATGTAAAATAGATAGCTAGTGAGAAGCAGCTGCATAGCACAGGGAGATCAACTCTGCGCTTTGTGACCATTTAGAGGGGTGGGATATGGAGGGTCGGAGGGAGATGCAAGAGGGAGGGGATATGGGAATAAACGTATACTTAGAGCTGATTCACATTGTTATACAGCAGAAACTAACACAACATTGTAAAGCAATTATAGTCCAATAAAGATGTTAAAAAAAAATCATGATGTATGCTAAAGCATATACCCATGCCAAACTTTTAAGAGCACTCCCCAAAACTTAGAAAGAGAATTTGTAATGATCAATAAAATAAGGGAAGTAGAATTCAGAAAAGGAACAAATAAAAGTCAGGGCAAATAAAACTAAATATCAAAATATCAATGCAATATTTCAATAACTTATTTGAATATAACAATAACAATATTTCTATAATACTTATAGACTATACAAACCTCATTAAAAGAGATTCTCAGATTGGCTAAAAATTTAATACCCAGGTGCATCTGTTTATGAGACCCCCCAAAAAATTATACTCTTTCACTTCTGAATAAAGTTGAGTAACAGTAAGGAGATTTACTTTACATCTTTAAAACTAAAAAATTGGGAAAGTTATATGAAAATGGTTACTATAGACACTATAAAACAGGACTTTGTGGAACTGTGATTTCTGGGATAAGGGAAATTAGAAAGTTGAGTGTGATAATATTACCGACTTACCCCTGGAAACAGTTTCCAGGCCATGGAGCAGGAAATGGCAACCCAAGCGCAGACCAGCAGTGGAACTGGGAACTTGTGTTTAGGGAAGACAAGGAAGCTAGACTTGCGCAAAAGAAGAAAGTAATTTAACATTTCAATAGCAATGGATACTACTTCTGGTTAAAGTTAGAAGTTATGAAAGCATTACTTGATTAACCTAGTTTCAAAGAATGTCTAGACCAAGAACCTTCCCAATTTGATTTGCAAAACTAATAAACAATTTGCTTCTGTGTACTGAGTTTCAGTCTTAGTTTTGTTTGAGAATATATATATATATATATATATATATATATATATATATATGGCTATATTTGTTTTTAAAAAAGATGTAATTTGAAAATACATATATGTAATTTGAAAATATATATATGAAATATACATATGGAATTCAGAAAATTAGCTTTTCATGCACAACCAGTTATTTTTACATGTTCATCCATATCTCTCCTGCAGTTGAATCTCTCTTGTAAGCTCCTCTCTGTACTCCAATGTGAATGTTTTATGTTATTTTTGAATAAGTAAGAATGATATGAGTAACCTTAGGCTTCCTTTTTTAAGCTTCTTGAAAAAAAGTGGAATAGTTTCAAGTTCCATTAGCAAAATTGTTAGCCCAAATCTGCTTTACACAGTTGTTCCTTTAAAACCATGGATTATTCTCTAAAGAGAATTGAAGATACACGTCTATGTATTATGAATGTTTATATATTTCCAGTCAATATCCAGAGATATATACAGTAGGCATCCCTATATCCGATCTCAGAAGTGCATTTATTCTTAGGACAAATTCTCAGAATTTGAATCTGTAGAGAGCCAAGATCATATGTAAAAGTAATAAATATTTTAAGATTATATAAAAATAATATTGAGGGCTTCCCTGGTGGCGCAGTGGTTGAGGGTCCACCTGCCGATCCAGGGGACATGGGTTCATGCCCCAGCCCAGGAAGATCCCACATGCCGCGGAGCGGCTGGGCCTGTGAGCCATGGCCGCTGAGCCTGCGCGTACGGAGCCTGTGCTCCACAACGAGAGAGGCTACAACAGTAAGAGGCCCGCGTACTGCAAAATAAATAAATAAATAAATAATATTGAAAAGAAAGTAAATCAGGCAAGTTGAGAGTGGGTTAGAAGGTAGCAAACAATCTTTATTAACAAAATAGTAGTATTTCTTAAAGTTTGATACATGTGTGGCAACATTCTCCATGTATTACGTTTATTGGCTCATACATAACAAAAAATGAATGAGATATTAATATTTTTCCCATTTTAGAGACGAGTAAATGGACACAGAAATATTAGGGAAACTGTCCAAATTCACACAGTGAGTGACCCTTGGCATCCGGCAACAATCCCAGTTAGTGACCCTGCAGAGGCTATGGTGAGAAATAGGCCTGTTATAAAAGAAAGGACTAAATGCCAGATGTGTGTTTCCACCAATGGTGATCCTTTAAATTGTTATTACCACTTTAGAATCTCTGTCACTAGGAGAATAATCTGACATATCTCTATAATATATTTTAAAGGTGAATGTTTTGTTTGGAGTGATTATTAATGAAGTTGAGAAATGGACATTAAGCACAGGATTGGCAGAAAACTAAATGAGCAATCTTATCTCGAGATGCATTGATGCACTGAAATGTAATCTGCACAAAGAAAAATATTTCATTTTGAGTAGACAAGCTTATCTGTGTTCTAAGTGTAAAGCCAATTGAAACTTGGCAGGGTTTCTGCTTTGCTTTGTCTTGCATTATTTTCAGTTGAATGGAAAAATGTTACTGCAACTGAGTTGGCTAAAATTATTAGGGGAAGAATGTCGCTTTTGAATTTTTTTTTAGAATAGATCTTTATTGGAGTATAATTGCTTCACAATACTGCATTAATTTCTGTTGCACAACAAAGCGAATCAGCCATGTGCATACACATGTCCCCATATCCCCTCCCGCTTGAGCCTGCCTCCCACTCTCCCTATCCCACCCCTCTAGGTCATCGCAAAGCACTGAGCCAATCTCTCTGTGCTATGTGGCTGCTTCCCACTAGCTATCTATTTTACATTTGGTAGTGTATATATGTCAATGCTACTCTCTCACTTCGCCCCAGCTTCGCCCCCCCACCCCATGTCCTCAAGTCCATTCTCTTTGTCTACCTCTTTATTCCTGCCCTGCAACTAGGTTCATCAGTACCTTTTTTTTTTTAGATTCCATATATATGCGTTAGCTAAAGCAAAAGTTAATTTTTATTTTATCTGATTGAGATAATCAAAATAATATTAAATTTCCACAGCCTCAAATGTACTCTTTTATATTTAATTATTCTCTATGAAAATGTTTATTTTAAACTTATTAAAATTAAACAATAGGGCTTCCCTGGTGGCGCAGTGGTTGAGAGTCCGCCTGCCGATGCAGGGGACACGGGTTCGTGCCCCGGTCCGGGAAGATCCCACATGCTGCGGAGCGGCTGGGCCCGTGAGCCATGGCCGCTGAGCCTGGGCGTCCGGAGCCTGTGCTCCGCAAGGGGAGAGGCCACAACAGTGAGAGGCCCGCGTACCACAAAAAAAAAAAAAAAAAAAAAATTAAAAAAAAAATTTATTCAATATATACATTTCAGTTTTATTTCTTAAGTATTTTTCTCTTCATAGAGCAAAATTTAAAACTCACACCAACCTCTTAATATTACTTCCTGTGTATGCATTTTGAATAAGTAGACATATAGTGGAAAAATGTAGCAGACATACTATGCTTTAACAAATCTTCTGAATGTATTGTTTACTTATGATTTTGTTTCTTGACAATCAGGTAAGGAGCACATTAAATTGTTTTTCATTCATTTACGCAAAAACTATAACTAAAATTCCCGTATGTAGAATTTGTGAATTACCATCAAATTTATTCACTGGAATGTTTTTCTTATATTATCGCCTAGTTAACAAACACCATAATTGTATTGCCAAATATAGCCATTAAGTCATTTTCCTTAAGGTGTTAAAAATTCTGTGCTATCATTGAAGAAAATATATTTTAGAAATTTGGTATATCATCTTATTGGGATATTCAATTTCATTTGTGTATTATTCTATTTAATTGACATGCAACTATATATCAACTCTATTGATGCTCTGTATCAAAGATTGGCTTTTTCTGTAAAAAGCTGGATAGTAAATATTCTGTGCATTTCAGTCATAGGATGTCTGTCTCCACTGCTCAGCAGTGTTCTTATGTCATGAAAGCACTGATAGAGAACACGTGACAAATGGATGTGGCTACATTCCAATTTTTTTTTTAAAACCAAACCAAGGGCTAGCTATATTTGCATATGATCTACCTCACTGCCTATCACTCTCATCCTCATTTGGTTCTCTGTCTCCAATCAACATTCTGTTCTTGGACATACTTATTTCATTTCTGGATTAGAACTGTTGTATTTTTTGTGCCCTCTGATTGTAAATATCTGCCCATGTGTTCAAAAGCTGGCTTCTTATCAAACGTAATCTGCTCATAGAGGTATTATCTAACTAGTTTTCTCTTACAGCTACACACACACACACACACACACACACACACACACACACACACACGCCACTCCATATGTATTCATTAGAGGATCAGATGTCCTAGTTCACAATAGTTCACAATGAAAAGTCATGGTTTGCCTTGAATAGAGTTGGTTTATTTTTGCTAATCATATGTCCCATCCAGTATAGACTTCCTTCCGGATATTACATTATTTAACCAAATATTATTAGTTGCAATATATAAGCTGAACTGGGTTGACAGAAGTGGTTTTTACATACCTTACTTTTGCCTTAGCAGATTCTAACAGTACATAAGATGTATGTTCAATGAACAGAGTTCTCCCTTGAACACATAATTACAGATAAAAGGTAAACATTGATAACCTGCCTCTCTTTCCCCAACCCTTTCTGGAGTCAGTGTAATAGACCTTAATTTCATGGACATAATGCCGCATATCATGTGATAGAACAAATTACACTTGAACATAAACGGCTAGGGGCAAATATTTCCAGCTCAGACATCCTAGAAGTTTTAGAGGCAGCTTCCCATGGTGACCTCTTGATATGCCCATGTCATGAAGGAAAAAGTTCACAAAAGGACCAAGGGTTCAGATTGCAGGGTGACACATACATTAAATGTGGCTAAGAAATAGGGGTGCAAAAAAATATCCTTCCCACGGGTTGAGTTAGTCAAAAATGTAATTACTGAATTTCAACATTAAATTTTGTATACAAATTTTAATGTAAATAATGCTGCTATGAACATGCATGTACAAATACCTCTTTGAGACCCTGATTTTTAACTCTTTGGGGTGTATACAGACAAGTGGAATTGCTGAATCATATGTTAATTCCGTTTTTATTTTTTGAAGAACTGCCATACTATTTTCTATAGCACACTATTTTCCAAACAGTACACAAGGGTTCTAATTTCTCCACATCCTGGTCAACATTTATTTATTTATTTATTTATTTATAGTAGCCATGGTTATTATTTATTTTAATCCCGTAATCATTTTTGGAATGTTTTTCTTCAGTATCTTGGGTTTTCAGTAATATAAATTATATTTTCCTGCTGTTATTCTCCTATATAATTTTATATAATTATTTCATCAAATTTTTACAATGATTTTACCGTTACTGTTTTTACTTCAGTACCTTACAGTAAACATCCTTGAAAACATGTCAATGATGTATTTCATTTAGACTCCTTTGTGAATGGCTGTAACTCAGAATTATTTTTCCTGCCATGTGCAAGCCTCTCCATAATGTTCAAATTAGTCTGTGATGTTACCATGTAAAACTTTTCTAGTTATGCTTTCCCTCATGTATCTAACCCTCATGTATCTAACAGCAAGATAGTATCATTTCTTTCGTTAAAATAACTTTGGTTTGAGTTTGGCCATGCATCCACTTTCTCTGGCACTTTCCTGAAATATTTGTTTTGTTGTGGTTTATTCAATTCAAATAAACATACTTTATTTCAGTATTCTGCTGCATTCCAGACATCATGTGAGCTATATAAGGGATCAAAGCATAACACTATTCCTTTTCTGGGGAAACTCCTAATATTTCATTCAAGCCTTAAGCAAAATGTGATATATTATTCATTTGTCTGTTAACTTAGGTAAATCCTTGCTTATCACCTTTCTCAAATGTTTAATGTTTGTTCTACTTAGCATTTTACTTTTATATCATTTTGATGATCATTTTTTACATTTTGATTTCTACATTATATTCTGTCTTACTGAGAACATATTTTTAATTTTTATTTTATTTCCTATACATTGACATTTCTACCTGGCAGGTTTCTATATTATTTACTACTGTACAAGTAATTATTTCTTCCCCATTTATATTTTACTGTCTGTGATATCTTCATAATCAGTTGATAATTTCTGTCATTCATGATCAATATAAAAACTAGTTAATATAATTGTTTTACTGCTATTTTTCTCTTGACTGCTTTATTTTTCTTTTAACTTCATGTATTCTATTTATATTCTTATTTTTAAAGCTTCAACAATAACTTTATACAACCCTTTATTATAGTGGCATAACTATTCTTTAAATGTTATATAAGCTTTACATAAACTTTGTATTATCTGGATAATAATATTTTATTTAAAGCTTGAGAAAATATACAAGGTTTTTTTTTTTTTTTTTTTGCAGTACGCGGGCCTCTCACTGTGTGGCTTCTCCCGTTGCGGAGTATAGGCTCCAGACACGCAGGCTCAGTGGCCATGGCTCACGGGCCCAGCCGCTCCATAGCATGTGGGATCTTCCCGGACCGGGGCATGAACCCATGTTTCCTGAATCGGCAGGCGGACTCTCAACCACTGTGCCACCAGGGAAGCCCTACAAGGTGTTTTTTATCTTTCTTAGATATTTGAAAAAAATAAGTAAAGTTAATGTAATCAGAGATTAGTAGATAAAATACTTTCCCACCCATGAATAATGGTACATCTTTTACTTTGCCACAAAAAGCATAGCTTGTATAAAGCAAGGTATTTTTTTCCATCCTATCTGCATATGATGATAATTTTACAAGCTTTATGTCAAGCTTTATGTCAAATTCTGACTGGGCCACGATGGCCAGGTATTTGGTCAGACATCATCCTAGATAGTCCTGCGAAGCTGTTATATTGATGAGATTAACATGTAAATTGGCAGACTTTGGGACTTACCTGGTGGCACAGTGGATAAGGATCTGCCTGCCAATGGAAGAGACACGGGTTCGAGCCCTGGTCTGGGAAGATCCCACATGTCGCGGAGCAACTAAGCCTGTGCACCACAACTACTGAGCCCATGTGCCACAACTACTGAAGCCCGCATGTCTAGAGCCTGTGTTCTGCAACAAAAGAAGCCACTGCAATGAAGAGTGGCCCCGCTTGCTGCAACTAGAGAAAGCCCGCGTGCAGAAACGAAGACCCAATGCAGCCAAAAATAAATAAATAAATAAATTTTAAATAAATAGGCAGGCTTTGAGTGAAGCAGATTACTCTCCTTAATACTGGTGGGCCTCACCCAATCAGTTGAAAGTCTTAATATAACAAAGGCTGACCACCCCCACCCCTGCCCCCCAACAAACACACACACACACACACACACACACACACACACACACACACATACAGACACAATAAGAAGGAATTCTGGCAGCAGACTGCCTTTGGGTTCAAACTGCAATACAAACCACATCCCTTTGGTTCTATTTCTCTAGGGAATTCTAACATATAAAAGGTCCTTGAAGGCAATTCTTTACCAAGCATCTATTTGTGCTAAGCAAATAGGATTTCACTAATACATGCATTTCTTTTCTTGAAATTATATTCATTTAAAAAATTTATATCCATTACTTATCTATCTATCTGTAGTGTATTATTTGTGGTGAAGATGAAAAAAGTACAGTCAGCCCTTTATTTCTATAGTTTCAGCATCTGCAGGTTTAAATAACCATGGATCAAAAATATTTGGGGGACTTCCCTGGTGTTCCAGTGGTTAAGACTTTGCCTTTCAATGCAGGGGATGCGGTTTCGATCCCTGGTTGGGGAGGTAAGATCCCACATGCCTCATGGCCAAAAAACCAAAACATAAAACAGAAACAATATTGTAACAAAATTCAGTAAAGACTTTAAAAATGGTCCACATCAGAAAAATCTTTTAAAATATTTGGAAAAACATTTTAGGAAGTTCCAAATAGCAAAACCTGAATTTTCTGCATGCTGGCCACTTTTTACACAGCATTTATTTTGTACTTACAACTATTTACATTGTATTAAATATTATAAGTAATCTAGAGATAATTTGAAGTACATGGGAGCATATGCATAGGTTATATGCAAATACTATGACATTTTATATAAGGGACTTGAGCATCCTTGGATTTTAGTATCAGTCATGGGGTCCTGAAACCAATCACCCTGGTGTATAATAATAAGCACTGAGACATAGTGGTGATCTAAATGTAAGAGGACATGAGAAAGAAGAGCTGTGTGATGTTACCTCATTAATATATGATGGCACTGTGTTCCTTTGACCTTTACCCTTAGAAACTTTTTTTCCGTACTGCAATTGCTTAATCAATAAGTTTCGTTTTGACTTAGGTCCCATAATTTATCCCAGAAGCCTTCTGCCCTCAAATAGCAATGACTAGATTGCCAAAGGAATGAGTTACCTTGTTCAAAGAATCAAATGATTCTATGAAGTCACATAAGGACCACCTTTTCTTTATTTGGTTAACCTGAATTGCCGATTAATAAAATTTTCCTTATCCGATGTAGTTATTCATCTAACTTTCTCCTGTATTTCCTGTACTGGAGACATTTAGCATGGTGTTATGTGAAAATGAGTTCCATAAAAGAAATAAATTAACTGTATTAGACACTAAATTCTATTTTACTTTCTCTTTTCCAACTGAGCATGCATAGATACACTATTAATTTAATTTTTGAAACATGATTCTACTAAATCTGTTTTAAGCTACTGTAAGCTCTCATTATTATACGTGCATTCCTATGCTGCTTTATTTTTAAGTAGCTCTGGGTCATTATACACCTCAAAGTGTGATTATCAGATTCAAATGGAGAAAAGTGTTATAAGAAATATAAAAGTCAAATTCTGCTCATAATTAAGGATGCAACATGGGAAAACTTAATTTAGAAATAGTTGAGCACGCTACATTAGGGAAATTTGGAGGAGGTCATACAAAGACTGATTATTAAAAAACACTTCCACAATTCCTATGCTGCTTGACCAGGATACTTCAGTGATCAAAGATTTAGGAAGAACTAAGAGAAAATAGTATACACAGTTTTTTCCCTCATAATAACTTTAATGTCATATGTATAATTGGCACAAATATTGTTTTTAATGTTTGCTTGAAATGGTATATTGAAAACAGGGTCAATAAGTTAAAATGTCCGAATGATCACATAATTATTTTACGTTGATAAACATGTGAACCATGGCAGTCACAAATACTACATTAAGGAATGATAGCCACACCCTGGGAATACAGCAAAATGTAACATAATTTCCTAATAGTTAGGTGGGTGGAATGTAGTTAGTGCATGTTTTTGAAGTTTATTTTTAAATGACCTGTTATTGAACTCATTATTTCAGGAGCTCAGTTTATGTACTGAGCTAGTCAGCCAAAGCCAGATGACTGAAAACTGTGACTTGATGCTGCATCCCCACAATGCTGTTCAAGAACCAATTGATCAAAAAAAAAAAAAAAAAAAAAAAAAAACACAACTTCTCCACTGGGTAGTAAGTGTTCTTGGTTGTGCTAAAAGGAGACTGCTTGCTCACCTGGTGTGCCTTGAAGATCCCGATTGTGTATGTGTCGCATGCCTTTTAAACCCCTAGCTTGAATCCCCATTCTAATTCAATCTCATGTTCCATTTTATAACTTGTTTTCTGGCTTGAATTACAATCGTCAGTATCAGATTCATTCTCACCAGCTAACATATAAGATGCTTATTATGTTCCAAGCACTGTATAGATAACTTCCAGGCATCATTTCATCATTTCATTGAATCCTCACAGCACGCTCACAGAGCATCCACTGGGGTGAACAGGGATTGCCAAGAAGCTATGGATTCCAGAGTCTGCGCTGTTGACCACTACCCTCACTGGATGTCTTACACACAGTCTCAACAGTGTGAAGACAAAACTCCTGGCTGCTACACTAAATTTACTACTCTTCCTCATTTCCCTGTGTCATCAAACAGCAATGCTAACGTCTTCCTTATGTTCTCATTTCTCACCCGTAATAATCTCACCAGATTTTTATAGTCACCTTTGAACTGCTGTTTCTCTTCGATCTATCCACCACATGCTGCTAGATTTAATGTTCTAAAATGCAAATATGATCTTGCCCTGTCACTGCTTGAAATCTGTCAGTGTTTTAGAAATACATTTCAGGTCCTTAGCATGACGTCCAAATACTCTTCAATGCGTGGCCAATAGTAACTGTCCAGTGTCCTCTCTCATATCTTTGCTGGCAATCATTAACAGTATGTGCACAGCACATCAAACTACTTGTCTGCTGAATGTGCTGGGGAAATAAAATCACACAAAAGAGACAAAACAAAACAAACAAACAAAAAAATTCCACCACCACCAATCACAAAATGTGCTGCGAGAGGTTATGAGATCCAGGAACACACCAGCTGCAGAAAAGCCAATTCCAATGATCTCAGCTGCCTATAGCCTTAAAACCAGTGATTGCCAGGTCTTTACCCAGGGAGCCTGCAAACCTCACAGATGATATTTACTCACAATAGTGCAAGCAAGTGTGGGAGAGAAATAATGACTGATAGCTTCTTTTTTTTCTGCCTTTCAAATCTTTTAAGAATGTATGTATTGGCAAAATGTTGTCTTTTGCAACCTGACTGACAACAGAATCCTGACATTGTAGTTACATGGGCTTTAGCTGTGCTCCAGATAAAGTGTTAGGCTATGGATGGTGATGAGTATTGACATATCCTACGTTCAAAATACATAAGAATCTAAGCTTCTCACAATTCCCTGATACCGGTACTTCCCTGGTCCAAGC
Organism: Lipotes vexillifer; assembly: GCF_000442215.2. Taxonomy (NCBI): domain Eukaryota; kingdom Metazoa; phylum Chordata; class Mammalia; order Artiodactyla; family Lipotidae; genus Lipotes; species Lipotes vexillifer. The sequence continues at coordinate 1,044,240 of NW_006788130.1, forward strand.
CAGCATAATCTTTGACTATATTACAGCAGTTGCCTTTAACTGACCACAGTATGTTTTCTTTTGCCTCCCGCTAATGTCTCAGGCCAGCAGCCAGAATGTTCCTTTAAAACTGTACATCAAATCACACCACTCCTCTGAGCAAGACCTTCCAATAGATATTAATCTCATTCAAAATAAAAGTCAGGGTCCTTTAAAGGCCTACAAAGTCCACTATGGTTTAGTTCCCAGTTACCTTTCTGACCTTTTTCCTCCTATTACTTTTCCTCTTCATGCACTAGACTCAAGTTTTACTGGCCTCCTTGAGGTTTCTTTAGCAGCCCAGGCATCCTTCAACTGTAGGAATTTTGTATTCATCCCTCCTCACCAATAACAGTCTCGCTCAGGTGTTCCTATGACTCACTTCCTCACATCACTTAGCATCTTTGTCTTTTCTCAAATGTTAATTCCACAGTGAAGTCTTCACTCAGTATCGTATTTCTAATTGCACCGAGTTCCCTAGCCCAGATGGAACTTCTTATCTCCCTTCCTGCTCTGTTTTCTCCCATTACACTTATCACCTTCTAATAAATTTTACAACTTATTTTACTTTCTCTCTCTATTGATCCCTTTTTATTGTCTTGTTTTGTCTTTTTGTATTGTGTCTTCCCCACCAACTAAATTCCTCAAGGACCAAGATTTTTGGTGGATTTTTCTCACCTCCATAATTTCAGAAACAAGAACAGAGCTTCAGACAGAGCAGAAGCACAATAAATGTAACTACGCTGAATGAAACGAACTGAGGGAGGGGTGAAGTATTCTAGATTCAAGAGACAGTGTGTGGAGGAGGAAGGAGACCATGCACGCCACAGAAAATGCAAGGTCAGACTTGCAGAAACCCACAATCAGTGATGGACTATAGAGGTAGGGGGACAGAAACAGAAGAAGATGCGTGGCATTATTCATTTATGAAAACCCATAAAACTATACAACACAAAGAGTGAGCCCTAATGTAAATTGTGGACTTAATAATAATATATCAATATTGGCTTATCCGATGAAACAAATATACCACACTAAGGCAAGTAGTTAATCACACCAGAAATTGTGTGTGTGTGTGTTTTGGGGGACGGGGAGTGGGAACTCTGTATGTGCTGTGCAATTTCTCTATAAACTTAAAACTGCTCTAAAAAATAGTCTGTTGAAAAATATTTAAAAAGGTCTTTCCGTTATTTCCCTAGAAGTTCACATGCCTGTCAGCTCCCAATCACCTTTTCAATTTTAGATTACATACTCATTTATGGTTTTAAACTCCGTCTCCTTAGGTCAGCGGTCAAATTCATGACTTTAGCTTTCTTTCTCTGCCCTTAAGAGTAATTAAATTAAGTTCAATATTAAGGAAAATTTCTATATCATTCAGATCTGATTTAGGAGGCATTCTAGTTGATGATGCCACTTTGTCTTCTCCTGGTTCTCACTGTGAAGGACTTTGCTTCCTCTGGGCCTCTATGTTTATGCTGGCACCCACTTCTGATGTTGGTTGTCTTGCCGTATATTCCAATCAGCGGATCTTTCCTCCATATAAATTCCTTGTCTAGATCTAGCACACTGCAGATTTACCTCCTTTCCCTGCATTGACGTGTCTTCTTGTGACTCAGGTGTTCTTGGCTCTCTTCAGACCAGGCATCAAAGCCTTCAGACCATCTATAGTTCTGGGCCATTCTGGGCACAGGCTTTTCTAAGAGATTTGAAATCCATACAGACTATATCCAGGAAAGAGAATCTCAAAAATCCTCTGATTTGGGGGTCTGTTTAGAATTGTTTGGTGTTCTATTATACAACCTCACCATATGCTTTCAGGTTTTGACCCTAAGAGAGAAAGGATATACGACTCTTAAAAACAAACATCACCTCTTTGGAAGGCAGTTTGGCTGTTTCTGACAACACTAAACTCTTACCACATGACCCAGCAATTAAAAACAAAGGAGTTTGTATTTAACCAAAGGAGGTGAACACTTATGTCTACAAAAAAACCTTCATACGGAAGCTTATAACTGCTTTATTCATAATTGCCAAAACCTGGAAGCAACCAAAATGTTCTTCAGTGAGTGAATGGATAAATAAACTGTGGTATATCAGACAATGGAATATTATACAATGGTTAAAATAAATGAGCTGTCAAGCCATGAAAAGACAGGGAGGAATTTTAAATGCGTATTACTAAGTAAAAGAAGCCAATTTGAAAAGGCTATGATTTCAACTATATGACATTCTGGAAAAGACAAAACTATGGAGACAGTAAAAAGATCAGTGGAGTCTGAGGTTAGAGGGAGAGGTAAGAGGCATGAATAGGTGGAGCACAGAGGAGAAAATACTCTGTATGATACCATACTGATGGATGCATGTCATTATTTATTCGTCCAAACCCATAGAATGTACAAGAGTGCATTTTAATGTAAACTATTGACTTCGGGTGATTAGGCTGTGTCAGTGTGGGTTCGTCAGTTGTGACAAATGTGTCACTCTGGGGAGCTGTAGTAATGAGAGAGGTTATGCATGTGGGAGGGGGATGGGCAGGGGCATGTGGGAAATCTCTGTATCATCCTCTTAATTTTGCTGTAAACCTCAAATTGTTCTAAACAAGTAAAATCTTAAAACATCAGTTTCTTCTATCTCTTCTTGCCTAGATATGAATCTTCTTTTTCCATCCTCAAGATGCTTTTTATCTTTTTATCTTGTACGAAAACAGTAACTTCATGTTTTTCTTTAATCTCATGTTTATGGATTTATGACTATCTCTTTCAGGCTTTTGTTTTGATATTATAAGTCAAGGTTTCTAGAGTACAAAACCCTTTTCCCTCTAAGTGTTTTGCTCTTGAAAAAGAAAACCAAGGCTTTCAAATCTCTGTCAGTCTCCAAAAGGCATAAAAGGATAAAAAAGGAGAACCACAATATTGTGTGTGTGTGTGTGTGTGTGTGTGTGTGTGTGTGTGTTGGGTGAGGCTGATGAAAGTCAAAGATGAGTGTTCACTTTTACCTTATGGTGCCTAAGTGTACATAACTAGAAAACCACATTAGGACAAAGAGAAGACAGACTAAATTAAAGTTTCAAAATACATTTTGTTCATTTGAGTGAAGGGTATTAAAAATAAAATTACTCTTTTTCTGTGAGTTTATAATTCAAATTTATTTGAACATGCACTCAGAGCTGACCGAAATGACTCTGCATTTTATATTTTCATCGCAATGCATTCAAATCTTAAAATTTCATCTGTTCATATATAAATAGAAGACTTGGATTCTGGTGCAGTGCAGAAAGAAACTCTTCTACAGGCTTAGTACACAAAAAGGATGGGGTTTAATCTGTCCTTGTTCCACCAGCACACAATAATTAGGTATCAGCAAAGAAGTTGTGAAGTGTAGTCATGTTTTCAAACTAGAGTTTCATGAATTCCCCTTTCTTCCTATATTTAATGTGATTTCAAACTTAAAGTAATTATATTTGGACAAGGTTTTGGCTAAAAGTGAGGTTGATTATAGGAAACTCAGACACTTAGGCACTTGAAAGCAGTAAACAATTATAGCTCATCCATTTATGTGTCCTTTTTCTTCAGAAAGTCATAATGACCTACACTTAATTATACATATCTTACTACATTAATAAGAGATCCATAAGCTCTTCATTGTGAGATCTTCAAGATCTTATAGGATTATTTTTCAAGAAATAAAAAATAATTATTTTCATCTAATTCATATTGCAATTGACAATGCTCTTTGCACAATTAAAAATCTCACTTTTGTTATGAAATATAAAACACATTTCCTTTTTGAAATGTGTTATTATATAAGAGGAAGTGTGTGGAATATAAATAGGTTGCTTATTTTGTATGTTAATGGGCTTGTGAGTAGGCCAAGAAACAGACAGGACTAGTACGTGAGCAATGTTGGCTTATTCTCATGAAGAACCCTTGTGTGCTTGCTGGTTGCTATATACAATGGGCTGAAACCACGTTGGAATAGACTGATGTTGAGTCCTAATACTTCATCAGAGGCAAGCATTTAGGGATGTGGAGCTGACAAAATTAAGGACTTGGTCAGGGCTCAGCAAGAACAGATTGGGGAAGCTAGATGTCTGCCAGGCAGCTTATTGTAACCTCTGGGATAATGTGCCCTGGTCGTCTTTCAGAATAGATTGAGTCCTGCGGCTCTGCAGAGGGAATACAACAAAGGCACAGACCACTTTAAATCACTTCCCTTCACTACAGTGGGCAACATGAGAGTCAAAATTTCGTCCCACCCATGATATTCACCTTTATCAATGAGGTTCTTAGGTACCTTGAGACCCTCCACCAACTGCATGTACAATTTGGGAGCTAAGTAGCACTGAATTATAAATTTAAATAAACAAATTTTAATTGAACACTCAATGCCAGGCTCTGTGGTGAAAGAAAAGCTGAAACATAATGAATTTAGAAAGGCCGCTGGTGACAACGTACAAAATTATTTGTACATATATATATGCAATAATCAGTTATAATTGTATGTATCAAAAACAAATAGAAATGTGTTTTAAAATAATACAATTAGCAATAACATCAAAAAACAACCATCTAGGACTAAATCTAAGAAAAAATAAGAGACCTCTGCATTGAAAACAATAAAATGGTATTGACATAAGTAAAATTAGACTGATATAAATGGAGAGATGTATCATAAGTATGGATTAAGACATTCAATAGTATAAAATTGTTAATAATCTTATAAGGTTCATTTTCCAGAATTTGTTAAGCTGATTCTAGAATACATGTGGAACTATAAAGGACCAAGAATAGTCCAAACAAAATGAAGAAAAAACCTGGAGGAATTACACTATTAAGTAATTATATACATATATATTATATAATGCACTAACTATTATATATATATAGTTATAGTTCATTAATTTAAGTACAAAACTGGCAAAACAAATCAATGTTGTTAGAATTTAGGACAATGGTAAAAATTCCTGAAGTAAACTGCCATTTACCAATTTTACCAAATGCAGGATTTCCAGAACAAAAGAAAATGAAGAAAATGACACACATGCAATTTTCTTTTTTTTTTTTTTGGCAGGGCTGTGCGGCATGCAGGATCTTAGTTCCCCAATCAGGGATGGAACCTGTGCCCCCTGCATTAGGAGTGCATAGTCTTAACCACTAGACCACCAGGGGAGTCCCTGTTACATGTAATTTTAACAGCTATTTATTAGTATAGTTTTATGTTTCCTTGTTATTATTGGCACAGCCTTGTAGAAAGCAAATTGGCTTTCGAAGAGGAATCATGTTGTTTTGAATTTTTTCTACAGAAAACCCCCATACGTAAAAGTGCTTTCATAAAGATATTCATTGGAAGATGCATTTCTTATAGCAACAACATGAAAGCAACTGCTGGGTCTTGAGGCTGTGGTGTATAGAGCGGCTCAAACTGGCTTTAGGCTGTGGACAGCATCTCTTCACCAAGTTCACTTTCAGTGACATCACGCTGGCAGCTCTGTTCTTTGAAGGGCTGGTTGTATAACATTTACCAGCATTGCACTGGGTGAGAACAAACCTATTTTTGAACAAATACATGTTTGCAATATTAAATGGCAATTAAAATTAAGACCCTTATACTATTCTGCTGGAAAATGCTACATTACGGTAGATTTTTTTTTATATTGCCATTCCATTTGACATAGAGATGACGAGTCAGTTAAAATGATACATGAGGAAAATAAAAAGAAAAAAAAATACAGGGAAATGCCATATGTTAATCTCAGAGAATATGATTTTATTATTCTTATGTGTTCCTGTGTTTTTAAATATTTTAAAAATTACTTTATTATAAAATTTTAAAATACAATAAAGTGCATTTACTTTTTTATTTTATTCATAAAGGTTAGCAAAATTGAGAATCTTAGTTGAATTCTTATTTATTATGAAAAGTATAAGATCTAATAACTCCAAAGTTTATATCAGCTGATGCTTGCTGATTGGTTTAAAATACTATAAGTCAATATCAGTCTTCTTCATTCCAAATGTCCTAATTTACTGCATTATTTGCAATAATGATAAGATACAGATTACATTTGGAACACTTACACAGTTTATCTTAAAATAGACACAGTAAACGAAGGATTAGCATCTTGCTATATCGTTATAAAATTCAAGAGATATGGGTAAAACAGTAAACTCTATTAAAGATGATTAAATCCATTAATTACAAAAGTCTACAAACGTTTCTGTAGAGACCCAGTATGTGTGGCATTACCTTTTAAGATTTACATTTCACATGTAAATTAAAAACTATCAAACCAAAAAATTTATTAGCACAGAAACCTAGAAGAGTCAGAACACAAAAGCCAAGCAAACAATCAATGGTTATACTGTCTCATCTGTGGCCAAGACTGTATTCATTGAAATACCACTTCAGTTTTGAATTTTCTAGTATATAAGACAATGTATGCTGTAAAGTCTAGGTCACTATGGAGTTAATTAGGTAAAGTTGGTATTTGTTTATGTATCTTTTGCTTAAAAAATAAACTTTCAGCTTATTTGGTGTCACACCATATACATTTTAGTTTTAATATACTATGTAATAAATTTTAATACGTTTCTGGTTTGAAAGAGGAAGAGCTCTTTCTGCATAGGAGATTTATCAGTTGATCCAGTGAAAATGAAATTATTTTAATATATTCCTTCTCACAGCCATGTGGAGAGTTGTGAACTAATTAGGTTTCTGTTGGTGAAAAAAATCCAATATACTATAAAACTCATAGGGATAGGATAGTACACAATGCCAGCCTAATGGGTTGTGATCCTTTTAAACTTTCAACATGTCAGAGTTTCCACAAGAATATCATTTAACAATATGTTGCCAAAATAGGTACTTCTAAGGGTGCATTCACCTCTTTATCTCTTTAAAGCACCCTTTAACCACCTTCTTAGCCCTTCTAGCACCTTCAGTCTACTTCATGGACCACCTGAAATTCTAAGTTAAGGTTTTCTGTTGATGTCAAGAATGGAGGCTACGGTATCTGACGTGTGGTTTCCAGATCATATCCTCAAGAATCAATTGAGCAGTTTCCTCACACAGTAGATATATCTTCAAAGCAAAGCTAATGAAAAGCTGCAGTGAGATTTTCATTCTCCCTTTTATACTAATTATTTGGGAAAAAATTTCAAACTTTTATATCCAGCACTATGATAGAGCAGATATATATATTTTTAAACCCTTGTGATACAAACCAGTTAGAGATTATGGTTAAATATAAAATAGCTTTTTGTATAAATAGCTGAGTTCAGGAGACAGTAGAAGTCACCAGAGCCAACACAGAGAAGGGAAAAAACAAACAAGAGGGATAAGCAAGCAGGGAGGTTTTTATGGTTCTTAACGATAAGATTTCAGCATTTAAAACAGCAGAGGGAAGAATAGACAAAACTGAAATGACTAACTCAGGGTAGGTTCAACACACGGAGACTCCCTCCATCCCCCCATTGTTTGGAGACCACAAAGAACTTCATGATCACAGGCTGGGTTCACAGGGAAAGGAAAACAAATCCCTGGAGAATTTGTATCAACAAGCTTGTCTTCGCATCAAATTTCTGCTACCTGCCTGGTTTCTGAAAAGCTAAACAAAAAATGTAAGTGGTTTTGGGTTTATATCAAAGTATGAGTGTTGTACAAACTTTTCTGACACTAAAAAAAATGAGTTAGAATTCAACCAGCAAAAGATGACTAGGAGAAACAAAATATAAAATATATTTGGAAAGTAACAACACACTACAAAAAAACATCTTGCAGATAAATGATGAAATCATTATGGAAATCAGGACCTTACTTAGAACTAAAAGAATGAAATCATTGTACACAGACAGCAACTTGTCATCTGCATTTAAATGTTTATTATTTGTTACTTATAATAATTATAATTTTAGTATTAGGTACTTACTGAAGAAAATTATGAATTAAAAAACCACTTAACAAATTTGAAACTGAAAAACAGAGTCAGTCAAAAAGAAATTAGGGGGAAAGCGAGAACAAAGAAAAGGCTAGAAAATAATGGACTATAAAACAAAGGTATTATTGAATGCCCAAAAACCTAATAGCTTTGTATAAAGAATAATAAAACAGGAAAACTTCTGGTAAGAGTGAGCAACATTTGTGAAAGATGCACAGATAAAAATGATTACTTCATAAGAATAGAAATACATAAAAAATTTTACATAAAACTATTTCTAACACACTTACGTGTGTTTACATAATGTGAACAATTTCCTTGCAAAACGTACATTCCCAAAACTGACACAAAAAGAAATACTGTAATGAACAGACTTTTAAAACCATTTTAGATGTTAACTCAGTGATTAAAAATCAAAAAAAAAGCATACACACAAACACAAAATTATCAAAGAATGTTATATATGAATTATACAAAAACTGGTAATAATTTCATGTTTAGAACAATTCAGAGAATAGCAAAATAAAACATTCCTGAACTTATTTTGTGGAACTAGCATATAATAGCTTTAGCAAGAAAGAAAAATCTAATAACAGCAAATTGAATCCAAAATCCATTTATTTTGTCACGACAGTAGTTTTTTTAATGTTGTACTTTCTAGGAATTTTCCACACATTCTATTTTGTTTGTATTATTTGAGTCCAGTATTCACTAACTTAATCAAAGACTACCTATATTTATACCTATCTATTATCGATCTATCTATCCATCCATCTATCTACCTCTTCGTTCTTGTTTCTTGCTATATTGTCCTCCAGTGTAAACTAGCCTGCAGGAAGGTCAGGGGTTTCCTGATTCTCCTTTCTGAATTTCTGATGCCCTTATCTGTGTATCTTTTCCTCCTTGTCATCTTTGTTGTCTCCTGTCAATCATCAGACTCATATCAACTATTGACCATTTGACTCTGTCAGCTTGACTGAGTCCAAGGGGACGTCCCTTACATAGTACCAAATCAATCATCGTTCTTACATTTTTTTCCCTTTTGTAAATAAATATTCGTGACAATTGGGAATACAAGCAATATGAATAAACCATACAGGTAATACTAACATAAAAACAGTATAAACCATATTACAGCATATGTTAGTGATACAAAAACATGTGGAAGATCCAAATTAGTTTACCCTACCATTGAAAATAGGAGAAAAAAAAATCAGTAAGGACCAATAAAAGTCTTTTAAACATACTTAGATGTGTTTTCTCTAGGCTTTATTTATTTGGAATTTTGTTAAACAACATTTTTCTTCTTGCATAGAATAATAAGCTAATATTAAATATGGATTTGTATAAGGTGAAGACCTTGCAATCATTTTTTACTGGGGTTAAAAAACATAATTATTTGAAACTAATTCTTTGAGATGTTTTGTTTTCTCAGATCACAGGACTGAGAAGAAACGAGATGAGAACGAGTTACAAAAGAAGATAAATATTGCACTCTTTAATGTCACATATTTATATGAATATAAATAGTATTGCAATAAGAATGTGATGTAGCCTCAAGTACATTACTATTTGTCTGACATCTAGATATGATATAATTATTCTTTTGTTGTTGAACTTCTTGAAAATAGATCATTGAGTGGTTCCCTTGCTGATATAGTTGGAAATCAAGAGTCAGAAGGAAGTTAGGAGATTTTGAAATGCCTCCTCACATAAATCTTAATAATTCTTGCAATTATGTTTGCTTTATTTTGAATGATTCTAGAACAGCCAAGCAGAATATCAGATGTGATAGATGGTATTTGTGGCTGTGAATATGCTGAAGTATGTAAGCTGGTGATCACTAAATTGTGATTCTTCTTTTACATAATAAAAATGAGGACATCCTAAACCACTAGTGGAAGGAGATGCATTGTGGGGTGACTCATCCATCATTCACATGTCACAGGTATAAATGACTGCTTTCTTAGCTGTGACGTACCTGTCATAGGTAAATTGAAACTCTTTAAAATGTCCTTGAAACACCCCAATCTTTACCACCATGGGACCCTGACAGGGGGTTGTGGTTCAATTCTTAATAATTAGTGTGTTGCTACCTATATTTCAGGAATGCTGGCTTCAATAGTTAGGCAAGGAGAGTGAAATTGTTCTTACTAAAGTCTGTGTCAGCATCAGCGCACTATTGAATATTGCTGTCTCAGTTAAATAGAGCACAGCATACGTGGGATGTGGTGCAGTTATCTCAGTCATATATTTCTTAGCAATGGTGAGAAGATGAAAAGTGCTGACAGTGAGAAGAATGCTAATAAGTATAAGTAATGGAGAAGATTTAAATACGAGGTACACTGTGAATCGAATATTAATCACAGGCTGCCAGTGATAAATATTCTTTATATGTTATTATCTCTTTTTCTAAATGAAGCTACTTGTGTTCAATGGGACTGTTCACATTTTCCTCCTTTGATCATACACACGTCTTAACAATCAGATTAGGAAGATCCTGAGGCTTTGCTTCCAATTAGCCTGACATTTTTACCTTAGTAGGAAGCTTATTGACATCATTCCCCGGGGGACTTGTTTATCTAATCTTAAATTAGAAACATCTTACTCTTGCTTTTAAAAATTCTATTTATAAAGTTAAGTTATTCACATGGTTTCCTATTGAAATGTATTTTATCTTTACATAATGGGAACAAAGAAGATTTAATAAACCCAATTACCTACTTTCTATCACATCCATAATCCAGATTAGGTAAAGCCAAATCAATTTTTAAAAATATGGCCTGCATTAATTGTCCTCAAAAATTAGTACTTGAATAATCATCTCTAGATTTCTCCTTCATCACTTTTCTTAGATCTCATATACCAGAATAGCTAGTTTTCCCAAGTCTTTCGTAGTTTCCTATGGGCAATCCATTACGATTACCAAAAGCACCTCTGGGTATATCACTTCTTATTTTAGAGCTTAGCGATCATCAGCTGTAATAGGTAAGTCTTCTTCAGGCCCGGGGGAAAAGGAAAAAAAAATAAACATAGGCAAGCAGCAATCTCGGAATAGCTTAATTTGCCCTGGGCCTAAGCCTGGCCAAGAACAGTCCGCAGAACATTCCCCGGGCATCCTCAGAGTGCAGGACCGTCACAGGGATTCAGTTAACCAGGTTCCTTACAGGGAGTTTTGTTTTCAAGGCTCAGGGTCACATTCTCCTTTTCTTTGCCACGTGTTCTTCGTACTAACCCTATGCTTCCCCTTGCAGGATTTCCTATCAGTTTAGATCCTTTTAAATTGTTCATGATCTATTAGGCATTTTTACATTTCTCCATGCTTGACTTTGGATATGTTCTTGAGTGGAAATCACTATTGTTTCTCTGTTCATAATGGTTTTGTCCACTTTGCCTAATTCTTGATCACCTACACCAAGAGAGCTGCTGATCAATTGACATACACTGCTCTGACCAATTCCTGGTCATTTATTAGTTATTGTATTATGCTCTTTCATGAGAACTTTAATTTCTATTTACACATTTATGGCTAAAAATCCTTATGTAAAACTTAATTATTCAAGACCCTCTGAAGCTGGAAAGGGCTTTACTGAAGCCTCATTGGGTGGTAAGCTGGGCAGAGAATGTTAGTCTCATATACCACCCACTGGATATGATCTTCCGATAAGGATTTGCTCTATAAGTATTAGCTTCACCCCCTGAGCCCTGTACTTTTATGAGAGAGACTTCCTGGCTATAGCAGTAACTTACCCAGCTTCTCTGTGGTACAAATCTCTGCCAGCATCGGCACTACAGAAAAGGTCAGCAAAGGATTCAAATGTCCTTAAGTAGAAGAGTCCTGACCAGTTTGACTTGGAGAGTTATTACTAAGCACAAGAGTAGGGAAAGGGTCAATCTGTTCTGGATTAATTTCTACCTCTGGGGCAAGATATGTTAAAACTCATGGTCGCTGAATGAGAAGGTATCTCTCATTACTGCAGTATCTACATTTCAAATATCATCCAAAGATCATCTGCTCTAGAGGAGGAAAGTACTTCTCTGCTACATATATCACACCAAAATAGGATGGAGCTGGTCTCTCCAACTGTTTAAGAAACCTGGCAGTACTTTGAGGTTCCTAGCATGAAGGGTAAAATGTTGGGGACACAGCAGTAAATAAATAGGAATGCGGGACTGTTTATACTTACACAGGTGGAGTCTTCACCATAAGATTCTGGAAACTGTCAGGGGTATGTGATTTGTACCCCCAATTATGACATAGAATATGCCAATGACATTAATATTGTGAGCGCTCCATAGTTTTTGTTTTTTCTTTTTATTTGTTTGTTTGCTTCGCTTTATATGCATGATATTTTATTAGGCACATTTTTTTTCTTTTCTTTTGGTAAATTTTATTTTAAAATAATTTCAAATATACAGAAGTTGCAAGAATAGTTGACAGCACTTTCATGTTAATAAACAGAGCGTTACTAAAGGACAAAAGTATTAAAAATAACTATAGCTACAATAATTTGTTAATGGATAAACAATATATAGAGATATAAATTGTGTCAAATTAAAAAAATACACGCAACATGAAAGTTGCGAGTTAAGTTTTATTTGGGGCAAAATGAGGACTATAGCCTGGGAGACAGCATTTCAGATAGTTCTGAGAAACTGCTCCAAAGAGGTAGGGGGAAGGTCAGTATATATGTGATTTTGGTGAAGGGGGAGTACATGCAATCGAGCACATATTTTTTGCAGAAGGTTTCTGCTAATCACGAGGAGCAGATGTCACCGTGAAGGATTTTAGTGCTTTTCTAGATACAGGGAGATACAAGAATTGGGCTCATAAAATCATCTAACTATCTGAAGACCTGTTCTGCCAGTTTTTCCCAGAGCACAGGGTGCCTCATTGCTGCTCTCCACCTGAGCTCCTTTCAGGGGGTGTTGAAAATCAGCAGCTGCAGCAGCACATGATTTAATCCCTGTAGAGATAGATGGCAAGTGCCAATTTGTAGTTGATGATTGTAATATCAATAGCATATAAAATGGGTGGGGGAAAGGCAAAAGTGTAGGGTTTTTATACGCAAGTGAATTTAAGCTTTACTTTTCATAGTATTGCTATGACTTTACCTTACAAACTCAATTTATTATTGTTACTATTACTTTATTTTACCAAACATTTTTTTGCTCTAAGGGCTATTTCTTCTTTTGTTTTCCTTCTCTTTGAATTTGCCATACCTTTTCCACCTTTTGAATATGACATTTAATAACTTTTGTTGGAAATATATTTTTGAACGGCTTCCTTGAGTATCTCTTTCATCTTAAGTGATTTACTCTTTCTTTTTATTCTGTATTATTTAGACTGATAAATGAAAATATATTTCTAGAAAATATTCATATTCATATTAATATATACTGATTATTTATAAACTATAACTTTTAAAAATGAGAATATGAAGCCCTTTTTTTATGGACATGATTCTTTTTAGAGTGAGCATTCAGAGGTTACTTGTTATTCAGGTAAGATCAAAGTGGATTGGTGAGGGGTTTCTTCTGGAATGCCTCGACCCACTAAGCTTCTCCAACACTCCTAAGTATTCCTTTTTCCATTTCCTTCTGCAAAAGCATTGATTTGTTCCCTCTGGGGATAAACTCTAAGTTGTCTGCACTATGCATGGAAGCTGAAGGGTCAATTGTGTATTAAAACAAAGCAGCTTTCTAGGAATTCATCCATTTTCAGCTCTAACATTCTCTTCTTTCACTCTCCCTCCTTGGCTTCCACCACTGTTTCTCAGACCCACAATCAAAACCTTTCCAGGACAGGTTGCCTTCCTCTCTCACGGCTTTGGTTACCTCTGCTTTCATTTGACAACACAGTTTTATAACTTTTACTTTCCCCAAATCTGGAAATCCTTTGTCCACTGTTGACCTTGTCCTGATTCTGCTATTATTGGTTTATATATTTTTTTATAAAATTTCAGGAGAGAAGGAGGGAAGTTCATGTGTTTGGTATAATGTCTATAAACAGAATTTCCATAAAGATTTGTGAAATTTGATTTTGGTCTAACAAAACTAGCTTCACCTAGGAAAAATTTTAAAATCTGTTTAAATTACATGAAGCAGTGACATTAAATATAAAAGTATATATTTTACAAATGTTGCATTTTAAAGTTGAATATTTTATCTCTAGAATTTCAAAACAAATCAAAAGGCAATATTGTACTAAAGCAACATGAGAAAATGTTCTACTCTCTCATCCTTTTTTCACCTATTAAAATATTTCATACATTAAACCCCAGCAATCGATAATTAATCCATAAGCAAGTTTGTCCTTTTCAAATGATATTCTAGCAACAACTTCCCCAGTCAGGTTAAAGAAATGGAGGTGAGGTGGAGAGGAATAAAAGAGGCAAAACTTAAACTGAAGTATCAAGCAACAACTTTATTCTCCGGAACTATGATTTCTATTAGATCTTATCGCTAAAATGAGGGAAAAAATAAAGAGCTGGGCATCTTGATGAGGGTGTTTAGAACACCCAAATGCATAAATTATACTCAGAGAGGATATTGACTCCCTGATCTATAATGTTTCAAGTACAAAATAAATGTTTACGTACATTCACATAAACTAAATATTTCAAAGCCACCTAACTCTCTGGAATTCTCTATTATAATGGAATAAAGGGGGATACCCACTTGAGATTCTAATACTCCTAATTTGCTAAGTGCAGGAGGCCTGCAAATGTAGGCTTTCCTGAGGCTATTATTGTGTAGATAATGAGGGCGTTCCAGTACCAACATGTATTTCATAATAGCTTAGAGTTTTAAAAGCACAGGAGTGGGATTTTTGAGGACCGAAGATTTATCTACTCTTGGCTGAATGGATTTGAGATGTCGCTTTTAGCTTCCAGTCAATCTCTTTAACCTGTTCTTGTTTACTGAAAATCTGTCATTATGTTCTGCTTTGAACCTTTCTCTTATGAATGGCTTGTATGCATTGCATGGCATGTTATCCAGTCTTAGTGAATAATAAAAGCTCCTTAAAGAAGGCATTAAATATAGAGAGACAGAGAACTGTTACTCCAAAACTGTACTCAGCCAAGGACCGCTTGTCCATTCCTCAAACTTCTTTTTCAATACTCATACCTAAAAAATCTTTATTTTTTTCACTGGACTATTTTCCTTGCAGTTACATAATAACTCTTTTTATTTTTTTATTTCTTCTTCAGCAAGTGAAAAGGAAAACTACTCATATTCTAGTATAACAGAATTTAAACTTGAGTTTCTATCCTCTTTCCAACTCTACACACACAAACACACACACACACACACACATGGAGATAAACCTGTTTGTGTACAAGGAATGGGGGGAAAATCAGAGGTATGAGCTGCTAGAGTTGTTAGACTTGTGAATCTTTGGATCCAGAAATAGATAAAGGCCATTCGAAATTCATGTCCTACAAGAAACAAAGAATAAATAGTCTCCAAAGGAGGCAGAGGTCAGGAGTCAGGAGCTATACAGGCATACACAAGAGCTATACAGAATTCCTGTTTTTAACCAGCAGCTATAAAAAGAGGTTTTTAAAAAAAGATGCCTAAAACTTAGACTAGACGAGCCAGTACATTTAGAAAAGGAGAGACAGAGTCTCATACACAGCAGCTGAAGGAAGCCATCTACCCGATTGCTACCTAATCCATGATATTCTCATTATTAACCATTAATAATGGTTAATAATGGTTAATAATGGTTGAGAAGTCCAAACTCTCAATAGAAGTTTGGCTTAATCAATTCTGAAAAACAGTGACTTAGGGAGGTAGTCAATATACCAGATACCAAGATTCATTTTAATGTCTGGAGTTGACCCTGCATTAAGTAATGAGTTAAATTGAAAGCCTAGAAATACATCAAACATTTATAGAAACAAAACATTTGAGAGGGATAGCACTACGAATTGGTTCATGATTGGTGAACTATTCAATAAGTGGTTCTAGAACAACTGATAATTTATATGTGCAGAAATGAAATTCAATCCCTATTTCACAGTGTGCTTCAAAAAACATGTCCAGTTAGACATAATACAAAAAATGAAAATTTAAAACTTTCAACATGTTACAACTGAATATATTTATATTCTAAGGGCATTAAAACATTATATAAACAAAACAAAACAAAGTATAAGCCAAAAAGTAAAAGATAGACAGACTAGATTACATTAAATATGTCTTAGGTCTATACAGGAAAAGGCACTAGTAACAAAGTTAAAAGACAAATGATACTATGAGAAAGATATACACATGGTATAAAATCAACAAAGATTTGAATCCAAAATTTATAAAAGTGATATTTATAGAATATAAAGTTTTTATTCATTTTGATATATGCTCATGTATAGTAAATATACATATAAAGTACCTAATAATATATTATAAATGTGTGAAAATAAATTATCACCCAGCATCCAGATTTTGGTCTCTAATGCCATTCTCCTATTTAAAAAATTCCTTGAAAAAAATCACTGATTCTAGGAACGGACAGAAATTTTATAGGAAGAGTCTAGAGAGCTTATGGTACAAAAAAAAAGTAAAGTGCTCAGAAGTCCTACAATGAGCGGATGTGTCAAAGGGACACAGGACCCAACTAAAAGGGATCACAATAAATAAAATGGAAACAATTTGACGAAATAAAGTAATATTAGATCATTACTAAGGGTATAAAGTAAGTATCCATGAGTCCATAATGATATAAATAAATGATGTAATAAATAAATAAATGAGGGAAAGGGTCCAAATCTCCCATGCAGAAGAATCCCAAATAATGTATGTAGATTCTCTGAACTCAGGGGCAGACTGCATACTAAAGGATTTGAAAAGGGGGACTAAAAGTATAACCTCACAGTGAAGAATCCTGACAAATTCTACCTCTGCTGGACGGTCAAGGTTAATGCCAATAGTGACAAGTCCTGTTTGTAGCATGTACCCTTGATATTGTGTGATGAAAATGAAAAATGGCACTTTACCTCTGTGGTAGTCTTCCTCCAAACAACAGCAACAACAACAACAAACACAATTCCAGTCTAGTCACAAAAAAAAATTAGACAAATCCTAATTGATGATCATTCTACAAAATGAAACAAAACTGACAGCTACTCCTCAAAACTTTCAAGGTCATCAAAAATACGGAAAGTGTGAGAAACTTTTTTCTCCAGAGGAAATTAAAATGACATACTTAGTAGATGTACACCAGCAAAAAGCAAAAAGAAAGCAGAACTTGAAGGTTTGGAAAATTCTCAGACTATCCATATTGCAAAAAATGAGAAAGCACGCTGTGCAGTGAACACCAAAGGAATTGCAGGGCAACTTTTGCTAAAGAGAGTAAGAGTTTTCCTGGTGGCAGAGTGGTTAAGAATCTGCCTGCCAACGCAGGGGACATGGGTTCAATCCCTGGTCCGGGAAGATCCCACATGCCACGGAGCAATTAAGCCCACTAGCCACAACTACTGAGCCTGCATTCCACAACTAATGAAGCCCACTTGCCTAGAGCCCGTACTCTGTAACCAGAGAAGCCACGACAATGAGAAGCCCACGTACCACAATCAAGAATAGCCCCCGCTCACCACAACTCGAGAAAGCCCACGCACAGCAATGAAGACCCAACACAGCCAAAACTAAATAAATAGGTTAAGTGTGTGGCACAGGGATCCAAACAAGCATCTTGGCAGAAACCAGGAGTAGAGATGGTTTATCCAGTAAAGATATGTGGAGGACCCACTTGTCGATGGCTTGAACCCTCCCGAATTGCACAGGAGACTGGCTGACGGGTTTTGAGAATTCTATACCAGTAGAAATGTTGCCAGCCTGGACTGAAAGGGACAGAGAAAGGATGAGATGAAGTAAGAATGACCATGGATGCAAAGGACTGAACTGATGGCACCTCCTTGGGCTAACAGTGCAGGGCTACCACCACAGTGGGACCGAAGGGCCGTGGGCTCCCCGCCTGCAAAGAAAGATCCAACATCTTTCTGATTTGGACTCAGACAACAAATGCTGGAACAGTATAGTGTTCTTCAAGATTTAGGGAGGAGGTCGAGAGGAAATTGATCCTGATTTGGATTTAGATGTGTTTCTTAGTAGCAGCAAGATTATTTCTTCCAAAGCATTTGAACTGTTATGCAACCAGAGGCAATATATTTTTCTTAGAAATAATAAATAACATAAAATAGGCAATTTATATAATATAGAAAAATATGAATTAAATATTAAAATATTAACAGTTGTTATCAGAATTTAATTTTCCTCAGTTTTCTTAGTCACATTTTGTAAAATAAAATTATTTTCATTTTTGTAATGAGAAAAATGTTTTTATTTATAAGGATATATATATCTATTATATCTTGTATTATATACTATTTATATTATATTATACTATACAATACTATACTATACTATATTATAATATCACCACTGTATTAATGAACGTTTGGTGTGTGTCAGGTCCATTAGAGTATTAGTCTGGGAAGAGCAATGACCTTATAGAAAGACCTGATTTCTGGATTTATTGCTGCCTCTTAATACTTGGACCTTAGACAAGCCACTTAACCTCTGTAAGGTTATTTTCTGCCCTACATACCTCACAAAGTAGGTGTAAGGATCAAATGAGGTTATTTATGAAGGTTCTGCAATTCTCAGTATAAATGTCAGGAATGATTATTGCAAAAATAATTTTAACACAATTCTCAGCTTTAAAAACAGAAGTAACATGTATTTTTATTAAATAGATATTTTGAAGTTTTTAAACTGTCACCTATCTTACAAAACATATTTATACTAGATAATAATAAAGCCCCACATTTATGTAGAATTCTGTAAAAATAACCAATAGACGGTGAATGCTTATGTTCAAGTGAAATATTATACTATGTATCTGAGAGAGTCTGAAAATTTATTTTAACAAATGTCATGTTTGGTGAAGAGACTGTAACTAATAAATACTGAGATTTCATATCGAATTACTTGCTCTAGATGCTATCCTTGGAATTTATTAACATTTGGGGAGTTTAAAAGTTGTTTTTGTTGTTATTTGTTTTGATCTGGTTTGGTTTAATTATAAAGAAGTTGATCTATCATCTACCATTTCAGAAAGGACATATTCCAGTCCCATTGCACCAAAATGAAAGCTTGGGCTTCACACCTGAAAGTAATGATATAAGGTTTAGGACTCCATTTTTTAAAAAGCCCTCAAAGGTTCTGAGCAGTAAGAGATGGTGAGAGAGAGATGATAGATTCTTCTGATGATTACCTAGCGTTATGCTTCTACCTTTTGGTGACCTGGATGCACAGAAGACATACAACTACAGTTTTATTTCTCAGGAATTTATATTTAGTATCTGACCTTTTTCATAGTTTTTATGTGAATTCTGGGAAAGAAAAAAGAAAGGATCTATAACTGTAAAAACTAAAACCTCAAACTAATTCATCTTTTGTACAATACAACACCAAAGAGAGTACTTTGAGCATAGTCAAAGTTCCATAAATACTTACTTAATACATTATATAATCAAAGAAGTAAAAAAATCACTGCAAGGGAAGGTACAAAGTGTATATCAAGCCAAAATTTATCTTAAGCTCTAATTTATTACTTCTTTTGGCAGGACACAGTTTATAACAGACAAAATGATGACATCATGGTGACTGTGGAAGAGATCTGATTTGATATTTGTCTAGATGCAACTAAGTGGGAAAAATAATGTCATTTTAGCCTTTTTGGTGTTCCATCTAAGGCAACAACCATATTTATTTATCAGAAATGACCAACAAAAATTTAGAAACTTTTGATACCATAGTCTCTGAGTAGTAATGTGGATTACACTTAGGTAATCTAGACTATTCGATCACATTATTTAAGAGGGTTTATTTACTGGCTTCTAAGATGTATTTACAAAGAAGTTATTTTGGAAATATGTGGTCATTGTTATCATGGTAACATTAGGTCATGATGTGATTTTTTTTTTTTGCTCTCTATGATTCTACCTGTAGATTATTTCTATTTGATATATACAGAGTATATTTATTTGCCTTATTAATGTCAATAAATTTACATGATTCATGTATTTGATCCTGTTTTTGGTTAAATATCTGAGTGAGTTTATAAAGTTAATAACTGAAATTGCTCCCTTTAAAAAGGAAAAGTTACATAGACTCTTTACAAATTTACACAGACTTCTTTATGACATGTTATTTATTCTAAGGCAGCCACTTTACCTCATGATACGTTAATTTTTAAATTACCATTGCTGTTATGGTGACTAAGTGTCACAGCCAACATCTTACACACACACACTGCACTCCTAGCAGCCACTTACGTTAATTTGAGTAATCGTGAGGCCACTGCAAGCCAAGGATGAACTCTCCCATTTACCATCACACACCGGGGAGGAGGTTTGCTGTGTGCTCTCCACATAGATGGGTAATCCAATCTCAGGACCCCATTCCGAGGGTCTGTAACAATAAATGCATCGATCAGGTTCTTGGTGAGAAGTCCATCTCCTGGTTGAAGATCTATATAGGATTTTTCTCAGGCCTGACCACAGGCAATCAGAGACTTTACATGTCAGGCATTACGGGGAAAGCTGCCCAGCCACCCCAGAGCTGGCACACAGCCAGTGCACCACGGTCCCTGAAGGGAGGAGGTGCAGTCAAGAACTCAGGCCCTCTGGCCGGTGGTGCTCTTCACATACGTGCATTCCTAGCCCAGGTACCTTAATTCTTAGGTCCCTTCATCCTGGACAAAGATCTTCAGGCACCTCTGCTGAGACCTCCTTAGAGCAGAAAGGAGGGGAAACCTGGAAGGTCCTCTGCTCACTCTAACTCAGTACCCAGTACTTTTCCATCCCTGACTGCAGGGTCCGTAAAATGACCAGAGCCTTTTGTTTGGGGTGCCCTCAACAGTGAAAATATCCCAGCATCAGTGTTAATTCACCTGACCTTCAACCTGCACTCCCTTCCATAGGGGAAAATAAAATGGAGGGAGTCGACTTTTCTCAGGTTTGAGACTCTTGCTTATACCATCACAGTAAATGATTAAAGGCTTAACTCTCTCATTTTGGGCTTGTGGCTTTAATCGGTTGCTCTTCCCACACCTGGCAGCTCAGCTCTAGCTTAGCTGAGCTCCTGACAAAAAAAATGACTCTTTCAACTTTCACAAAATGTTGGTTATAGGAAAATCATCCAGGATGAGGAAGGGCTCACTCATAGAGAATTCAGAACCTCTACTGGCCCTGGAAAAATAAGGGAAGGAGTAGTACCAGAACCCAGGAGCAACGATCAGCAGAGCTATAGCTTTTGGTGGTGAGGTGGACCTCCTCCGGTTGCCATGGAAGAAGATGGAGAATCAATCTCCCAACCTGACTGCCCTGCATCTTCCGGATCATGTTAGTGCTTCCCCAGAAGCCGGTGATAAGGCAAATCCATTAGCTCAGAGCAGGAAGCAGAGTCAAGGAGGGTGGAAAGCATATCTAGAGGAGTGAATAGAAAATGTCCAGTATGTATTTAACTTCAAAAGACCTTTGTTGCTGTCCATCATATAGAACATTAATTTAGTGTCAATTTACATCTCAAACTTTTTCTACCATACTCTGATAAAAGTAACCTCTTTCTAACCCAAAGTTCCAGCTTACTAATTTTCTTGGGAACATCTTTTGTTCATTTCAGTCTGGAAAATTGCACACTCAAATCGGAGTCGAGGTTCTTCTATTTATACTTCTGAGTACTGTGTAATTTTAAAACTCAATCTTTTTGAGAATTCTTCCCTTTATATGCCAGATGACATTAATCCCATACTGCTGTTCGTGCACTTAGAGCATACTGTCTACTTGCAAAAAAATACCATGGAATTTCAGTTTCCACAAGTTGCATGGATTGTTTCCTGTGTCTAGAACTCTCTCCCCATCTCATGTGCGGGTGTGATATTTTGAAATCTCAATTCAAGTGTCAACCTCATTTAATGCCTCTCCTTCCCTCCCAGTAAAAATGATGACTTCTGTATTCGTCAAGAGTTTAAACATGAAAACTGAGGCCAATAAAGATATTCCAAACAGGAAGAGAGTTTCTATGAGAATGAGTTATCAAAAAATGATTGCAAAACCTCAAAGAAAGAGGGTCACCAGAGGTATCTGTTAGCTGTCAGAGTCAGAGCTGGCTTTTGGAGTCAGGAAGTTTCTGGAATACAGAAAACTGCTGTTGGTGGTCCCAGCTGCCTCACCAAGAGTAAGAAGCGATTCACACAGAGAACATACATAGGTCACAACAAAGTCACATGTCTACCGAAGCACACGTGCACATGCAAAGTTTCATGCTGGAGATTTCTCGCTGGACGATGCTCCATTGGGTAGACCAGTTGAAGTTGATAGCGATCAAATCGATACATTCATTGAGAACAATCAATGTTATACCATGCAGGACATAGCCAACATACTCAAAATATCCAAATCAAGCACTGAAAATCACTTGTACCAGCTTGCTAATTGCTTTGATGTTTGGGTTCCACATAAGTTAAGTGAAAAAAACCTTCTTGACCGTATTTCTGCATGCAATTCTCTACTTAAACATAATGAAAACGTTCCATTTTTAAAACAAATTGTGATGGGCGATGAAAAGTGGATACTGTACAAATGAACAAAAGAGATTGTGGGCCAAGCGAAATGAACCACCATCAAACCACACCAAAGGCTGGTCTTCATCCAAAGAAGGAGATGTTGTGTATATGGTGGGACTGGAAGGGAGTCCTCTATTATGAGCTCCTTTAGGAAAACCAAATGACTAATTCCAGCAAATACAGCTCCCAATTAGACCAACGGAAAGCAACACTAGACGAAAAGTGTCTGGAATTAGTCAACAGAAAATGCCTAATCTTCCATCAGGATAACGCAAGACTGCATGTTTCTTTGATGACCTGGCAAAAACTGTTACAGCTTGGCTGGGAAGTTCTGATTCATCCACCATATTCACCAGACATTGTACCTTAGGATTTGCATTTATTTAGGTCTTTACAAAATTCTCCTAATGGAAAAAATTCCAATTCCCTGGAAGACTGTAAAAGTTACCTGGAACAGTTCTTTGCTCAAAAAGATAAAAGGTTTTGGGAAGATGGCACTATGAAGTTGCCTGAAAAACGGCAGAAGGTAGTGGAACAAAACAGTGAATACGTTGTTCAATAAAGTTCTTGGTGAAAATGAAAAATGTGTCTTTTATTTTTCCTTAAAAAAACCAAAGGCACTTTTTAGCAAACCCAATACTTTGTTTAATTTACCCTTGCTAGACATAGTACTATCTATCTATCTATCTATCTATCTATCTTTCTATTATCTATGTATCAATACCAAATGTGTATACTAAATATGTATGCTGACTATATTAACAAAATAATTACATCTTGAAATCTACTTTTACTCTCTGCAAAACAAAATAAAACGACAACAAAAAAGCAAAGGAATACTGATTCTTTTAGACTTTCTTTTTATAGCCTATAATTCTGTTATTCTTTCATTATTTACTGTATTCTATTAAGTAGTCTGGCCCACATTCAGTATTCAAAGGAATTACTGCCATGTTTTAAAATTGAGGCTTCAAGACCCCAATGGCATCATCTTGAATTTCATCTATTTATGAATCTTCAACAAATACGCCAGAATTAATTTAAAGTAAGTAGATAATTTTACTAACAGCATTGTATTTTTTTTAGAAGTAAAGTATAGTTATAATTTATGCCAAGTTCTAAAGCTGGTTCTGGCAAAATGATAAACAATTTTTATTGGTTCCAACCATTTAGATTTAAAGAAAATAAATTTAAATCCTGGCTTACAGGAAATGAATATATTTTGTTTTATGATGCATGATATTATAAATCTTTAAAATAATGCAACTTCAAAATTTCTACAAAGGCATTTTCTTTTACACACTTCTAAATTTTACTAATACTATGATTGAAATACATGTACCTAGCTAAATTGACTTTTCTAATCATTATGCTGCTTAATTTTACAATTGGATAAAAGCTAAAATGCTTGTTTTCCTTATTGGCATAATATCACAGTTTTCTTTCTTAAATAAATACAGTGTATGTATTCTGTTTTATTTAATAACTCAATTGACCTTGCAAATCTCTTCCCTCCAAAAGTGATATATTTTTACATATGCTTTGTGAAAATGGATATTCTTCATTAGTAAAATTAATCACAAAAGTGCATTAATGCAATAACAAACTTGACCTGATTTTTAGAAATATGGGATACTTCTGAGTAAATGTCCCAAGAAATGTGAGTCAGTTGAACATGCTCACCTTCTTGGCAAGCATTTTAATAATACAATTTTCTCCTTTGCTCTGTTCAAAACTCTGCTTTTCTTGCTATTAAATTATACTTTTGGCTCACTGAAGTGTTTATGAATCAGCATTACTTTAAGTGAATCTATCTTCACTAGCTTTAGTTTTTTTTTTTTTTTTTTTGGGGCTACGTGGGCCTCTCACTGTTGTGGCCTCTCCCGTTGCGGAGCACAGGCTCCGGGCGCGCAGGCTCAGCAGCCATGGCTCATGGGCCCAGCCGCTCCGCGGCACGTGGGATCTTCCCGGACCGCGGCACGAACCCGAGTCCCCTGCATCGGCAGGCGGACTCTCAACCACTGCACCACCTGGGAAGCCCTCTAGCTTTAGTTTTAAATGTAGAGAGTTTCAGTGAGTAGAAAAATAAGAGTTGAATGTGAATGAAGTGTTCAAATATAAATTATTAATCCTATCTCTTTTACAATCTGCTGCTTTTCCTCTTGAGTCTTTGATGATTTCACAAGTGATAAAGTAGTTGTATATCTAAGTGTACTAGTCTAGAATAAATATTACATTTATTTAATATTTCTAAATACATAATGGATAAGGACAGAACAAGTAATGCTTAGCTTTTCAGTATTCGAGTGTAGCATAACTGGCTTTCCATTCATCTGAAAAGAGAGCTTATGTTTGTCAAGGAAAAGAAACTCTCTTAAATAAATTTTATGAGAGTAGGATTTAAATAACAACTAGAGATTTATACATATTAATAAAATAATTGCTAACCTGCTGTCAGATTCTTTTTTAACTCTCAGATTATTGATATTTTTACCAGGATTATATATGAGAAGACTGTTTCAAAAAAAAAAGTCAGCTTTACGACAGTAATGATGGTTAAAATTTTCACTAGTCCTATCATAGTATATTGATGAGCAGTGGTCAAGTTTCAATTAAAAAAAAACAAAACAAATTTTGCCTTCCTAAATCCATTATAATGACAAGTACCAAAAACTGAAGTTATTCCTCTATTCTACGTGCTTGTAAGTGGGTTTCTTTTAAAATGTTTTGAGATTTATTATAATAAATGTTAACACAATGAAACATTTTTTATACAATGTTTAAATTAATTCAACTATTTCCAGGTAACTTTATTAAAGCTCTATAGTATGTATTATATTTAGGACTGGGGTCCCAACCCCCAGGCTGCGGACCGGTACCCGTCCGTGGCCTGTTTGGAACTGGGCGGTACAGCAGGAGGTGAACAGCGGGCCAGTGAAGCTTCATCTGCCACTCCCCATCGCTCCCCATCACTAGCATTACCGCCTGAACAATCCCCCTGCACCAGTCTGTGGAAGAGTTGTCTTCCAAGAAACCGGTCCCTGGTGCCAAACAGGTTGGGGACTGCTGATTCAGGATGCCACACTCAAAATTACATTTGTGAACTGCTCAAATATAATGTACTATCTCATTTCAATTCTTTGTGTCAGGAATGAGTTTATTAAGGAAATACTGACAGGGAAGGTAAGGAACAATATATCTGTCAATTACTGTATTATTTATTTTTATTCTACTTCCACATTTTTCTTCCACATTTTTCCTCAAATTTTCTGTGAAGTTTTGTTTCAGTGTCACAAACTGCAAGTCATTATTTTTATAGTCCTTAATTAATTAAACATGCTGATATAGTTTATCAATATTTGTTTTCATCATTGTTTCTTGCAAACTAAGTTTTCCCCAGGGGTTTACTTTTCTTCTTACAAAATATCCTTTAATAAAATTGTAATGAAGTTCTGGACAGACTAAATTTTATTACTATTTTTATGTTCAGTTATGAATTTATTTTTTCTCTTGTGAATTACAGTTTAATTGGCAATAAGACTTTAAAGAGAAAGTGGTATTTGCTCAGAAAGTCTAATATTTCACAAAAGTACATTTTTGCATATGGGATATTTGCTGTAAGTCTAACTGGCATTCCATGCTATAAATAAAGGTAGCATATTTTACCCCTTTGCTACGTTTTAAGAAGTTTTTGTGAACTGCTGCTTGATTCTATGTAGTCTAGACGTAGAATCATTTTTATTTTCCTTATTCAATATTTGTTTGCACTTTCTTTTTTTTTTTGCAGTGTGCAGGCCTCTCACTGTTGTGGTCTCTCCCGTTGCGGAGCACAGGCTCCGGACGCGCAAGCCCAGCGACCATGGCTCACGGGCCCAGCCACTCCGCGGCATGTGGGATCCTCCCGGACCGGGGCAAGAACCCGTGTCCCCTGCATTGGCAAGCAGACTCTCAACCACTGCGCCACCAGGGAAGCCCTGTTTGCACTTTCAATTTGAGAGTTTACTTCTTTTTTCTTAGGCCACTTAATTTTGCCTTTCAAATCTGGTTTTTAATCCATTTGGAACTGATATTATTTCTATAGTGTGATGTCTGGATCTAATTTCAGACCTTTTCATTTGTTTTTTTCCAAATTGACACCAACCCTTTCCTAGACTTTACTGAACACCCAACTCTTTTCTCATTATTCTACAAGACTAGGTCTGTCACAACTACTTTTTCACACATGTATTGGTCTATTTTTGTGATTTTTGCTCTGTTTCATTTGTCAACATGTGCATTTGTTTCCAATTCCACACTGTCAATTATTAGAGCTGTAATTTTGATATGGTAAAAAAACAAGTCTTCAGTTTGTGTTTTCTTCTTAAAGAGTTTCTGGGTTCTTATTCATTTGCTCTTTTTAGTAAAATCAGTGTGTCATTTTGCAGGAAGACTGTCAGGATTTTGATTAGACTTATATTAAATCTACTGATTAATTTTGAGAAAATTAACATCTTTCATTGCAGTGAAATTTCCTATGATCACCTCCTTTAAAAGATTATAGTCAAATTTTATTAGATTCTTCCCTTAATGTTCTAGTTTCCTCCCCAGGAAGACTTGGTTTAAGTATCTATTATTTGTTCTATACAATTGCTATCTTCTTTCTTGTTTTTCTTCTCTTTCTCCAATTACCCTCTACCATAGGGGTATTTATCAAGTTTTCCTTCCACATCATTGCTAGGCTCTTTAGCAATAATAATTCACCATTTTACTTCTTTAGGATCTATTCAAACTTGGTGTTTGAAAAGAAATAAATTGTATAGTTTTTCTAATGTCTCTACTCACACCACACAATCAGTGTCTATTCTCAGATCTAGGAATTATGGCACATAGATATATACGCTAGTTTCCCAATCATCATTACACCACAGGTATTCCAACACACGAAACTTAGCTTTCCTGAGATACAGTTTTCTCCTAGCTCCTGATTATTCTTTCTGAATCTTTTATTCTCTAAATTATGTAAAAAACTACAATGTTCTCTATGGGTTGCTGTTATGACCTTAATGTTTTATTCCCGTATAGAGAGTTTCACTTTTGGAGGATGATGCCTTTTGAGATGCAATGTGTTATTCTACTGTCCCCTGTATTTTGGTCTTTTACTTACTCATTTAAGGATGTTTGATAGAAAGAAAACTGTTGGTCATTCAAAAAGTAACTATTGTACTTTTCTTATATATCAGGCACTGTACCAGACTCTCGGATCTTCCACTTGTTCCTAAAGGAGCATAAACTTTGTGATAGAGGGGGAAAGAGAGGTAAAATAGATGTAGTCCCATCAATGGATGTGAAATTAAAACTCAGATAAGTACTCTGATGGAAACAGCATTTGAACGAGGGACTCTATTT
Source organism: Lipotes vexillifer (assembly GCF_000442215.2). Taxonomy (NCBI): domain Eukaryota; kingdom Metazoa; phylum Chordata; class Mammalia; order Artiodactyla; family Lipotidae; genus Lipotes; species Lipotes vexillifer. The sequence continues at coordinate 1,072,214 of NW_006788130.1, forward strand.
AAAAGGCCAAATGTCTTCTCTGAAAAAGTGATATTTAACCTGAGTAGTGCTTTCAAAGACAAACTGTATCTGACAATTTTTCTAGTTGATAAAGGCTTTGGATTTCTTAGTCAGAAGAAAGACTTTATACCCCCTAAGTTCATCTTTATAACTATAATAACGTGGTAGAAATTCCTTTCAGATTCTGGCAATACTTTGTATGGAATTTTAAGTTTTATATGGTTGTGAATTTTCATCTTGTTCTGTGTTTCTACAGATATTTTAGGAGGAAGTTTGGAAAGACTGCCCCAAGGCTGCTTGTTGTAATGCCATTTAAAGCCAGAAATCCTGAATTATTTATTAACAAAAGAAAAAAATATATTCAGTGCTACTGCATACCTATACTGCCTTGTTAATGTGAATTTAGGACTTTGTCATTTGATTGCCTGTGAATGATTCATGGACACATTTACAATTGTGTGTTCAAAGGGATCATGATCTTCTACCTAATTTGTAAATAACTCTTTTTTTTTTTTTTTAAGGGGTGAGTCAAGAAGCCTTTCTGGTGAGGGGAGTAATCTGGGGTGTGACTAGAGGCAGTGGAAGGCCAAAGTGACCAACCAGGTGACGATCACAGGTGCTGACATTTGTAAACCGTCATGGACATAGCCCTTGGGTCTCCAAGACAACAGGTCAAGGTGGATGGAGATAAGGTTGCTCTGGAGTCTGTGGGTGCCAAGACCAGGGAGCTGAGGTCCCTGGCAGGGCCTGCAGCTGCCCAGGGTGCCGCTAGCTGCAGGCAAAATCACTGAGAGCGAGAAAAGATCCAATTCTAGTGCCGGAGGACAAGAGCAGAGGCAGCAACAAGGAATCCTGGTTCGGCCCCTGATGGAATGACGAGGCTCCGTGCCTCGGTGTCCCCTTCCGTGGAGCAGGGTCGGGAGCTCTGCTCCCTAGGCGCGGGGAGCACATCTGCATTTAGCACAGCCCTGGGCCCATGTCCCCTTCGCTCCATCCATGAGCCCGCGGTCAGAAAGGCGGAGGCGCTCAGGAAAGAGCTCTGCTCCGCGGGCCGCCGCTCCTCCAGTCCCCGAAGCCCGCGCTGCCCCTGCTGTGCAATGTTGACACTCTGAGGGTAGAGGTAATCCGGGGGGGTGGTCACACCGGGCAGGAGGCGCGTCCGGGGAAGTGATCTCCCCCGGCAGGGGTCCGCATCCAGGGAGCGGTCACCCTGGGCGGGAGCCGGGGTCCCATCCCGGAGGTCCGCTGCACTTCAGCCGAAGGAAGCTGAATACAGGGGCGTGGACTTCGTGCCGGAGGTCCGGGATCCAGGACGTCCCCGCCCCCACGTCGCATCCCGGGGCGGGAGGTGGGGGCGAGCACCCGATTTACCGGGAGAGGAGCGCTCGGCCCCTAACTACCCTCTCTTTTGGCGTTTGTCTTAATAAAACAATAATAATATTGACTGCCCTAATTTTGATGATACAATGAATATTCCGACTACTATTTCTTATTGATAATGAGACAGGCACTGTTTTTCTCTTCACTTATGTAATTTAATCCTCTGTATAACACTGCAATACGCAAAGATTTAAACCGATGGCCATGTTTTTGAATCTGTGATTCTTATTATGTTCCATTGCTTTATTCATTCATACACAAATCATGCCATATTTAATTCCCATTTATATTACAAATATATGTTCAATGCTTTGCCCAGGCAGGCAACATGCATATGACAATAGTCTGATTCCAAATATGTTCCCCTAAAACCACATTATCTTAGTTTGGAATATTTTAATTCAGGAAGGTTGGCAACAGCAGGAGTTGAAGAATTGTCAGTAGTAGAGCTGCCAGTGGAAAGCGTGAATGAACACCAGGAAGGGAAAACATGATAAAAGAGTAAACGATGGGATTGTAATGAAAAGATAACTAACACTGCCTGTATTTTCATGTATCCTCATATGATTTAGACCTGGAGCTGGATTTTTGCGGCAGCCAAAGCCAGTTTTTTCTCAAGGTGTCATTATTGTCAGTTTTACTTTGTGCACAGCAATACGTACATGTGCGTGCTTATATGTTTTTGTGTATGTATTGTTGGATGTTTTCAGCCACTAAACCCTTTGGATTTTCCCCTTTATTGAAGAAAATTTATATTTCTTTTCAATTTGCCTGTGTTGTCATAACTTCCTAATGTGGCCAATGGAAATCATCTAGACCTGGAAAATATAAAGCCAATTCCAGACATGGCTAATACTTGAGCCAAGAGTAAGTAAAAAATTATCATCCCTAGATGGTCTCCATGACATTATTTGCAATGTTCCAAATTTCTGTGGAGTAAAATGACTGATACGGAATAATTTACTGTGTTTGAAGGTGAAGGTATCTATCTGAAAAGGAGAGAAAATGTGGGGCTTATGATATGAAATAGAGTGAATACTCAATGATGACAGGTATTTTTTGTCTATTTTCTTCATTAATGTAGTCTTAAGGAACAGAACATCACTTGGCTCCCAGTAGGTTCTCAATAAATAATGGCTGACAAAATATTGAAAAGTATTTAAATACTTAAATATTAAACTGAAAAGTGATAAGGAGAGAAATTTGGCAATTCAGTTTAGACATGAAAATGTTGAGTCACAGTTTAAAATTCAAATGGAAACACCAGATGGACTCCATTCCTGAACACCACTGGGAAACTGGGGAAGGGCTGCAGAAACAGGTAGAATAGACTTTTTAAGCTTTGCTTCTATCTGGCATGGAATTATTTTTGTGGTTAAAACCATAAAATACTGTGTATTGAGGAGAGGTGAGAGTTATAGACGTTGAATGCACTGATTCAAGTTTTCACCTTTATTTTAATCAAAAGCAGGAAGATATTAAAATTTCATCTGAAGTTTTTCCCATCAAAACATTCAAATTACCCTTTCAGGTCTTTAACTAGACTGAGATATAATACCTAACAGGTTATGAAATGAAACATAATTATGGGCCAAGGACATTTTTCTTTCAAAACCTTTATAATATAAAACTTTAAAATGTTTTATGACTCTTCTATATAAGTAACAACTAAACTTTTAAAGTGTAAGGCACTTTCTGCAAATTATTTTAAAATTTCCAACTTGGTAAAAGTGAAGGCAGAGCCCTTGTTCAAAAGTCATTATTCACATAAACCACTTAGTTGTTTTTGCATAATTTTATTTCTGTCAGTTCATATTTATTTCAGATTGACTTTGCTATTATTACTCTAGATGAATGGATTGATGGATGGATGAACAGTTGGATGATAGATAGGTATGGAAAATTAATTTATGCTGTTTCTTATTGTGAAATGGGAACATTTATTTTAAATTATTTTTATGATTTTTCTATATTTATTTCCCTAAGTACTTGATATTTTCATAGTTGACCAAGGGCATCCATCTGCCAGTTTAGATGGAATGAGAAAGTGAGGTGAGGAGAGGTATGAAAATAAATATGTAGAAATACAGAACATAGGTAATATTCAGTTTCTCATGTGCAAAATAAGATTATTTAAGTAGGAATAACCTTGCAAACCAGAACTTTTCTTTAAAAGAGTAATATATTGATATATGTACACCTATGGGTACCTCCAATCTTCCTTCCTTTCTTAACATTTTACCGTGGTAAGAACACTTAGCATGAGATCGATTTCTTAACAAATTTTTCAGTGTACTATAAGTTCTTGCTGACTATAAGTACTATGTTATACAGCAGATCTCTAGAACTTATTCACCTTGCTTGACTGAAACTTTGTGCCCCTAGAGTAGTAACTCCTCATTTCCCCCTTCCCACCAGGCTCTGGCAACCACCATTCCACTATTTGATTCTATGAATCTGACATTTTAGATATCTCATATAAGTATCAAGCAGTATTTGCCTTTGACTGACTTATTTCACTTAGGATAATATCCTCAAGTTTCATCCATATTGTTGCATGTTGCAAAATTTCTTTGTTTTTTAAGGCTGAAAATTATTCCATTGCGTGCATATGTTACACTTTCTTTACCCATTTATCAGTCAATGTCCATTTAGATTCTTCTACATCTTGGCTATTGCAAATAGTGCTGCAATGAACAGAGGAGTGTTAAATCTCCATGAGGTCCTGATTTCAATTCTTTTGGATAAATACTCAGAAGTGGGACTGCTGGATAGTATGGTAGTCTAGTTTTAATATCCTGAGGAATCTCCACAGTTTTCCACAGTATCTGCACCATTTTGCATTCTCACCAACAGTGTGTAAGGGTTTAAATTTCTCCATATTCTTGCCAACTCTTGTTGCTTTTAGTTTTTTTTTTTTTTGATAATAGCCATCTTGGCAGGTATGAAGTGATATGATGGTTTTGATTTGCACTTTCCTGATGATTAGTGATTTTGAGCACCTTTTCATATATATGTTGTCTATTTGTATGTCTTCTTTGTAGAAGTATCTAGTCAAATTTTTAATCCATTTTTAATTGGCTTGTTAGTTTTTTCTTATTTAGTTTTAGGAGTTATTTGAATATTTTGGATATTAACCTCTTATCAGATATACGGTTCTCAAATATTTTCTGACATTTCATAGGTTGACTTTTCACTCTATTGACTTTTTCTTTTGCTGTGCAGAGGTTTTTACTTGCATGTAGTGTCACTTTATTTTTATTTTAGTTGACTATGCTTTAGTGTCATACCCAAAAAAAAAAAAAAATCATTGCCCAGACCAATGACAAGAAACTTTTTTCCCAATGTTTTCTCCTAGGAGTTTTACAAGGACAGGTCTTACATTTAAGTCTTTAATCTATGTCAACTTGATTTTTTGTGTTTGGTATAAGGGTCAAATTTCATTTTTTTGCATGAGGATAGCCAATTTTTCAACACCATTTGTTGAAGAGACTGTCTTTTCCTCATAATGTGTTCTTGGAACTCTTGTAGAAGGTCAACTGTATATGCATGGATTTATTTTTATGTTTTCTATTCTGTTCCAGTGGCCTATATTTCTATATTTATCCAGGCAGCATACTGTTTTTTATTATTGTAGCTTTGTAATATATTTGAAATTAGGAAGTATGAGGCCTCCAGATTTGTTCTTCTTTCTCAAGATTGCTCTGGTTATTTTATGTCTCTTGTGGTTTCATATGAATTTTAGAATTGTTCTCTCTGTCTCTATAGAAATGTCATTGGGATTTTGATCATGATTATACTGAACCTTTACATTGCTTTGGATAGTATGAATATTTTAATAGCATTACGTCTCCCAATTCATGAACACAAGATATCTTTTCATCTGTTTGTAGTTCATCAATATTTTGTAGTTTTCAATATATAAGTTTTCATATCCTTAGTTAAGTTTATTTCTAGGTATTTTATTATTTTTGGTGCTATTGTATATGGTATTGTTTTCCTAATTTCCTTTTCAGATATTTCTTGTTAGTATATAGAAACAACTGAATTTTACATGTTTATTGCAACTTTACTATATTCATTTTTTTAATTCTAGTATTTTTTTCCTGCAGCAGAAAACTACACCATCTGATTCTTGGAGTAAGCCATTAATCCTGGGTATTCTGCACCTTAGTAATTGTCTAAACTTAGGTGTAAGCCAGAGTTCAGAGGCATGTGGGGAGAAGAGAAGCCTGACTAAAATTTGTTCCAGCCAGTTCAGTGGGTAATGGGCAATTGTAAGCATCAGCATAAACTCTAGGTTTTATAGATAGATAAGTAGATAGATAGATGATAGATGATTGATAGAGGAAATAAATATAGATATGAGCATATACATGTAAGTACCTGTGTGTATATTTTCTAGCTCTGTCAACTGATAGTGTCAAGAAGCAGAGACACTTCAAAAGCAATGAACATACATAGCACTCAAATTTCGTTTTCTAAATACTATGTTCAATAAAAGGAACTAGGGCTCTTTGGAGAAATGGCTGATTCCATGGCTATGGCAAATAAAACCATTAAGATAAATCTGGAAATACTTGTGGTGCTTGCAAGTAAAATTACTCAAAACATGTTGGCTCCATACTGAAAAGCCAACTTAAAGAAGCTCCCAATAACCAAATCTGAGACAATTAAAGCAAAAAAATAAATAATGACAGTGATGAGTTATGCATTATATTAAAATAAATACCCATAATGCACACTGGTATAAATGATTGAATAAGCAAATAAATGAGAAATTATTCCATATAATTGAATTCCAACTCATCATTATAAAGGAAATATTGAAAATATAGATATCACCATTAATCAAAACCTACAGTAATAATTAATGTAGACAAGTATCATCAACAGATACTAAAATTTAAGGGCAAATGTATAGTGAGAAGTAGGACATTTACATAGTCTTAAATTACCTCACCACCTGTTAATTACTCACGATAAAGTGTAAAATAATAGCTTTATTGGGGAGAAACTTGGCAAACACAACCCTAACCATATTCAGACACATCACTAATTTTTCATTCTTTTTCAGGTGTAATAAATATCTATTTCCTTATATTTCATAAAACCTTAGAAATATAATTCTGCCTTTATTCACCATTCAAATTGGCTTATAAGTGTTTTTACTCTTAAAAACAAGATTAAAATAAAGTATTTTCTTTAATTTTGCTTTCAACATTTTCTCTTGTGTTGTTTTCCCCTAGATAAGAATATAATCAACATACATTTTCATAATTTTATTTATTAGGTGTGAGATATTCATAGAATTTTCTCAAAGACAGTCATCTGACCAAACCACCAAATTTTCAAGTGGCAATAGCAAAATATGTCAAAATACTGCTGTGCTGACTGCTGCTTTAGACAGTTAGGAGAATGGATGCCAGCAGCTTGTCTTTGAGATAAATTGTTAAATATGTATGATTAAAGATGTTAAATATAAAGATGGAAATTTTGTCTTTCAGTTATCAGCAAAGATTTAAAGTTCTGGCAATTCTTTCTTTCGTAGAAATACAGGATAAAGAAAAAACATAGTGCTTAAATAATTGCAACTATATGGTTTTATATTTTTATAGATATGATGATATACACAAAGGCAGGAAACATTTCAAAATATTCAAACATATTTCAAAATTCATGTTGACAGGTTGAAATTAATTAGATAATAGCATAATTGGATTTGATAGGATGATGAACAACATAACTTATTTTCTCCTTTACATTGAGAGGAAACATAACTTTCTCTCTAGCCATCTCCCCTATTATTCGCTTGCTACAATGAAAATCACTGCCCACTACCAGTTATAGTTTTATCATCTTAATGTTTGGTTTGGGACAATATTGTTTTTTCTTTGAGAGTAAGTGAGCAAGTTCCTTCATTTGGCCAAGTGAGTAATGTCTTCCTAAGTTATTTCATCAACTTTTAGGAGGTTCTAGTGGGGAAAAAATGTCAAATTGCTTTATATAAAGAAAAATAGACTACAAAACTTCTAGACAAGACTGCTGAGTATGTGTCCACCTCCTTACTACATTTTGAGGGAATGGAAAGTAGGGATTCAGGGAAAACTGCATCTCTTTTTAAGATGAAGTTCAGGAAGATTCCTATGATTCGCAGTTTTCTCAGGGATACACTGAGTATTCTCTGAGCATAACAAATCTGTCTCCCAAAAGGATTCAAAAGAAGTATCTGGTCCTGGTTCAATGTCTCCCAAGAGTTTTAGCAATGTTCTTTATGGACACACAAATGGAAAAAATAAGGAGTTTCTTCCCCCTCCCCCTACACTTGTATGTATACATAGGCTTTTCTAGTCTTCCTCAGCAGATACAACATATTTGGTAACCACAGGAAAAAAAATGAAAATTAAAATGCACACATTAGTTTTATCATTCAGAATCAAGATAGCCTGATGATGGCCTTGGTAAAGACAGTTTGTAAAGTGTCTCGAAGACCTTGAATATTCACATCAATATTTCAAAACTAAGACATGTTGATGTAAGATATAAGAAAAAATTAGCCTTGAATAAATTACAATATCATCTCAATAGCTTAAAGGTGTTTAGAAGGAACAACATGCCTTGTTTCAAAGTTTTCTTATTTCAAGCTCAGAAGTTTTGCCCGATGATGTGCTGCTTCTCCAAATTACCCATGCTTCTGAGTTTTTTTTTACTTGCAACAGCCTAATTATATTCAAGAAATTATGTAATTGATTATGATGACTTGACCTTACCCCTAGTTTTTTTTCCTACCATTTAAAAGTCAATCCATAGTGTGAGGTATGTTGTCATTGATATGGCAACACTGGGCAGCCATAATTTTTTAGCACCAGGGAAAATTCTCTGTATAATTCCTCTCAGGAATATAGAAAACTGCCCAAGGGCAGCACCCTGTCAATCATGACTGTCCTTGTGTCCTCAGAAATGGTTGTTGAAGTCCTCCTCTAATAAACAAGGAAGACACTCATCAGAAGAGGAACAAAGACATGAGAACCAGTCCTCACATGACTCACTGAAAAGTTTAAGAGTAAAATAATATTCCTTTCTTGAGATTCTGAATTTCAAGCGGCAAAACATAAGGCCCAAGTTTCATCGATACACAATAAAGCAGGTAAGATATATGGCTGGAATAACACAATAATTCTGAGATGACTCAGGAAGGCTTCCTGATCCAAAGTTCTCATTGAAAGAAATGACCACAGACAGCTTTCTAAGAAATGACCATCGTCACTCAAGCCAGGATGCTGAACAATGAGAGGAAGACCTAGAGTCTATGGTGTAGCCTGGTAAGATTATTCCATATATTAGAGGCAGACAGATGTGCTCAGATCCTCTTTGTTAGGGAACTTAGTGAAAGAAATAAAGAAGTTAGGAATAGCAACACAGAGAATAAGAGGACCTTAAGCAGAGTCTATTAGGCAATGAGATCAATGAATAAACAGAAGCTATAAATTAGGAGTAAAACAAGAGTAGAAAGAACTTAGCATGATTAGAAGAAAAAGAGGGTAACTGGAAAAAAGAAGCCATGAATATCACAGGGGGAAAGATAAGTGCATTTTTGTCATTGAAAGTCATTGTGACCTGAATGATTTTCCAATTCTCCTTAAGACAGATATAAGGTATGACCCCAGATATGTGTCTTTACATAAATCTACTAATTTTAGCAATCTGGTGTCCACACCTTGAAATTATTAAGAGACTAATACAAACATACTACAATAATGCCAGAGCGTTTATAAGTTAAAAAAATAAAGTGAAGATAATTAAAAAATGGAAATTTGCTCGGAATTATGCAAAATGTCCCTGAAGTACATATAGCTTCTAATACTGAATGAGACAGTGATCCTGTCAACTACAAATGTCAAATCTCAACTGAGTGGTTCTCAACTGGGGGTAATTCCCCCCCACCCCCCGAGAAAATTTGGCAATGTTTCAAGATATTTTTAGTTGTCATCAAAGAGATTAGGGAGCTGCTACAGGCGTTAGTGGGTAGAGGCCAGAGATGCTACTAAACATCCTACAACGCACAGGACATTATCCCCCGAGACAAAAATATATCCAACCCAAATATCTATAGTGCCAAGTTTGAGTCTAAATAATGATATAAACCAAGACAGGCTGGGTCAAAACAGATTAAAACTTCTTAACTTGAACTAATTCTGATTTAACTATTTCAAATCAATTCTTACTCCTTTACCTATATTCTTCTATCATAAATATAACCTATCATTATAACTGAAAATATCAAAAACTAAATTAGTAAACCTCCAAAATGTAATGTCTTGAGTAGTTTTTTTTGAAAGATTCTATCCTTTATGCAAGAACAAGAATACTGTAAGAAGCTTCTTTGAATTGCATTATTGCTATTTCTCTGATGCAAGTACAAGGAGCAGGCTGAAATTTCCCAACAACAGGGAAATCGATGAAAGTGATAAATTCCCAGACTCAAGTCTTTCATGATTTTGATAAAGCAAAATGTCCAAAGCTTGTTTTCCTATAGCTCTGGTACATCTAAATGTGGATATTTTGGCCTTCTGCAGACTCATTTGATAGCTGAGTCTTTGCATGTAAGTGCTGAATAATAATATGTTATAGACACATGATAGTTATGCAGGAATAGATAAATGTTTATCTAGTGTGATTTCAACTACATAGAGTAAAATCCTTTTTTCTTTGAGAAAGGAAAAAAAAAGAAATCATTCAACTGTCACTTTATGATCATTAGAGTCTTTTTTTAAAATTTTAAATATTTATTTATTTATTTGTTTTATGACCATTAGATTCTACCATTAGAAGTGCAAAAATCCTGGAGCAGAACAACCTATTGAAACTTGCTTTTCAAAACTTTTTCATGAAGACTGTATGAACTCATTCTTAATGGGTGGTCATAAAGTAAAGACAGCTAACATTCACTGAATATTTATATGCTGAATACTGTTCTAGTGTCTTTACATAAATTATACAAAATAATAGCTGTATCATTTATTAGAGAAGTGATCAGGAATAAATAACAGAATTAAAATGGAATAGTTTAGACAAAAGATATTTATTTTTCTAGTATCAAGAATCCTATGGTATGTAATCCAGCTCTAGTATTTGTTAACCAAGTACTGAAAAGTCCATCAAAATATCTTCTTCATAAAATAAAGATAATTACTACTCATTACATAAGACCTTGAAGGCATCTTAGTAGCTCCTTAGAGTAGGGAGGCCACAGACAGGATAGTTATAGATTTTTATGTCTAGTTTAAGATTGCTCTCTCACTGTTGGGATCTGTTTGAGAGTGGGTAAAACTCGAGTTATAATAGTTTAGAATTAGTGAACACAGGAGGAAAGAATTAAGGGCAACTTCATTTGGACAAGTTTACCGGATAAGTGAATTCACATTAATTGGAGACATGTTGTTTCTCCTATTTTAATTCAAAAATGTCATCAAGAGTTCAGGTTTCTTTTTCTTTCTCCCTACCATCTTATGACAGTGGCATTTATCTTCATAATTTGAGGGTAACTTGGACATTTTTACACATCACACCCATATCCCAGGAATTAGAAAGATAGAGAAAAGGGAAGGAAAAGAGGAACAAAGTCTAGATCGTACAAGATGGCCCTTTTAAAAATGTTTTTCAGAAGTCCTACTTTTTGTTTTCTTGTTTTTTCCTGTAGTCACAACTAGGTCTCCTGTGTAGCTCTAGCTAAAAGGAAATTGGGAAAGTAAAATAATAGGCTTTACAGCCCCTAAAGCAGAGGAAGGAAGTGAAAAAAGGTAGTGGACTGATCTTGTTGCTAATACACAATGTTGGTTGCAAAACTGGTTTTAGCTGAATAATTTCCTAACTGGCACAGTTATTAATATTAGTAAGCTATCATATTGAGTCATATCATATCCTCAGGCACACTGCTGTGTTACTTACATGCATCACTTCATGAAACCTCACTCCAAGCCTATTTGGTAAATAATAGCATTATTCCTTTTACAGATGGTAGGTAACATGCCTAAGGACACAACGAGCTAGTAAATGTCAGAGATAGAACACAGAACAATTTTACCCAAAGCTTGTGCTATTCTCATTATAACCACTGCTTCTTCCAATGTAAAGATATAACATACAACTGCAATGGACATATTAATTGTGATTCATTAATTATGATTAATTAATTAATTATCCTACTCTCAAATAATTTCTCATTATGATAAAAACGTCCTATCATCAGATAAATTAAATTTGTCTAAGTATCCTGAATATTTTGTTTTTGCACGATAAAGTCTGTCTTTTTAAAAAATAAATTCCACCTAATGTGAAATAAAATATCATAGTATTTTTTCCTGTACTGAAGTCACTGAAATGCAACTCATGTTCTGAGCCATGTTTCTGTTGGCAACTGTTATCATCCAAGGACCTATATTCAAAATAATTTAATAGTTTCATCGTGTAAGTGCAGATTCAAAAATATTTTTAAAAACCCATCTAAGAACAAGTCACCATGAAATTTTTCATTCTCATACGATATCCCTACAGATGATTATTTTAAATAGCAATCTCAGTAGAACTTCAAGTTCAGTAAAGTCATTTTCTCCCACCATGCTGCAAAATTATTTTATGTTTACATTATAAAATCAACAGAGTCAAAATTAGAAATACGGTGTTGCCTGTTACTTTTTCGGTGGCTGTTATGAAAACCTAATTTGTCATCCCCTCAGAAAATGGTTAAACCAAAGCCAAGCAATCTAACTGGAACAAAATATCTATTACAGCTGGTGCCTTGCAGATTTTTTCTTTTTTCTTTTCTTTTTTTTTTGCTGTATGTGGGCCTCTCACTGCTGTGGCCTCTCCTGCTGCAGAGCACAGGCTCCGGACGCACAGGCCCAGCGGCCACGGCTCACGGGCCCAGCCGCTCCGCGGGATGTTGGATCTTCCCGGACCGGGGCACTGAACCCGTGTTCCCTGCATCGGCAGGCAGACTCTCAACCACTGCGCCACCAGGGAAGTTCCAGATTTTTTCTTAAACCACTGCTTCTTGTGTTGCTGATTGTAACTCAGAGCTGAAATTCTGACCTGACCTTATAGATTTGTTGGGGTGATCACCTGGGAGTAGAAACCTTCACTTACATTAGACAAAACACTTAAAAATTAGGTCAAACATTGCTCCCTTACAGAACTGAACCTTTACACTCACAGAGCACACAGTTGCCACAAAATGTGACTTGAAAGACATTTAGAAAAGTCATTTTATCAATATAACCAAAAAAAGGCAACCCCCCTCCCCCCAAAAGCATTGATCTGCTTTAATGATGGCCATCCTCAATTATTTCTTTAATATGAAGTATATGGAGTGCTCTCTAAGTAGGAACTATCTCCAAAGTAATACATTATTCCATGAGTTACTAATCAATACTTTGTTAAATGAACTATTGTGCATTTGATTGGTTATTTAATCTCTGAGCAGGGACCATAGAGGGTAAAAGTCAGAGCCGATATGTTTGTAGTCTTGTTATCATATCATTACTCTTGTTGTTTATAGACTGTTCTAGAATGATTTAGCTAAGGGAAGAGCTGGCACATTAGGAAGTCTGCCTTGTCCTTGGGGAAATGTGAACAGATAGGCAAGGCATTCTGGCAACTATACTATTTCTTTTCCTTCAATACTGGCATATATGAATAACAACTAGGATTAAAAACAGCCATTAAAAGTATCTTGTTCCCAGAAAGTTCCACAAAACGATCATGAGAAACAGCTAATTTGTTTCCTAAATTTTTGCTTGTTTTTTAATAACTTTTTATTTTATATTGGAGTATAGCCAATTAACAATGTTGTGATAGTTTCAGGTGCACAGCAAAGGGACTCAGGGACTCAGCCATACAGATACATGTATCCATCCTCCCCCAAACTCCCCTCCCATCCAGCCTGCCACATAATATTGAGCTAAATCTTTGCTTTTAAAGCCTAATTCTGATAACTGCTTACCTTCCTTCCTTCCTCCTTCCTTCCTTCCTGCTTTCTTTCCTCCCTCCTGCCCTCCCTCCCTTCCTAAATATTTCATTCCAAAGGTCATCAGGTGGGATCCCGAAAGGTGGAGACTACTTGCACTAGAGAGGGTGGCACAGCACAGGAGTTAACAGCCCAGGTGGAGGGAGGAGGATGTCCATCTAGTACGTTAGGAGAGAAAGCAGCCAGCATGGAGTATCAGAGCCAAGAGGATGCTGCCTGCACCTGAGTGTCAAAGTCCAAGCAGGGTGAGCAGACCATCCGCATATGGGGAACTGAAATGGTGACTAGGCATTGGTGACATGCAAGAGGAACTTGTCAAAAAGGCAAATATATTAGGGATAATGGAAGTCACGTTGTTGTCCATGAAAGAAGACATAGAAAGGGAAAAACTAGAATGATTTCTGTGATGTTGAGTATAAGGGTGATGTTATGGTTTTGAATATACAGTTGTACTTCGGTATCCACAGGGGATGATTCCGGAATCCCTGCTGATCTCAAAGTTAGCAGATGCTCAAGTCCCTTATATAACGCTGTTGTATAGTCAGCCCTCCACGTACGCGGTTCTGCAACCCAATTGCACATTCCTGAGGCTGGTTGAATCTGAAAATGGGAACCCCCGGGTACAGAGGGCCAATGGTAGAGAGAGACACAAATATGTGTGGGAGAAGGAGGGAGTAAATATATTCTTTAGCTCATTCTGCTGAAAGGCTGTAAAAGCCTAGGAGCAGCAGTGACCCAATCCTCATAAGTACAACTGGAGTTCATGTCTGATATTTTAGATATCATTAAACATCAAAAAGAACCAGAGCTTTTTTGAGAAACTGCTGATTTCAAGGTTGGAACTGTGAAGATATAAGATAAGCCTGGAGTATCTTATTTTAGTAACAAGTAAGGATTTTCTCTAAGAAAGATTAAGGTGTGTTAAAAACAACAGGAAGCCACCTTGAAGGATCTACCACAGGGCCATATTGGGGGTAATCTGATCAGCAAAATAAATAAAATAATGTTAGGGGTGGATTATTATAAACAAATGGGAACCCATGATTTTATATTTTTACTAAATTAATTAATTTTTAGAGGAGAAAACCTTTCCTTAAATTGCATGCCAATAGAAGACTGTAGAGGGAATGAAGGAACAAGGTTATCACCATTTGGCAACTATCACATCAATAATTTACTTATCCAAGAAAGATAAATAGATGTTAAAGTAGTGAGTGAAAGTTTGATGAGCAGTGTAGTAGTCTCAATTATCTCCCTACAAAAGCCTTAGAAAGACAAAACAATTGCTGTACCATGGAGAAACCTGGCAGGGAATACTTTAATCAAGGTACCAAGTTTAGCATTATAAGCAACGGGACAAATTGAAATTGTGTCCTGTCTGATAGAATGGAAGAAGAAGTCAGCATCACTTCTGTAATATTCCTACCAAAACTCTATAACCTACATTTTTTTTAACTTTATCAATTTTACTAAAAAAAAAAAAAAAAAAAAAAAAAAAGCTTTAGGGTAGAACTGATGAACAGGTGAGAGGGACTGACTGGAAGAAGTATTCTTTCCAGACTCATAGATGGGTATCTTATCAGTCAGGGTTCTCTAGAAAAACAGAATCAATATGATATATATCCATGCACATATAGAGAGATTTATTTTAATTAATTGGCTTATGTGATTGTGGGGACTGGTAAGTCTGAAATTTGTAGAGCAGGCCAGCAGGCTGGAAACTCAGGCAGGATTTCTATGTTGCAGTCTTGAAACAGAATTCCTTCTCTGGATAATCAGTCTTTGCTTTTAAGGCCTTCAACTGATTGGATGAGGCCCACCCACATCATGGAGGGTAATCTCATTTTTTTTCCTCTTTCATCATGTCTAACAGGTTTTTTTGCATTTTATTTATTTTTTTAACATCTTTATTGGAGTATAATTGCTTTACAATGGTGTGTTGGTTTCTGCTTTATAACAAAATGAGTCAGTTATACATATACATATATATATATATATATATATATATATATATATATATATTCTCATATCTCATCCCTCTTGCATCTCCCTCACTCCCACCCTCCCTATCCCACCCCGCTAGGTGGTCACAAAGCACTGAGCTGATCTCCCTGTGCTATGCGGCTGCTTCCCACTAGCTATCTATTTTACGTTTGGTAGTGACCCACTATTTTCTATAACAACTTCTCTTGGAAGTCAAGGAGAACAAAGTTATTCGAAAGTGATTGTATGATAATTGGTTCTTTAAGAACCTAAGCGTAGTTGCAGAAAGCTTTGAAGGAGTTCTCACTTAAAAATAATGTGTATTTCTAAATTACTGTAATATTATACCTACCAATTACTGGTACTTATCCTGTATAGCTTCTAAAATTAATTTATTTTCCCATTACTCCTTTTCTTTTCTTGGCTGAAATTCATGTTTCCATATCTCTTTAGGCTGTTTAAAGAGAAGTGTGGTTCTTTGGATTCTCTTTCAAATTATTTCTCTGCAACCTCATGGGCCAAGAGGCTAAATTTGCTTACATGAATTTCAATGTAGTTAGTAGCTCAAATTGTAGAAAATAAGATAAAACACACACAAAGATTATTTTCTAGGTAAGAGAAAAGCAATTGATATAATGTGCTAAGTAATTAAAACTGCTGAGAATCTAAGTATAAAATAAAGTTTTAATTATTCAAAATAAATTGTAGCCCATCCAATTATTAGCACCTGTATGATCTTAAATAATTCAAGATTGGATCTAAGAGAAATGTATAGAATTGTATATTTCTATCATTATATTTCCTGATAGAAATATAATGTGTTGTCTACGTATTATATTGCCTTCTTACTAGAGTTACTTTAAAATGTGTTTTTGAGGTTGAGTGCTACACTTGTGCAAACTGAAAATTAAAATATTTCACCTTACCATCCATTTTCCCTGTCTCCTAAGAAGCTTATGACAAACATCATATTGTAAAACTCTACTGGAATTAGCTAACTTACAGCTAACAGTTTGCTCCACTGTATCAAATGACTTATTTTGTGTGCAATATGACAAATACATGATTAATTCTCTTTCTGTATAAGAACTTCTCTTGCGTGGCTTTGAAGGGAAAGGTGCCTTTGAGGATGAATGAGTAAGTTCCATAGAGACAAATAGTCTTGAGGGCAACAGGTTAACCCACTCAATCTGTAGTGAAGCGGAGCTTCCCTGGAGATGCTCCAAAAAGCAAAGAACCAAAAGTAAGGAAGCTTTTAACTTCTGTGTTCAAATTCAGAAAAGGTCAGTGTTTGCTTTTCGTAATACTTTTAGGCATAAGTGACCTGGAAAAGTAATAGTCATCTTACTATAAGATGTTATATAAATATTTCCAAATTTCAGAAGAGAACCTGGGAAGCGTTAGAGGACATGGTTTTCTTACCTGCACTCAAAATATTTTACTATGCAAGAGTCCCCCAAAATAACTTTAAAGCATGATACTAAAGGAACAAAGTTCTATAAATCCATTAGCTAGACTTAACAGAGATCTTTGCAGATGAACATATTTGTCATGGAATTTATTAGAGTGACACAGAGATGCTGTAAAATTAGATACGCAATATGTCCCTTATGAAAATAAATTCAAAGTTAATGGGGGATTAAAAATTAGAGAATTTCCATAAGGAAGAAATTTAATCTTACCGAAAATGTACAGAGTTTAGAATTGGAGACATGGTAATAGAATACAGAGGAGTATAACGTGCAAAGTAAAAACACCCTTTTATAGGAGTAGGTAGATACTTGCCAGTCAATGTTACATAAGGCAGTAAACCTGCAGTTACTTTGTTTCTCCAACTCAAAGGGTCCCCAAATTCCACACTGACTATTGAATTTCAGGCACCCCATGTGAGGAGCTGCATCCTCCCCCTGGTATTCTTGTGTGTGGATGTATAGTATTCCCTATTTTGCTTGTTTACTGGTTTAGCGTCAAGTGAAGGAAAAACAACCCCGGAAAGGGTCCATATGCTCCATCATCCCAATTCTCAGATTAGGACCACATTTCCTTTTCTGCTTTCACTCATTTAGAATAAAACAGACCAGGCTTTTTAGCAAGTTACCTAATTTTAGGCTTCTCATCTTTAAAATGCCAATGATACGATTTACTTTTCAGAGTAGTTATAGAGTTTAAATAAGATAAAAGAAAAAAACATTTTTTAATATTTTAAATTGCAGCAATTATCAGAGTTACATTTTCTTTATTTAGCTTTTTATTAGGCAGTAGATGGCCTACCTATATCTGTGATTTATGTGTTCCCAGTGAAAATAAATGAATGGCCATAATACACAATGGCATTGTTTGGATATGTTTTACTTTTCCTTCCAGGCTCCCTTTTATCTATTCCGTCTAAAACTTTTTCACTTCTGGGAACATGACAACTTCCTGTAATGATACTTCTTGCTTTTATTCTCTCTGAAATGACATTTCAAGTTCATTAGTGGCAGTGGGATAGATTGTTGTCAAAGATGACTGTATGTCATCGTTAGTATCATGCTGACTGGGAATGAGATTTTGTTGCTTCTTAATGAAGAGGTGAAATCCATTTCCCCTTCCCTTAAATCTGGACTGGTCTGTGACATGCTTTGGCTGATAGAATATGGAAAAAATGGCACCATGAAGGGCTGGCCCTGGGGCTAGTCTTCAAGAGGTCTTTAGGGTTCTACTTTTGACCTTTTAGAGCCATGAGACTACCTTACTGTGAAAAAGTCAGTCTGCCTAATGGTGTGTGAGATCGTGGAGAGAAATCAAAGTGCCCAAGCTGACAGCCAGCACGAACTGGCTGAAAGTGAATGAAACACCCTTGAACTGAGCCCAGTTATTGTGTCAGATGATTCAATACCTTTTATGTGCACAAATTCATTTAATTACCATGTCTTATTGTGTTATAAGAATAAAAGGGGTAACTTTACCTAGTACAGTGTTCTGTTCTGAAAGCAATTCACAGTTGCTTTTATTTTCTTACTCACTACTCAGTTTGTCCTTTTGAAACATGAAATGGTTTTAGAAAAATGTTTTGCATAAGCAAAGAAATCAAGGATGTAAAGTGAGATTAAACCAGGTATTACTCTTGCACCCAAAACATGTGGGATGAAATGATGTACTCATCTATTCCAAGTAGTGAGCCAAAAATATGGCTCCAAGATTTCTTGCACTCAGTTTGAAGAGAGACACATCCTAAAAGGACCTGGGGTGATGTAATGATAAACATATTCAACTAAAAGTAGGGGGAGAAAAAGAATGGCAAATTTCCAAGGATTGTTTCTTTTAATGTTTTCAGTTTAATCTGATTCTGTCATGGTCAATGCACAAAGTGTTTTGGATAATCCTCTGGGAATTTCCTCATTGTGGGATTTAATCCAAAAATAGATTTTAGTATTATTTAATGAGTGTATGGACCGCAAATCCTTCAGGCTATGCTCCATAAATATTTTCCTTACTTTGGATTTTTATCAGAATTGAGAGACAGTGTATTTTTTTTAGAATACATATACTTGGATTGTAGATATTTTTCCTTGTCATTAAATTTATGCCATTATGAGCATCACATTTTAGGAGGGACATTGGAAAAAAAATAGTGTGTGTTCATGGAATACGACCATGGTAATAAAGAATCAGAAAGTTGAGAGAATTGGAGGGTATAACCCAGGGAATAAATTCAGGAAATATGACCTATTTCTCAAATATTTGATAACCTTTACATAGAGATGCATTAGACTTTGTTGTGTGATCCCAAAAGGTAGAACTTGAAGTTATAACTTAAAGTTGTAAGAAGTTGTATTTCAGCCTGACATACAAAATAAATTTCCGACAACTTACACTATACAAATATGATAAGGACTATTTCAGAGTATCTCAGTGGTTTACAGACTTTGGCATTCAGAGAGGTATGAGTTTGCAACAAAAAATTTTCACCAATTAAGGTAAAATAGAACAAAAGTGGTGTGTGTGTGTATAATTGTTTATGGTAGCCCATTAATATTTGCCAATTACCTTTTCTGGGAAATGACTGGTCTTATGTTCATCTTAATTTTTTGTTTTAAAAATGTCCATTTTAAAATCATTTATAATGATGTTATTTTTGATGACTTGATTTTTTTCTTTGGTGTAAAAAATTAATCTTGAAATCAAAATCTACAACCTCTGCAGTAGATAATGATTTAGTGGTGATGTTCATGAAGGAATTCAAGCAAACCATAATTAGGCTGTCCAGTGGTTAGGATTCCATGCTTTCACTGCCAAGGGCCCGGGATCAATCCATGGTCAGGGAATTAAGATCCCACAAGCCATGTGGCACTGCCTAAATTTAAAATTAAAAAAAAAAAAATCAGTCTATGGGGTCAGTGTAATCCAGAAGTTTTGATTCTCTGACTCAAGGCTCACAGCCAGTGGATTTAAGTGATATAGTGACCTTTTGTTCTATTGTGATCCTAGATCTGTATTTTTAGTCTTTCAGACAAGGTCTTTGCTTTGTCACTGCACAGCATCTCTTTGTTTTAGACTTAGTAGACTCCAAACTCCGTATCATAGATTTCACACACAGTGGCATGGAAATAAAACAGTATAAATGGAATCAGAATTTTTTATTTTTTTGGAATCAGAATTTTTACAATTGAAGGTAACTCTCACAATGATTTGATTACATAAGGGTTTACATCTTCTAAGAGGAATTTTTATTTCATCTTTCCTAACATAAGAAAATAGTTGGAACATAAGATGTATGAATCCTTTTTTTTTTTTTTTGCATCTGATACTAAATTAGTGTCTTAATGACATGCAGTACTTTGGATACTGAACAGATGGCCATATAAATATTGCTATCTGTGATAAATAATGTAATAGGAGTAAAAATGTCCAGACATTATCTGATATTAATGCCATTTTCATTATCATTCAGTTATGTTCTCATATTTTCTATATTGTTAATATATCATCAGCTAACATTTGTTTTTCCCCATAGCTATTATATAATTATTTAAAACTTAACATGAAATAGAATTGAAATACATAGTTCATTTAGCTTTTAATCTATTTATGGCTGTGTGAGTCTAAGAATTTGATCAAGCAAGAGATACTCATATTAATAACTAATGCAAGACTGAAACATAGTGGACATCTGTATTCTAGCAGTAAAGAGAAAGAAAACAAAGTAAATTTGCATGTAAAATGGAAAGCACTAGTGTTAAACAATAGTAATTGACTTGCTTTACAAAAAAATCTCTTAGAATCATACATCATGCTTCTTTCTAAATGATGTGAAATATGCTATATACATATCAGGTACCCAATCTCTCTTCTCCCTCAAACAACATAGCTGATACTCCAAGGCATTCTCTTTCCAGCTGAACCCAGATGTAGCTTCACAGCATACCTCACCTTAGTGCTCTGAACAGCCACTACCAATCATGAGAATTGACACTCCAGTTAAAATCAATTTGCCTCTCTATTTGCTATTCCAAAAAGATCAGTAGAAGCTGGAAATTCATGCTGGAACATGAATATGAATTTAGGAAATAGCCAAAAGCTTGGATAGTAAAATTTCCTGTACACTGCAATAGAATAGGTGAATTTCTGAGGACTAAAATTATCCATTAGCTTAAAGGACATCTAATCTCTGAAGATGAAGGATGTTCTTTTGTTCAGCCTACTACATTCAAAAGCCATTATTGAAAACACTTAAGAAAAGCAAAGCCATTTTTAAACAGTCCAAAGCAAAAATTGATAGATTTTCCACAGTAAATAACTTCTCTAGGTTGGGATGCATTAGGTGGGTGTTATCTAATGCATGGGTGTTATCTGTGATAGAAAATCAGCACATAACTGCCTTCAGAAAACTTAGAATTTCCCCTTAATGCCAATCACATTTCAGGTACCAATGTAAATCTTATAAACAGTATTCTTCCTCAAGGATCTTACTTTTTAGCTGGGGGACGGTAAGCAATAAACAAACTAATAAATAAGATAGTTTTACATAGTGAAAAGTGCTCTGATGGAAATTCAACAAAATAATGGAATAGAGAGCAAGAGGGGGTGGGGAGCTGCCACTAAGATGACAGGGAAGTCCTCTCTGAAGAGCTGAAGTCCTGTCATTAAATCAGGACTTCTACTTCTTATTGTATTATTAATATTTTCATGGTGTAACGCTTTCATGGAAGAGAATGGAAGAAGAAAAATCCAGAGAGAGAGAAAATAGTATGTGCAAAAGACATGGAACAGGAATGGCTCAGTTTATGCTTTTGCAAAATAAGGGAGTGATATTAATCAATGTATACAGAGGTTTTCGACAGCCTACAATTTATACAGCATATTTACTTCAGTTAGAACAAATTCATGATAAAATGGATTACAATGCACTGCATATAGATTACTCCCATGTTTCTATTTTTTCAATATAATTATTCAAACCACTATCATTAGGGGTAGTTATTGTCTCAGTAAATAAATGCACATCTTACTTTACTGTCTATCATAACTATCTGTCTTTTCATTGGGACACAAATTTTACTTTCTGCTGAATGTCAGTAGCTCAAACTTGGTTCAGGGTTGTTAAGCATCTCAATTATGTAATATTTTAATCAAACAAATTAAAAACATTGGAAAAATTCATAATTACTCTAATTATTGTCTGAAGCAGTGGTCAGCAAACCACCATCTGCAAGCCAAATCTGTTCTGCTGCCTGTTTTGGTAGATAAAGTTTACTTGGACCAAAGCCATTGTCACTCATTTACATTTTGTCTGTGGCTATTATTTTGCTGCAACAGCTAGAGTTGATCAGTTGCAACAACAGAGACCATATGGCCTGCAATTCTTAAATATTCACTATTTGGCCCTGTACAGAAAAAGTTTCCAAACACCTTGCATGAAGTTCTTCAGTAATATTGCAGGGCATTTAAAACACCAAAGTGTTTCATCAAAGCTTTGTGATCATTTTCGTTCTTGAATTATACTGGTTCTTATTTTCATCTACTTCTCTCTAAACTTCATCTGAGCCAAGTCAATTAATTCTGCTTTTAGTTTTGTAGAAATAGGACCCTTTTAAATTTAATCTGAAAAAATATTTCCTTTGTTTTCTAGGCCAAAGTTCTACTTGCTTCCTTCACCAACTCGATTAGGTTTTTTTTTGTTTTTTGTTTTCTAACTTCCTTTAGGTTAAGAATACTTCTTTCTCTTTATCCCTCATCTGGAATACTTTTAGGAAATATTACTCAAATTTATAGAGTAGAGTGCCTCTATAGACTACATTTCTGCTGTCAACATAGAAAAGAAGCCTTGCATAAGTGAAATTTACCTCAGTTCTCCTAGCTGGAGGATAGGAAACTTACTGGATTAAGAGAGATCCATCCATCCACGATCAGGAATTGTTGCTGTCCAGCTCATATTGGCAATTTGGGAGGGATTTCTTTCATCAGATAATTTCTGAGAACCAGACAAACAAATACCTATCTTCTTTTTTGTTATTTTAATTTTTTTAATTGAACTATAATTGATTTACAATGTTGTGTTAGTTTCAGGTGTAAAGCAAAGTGATTCAGTTATATCTATATCTCTCTCTATATATATTATTCTTTTTCATATTTTTTACCATTATAGGTTATTACAAGTTATTGAATATAGTTCCTTGTGCTATGCTGCAGGTACTTGTTTTTTATCTATTTTATATACAGTAGTGTGCATCTAATACTCCCCAACTCCTAATTTATCCCTCCCCAACCCTTTCCCTTTGACAGCCATAAATTTGTTTTCTGTCTGTGAGTCTGTTTCTATTTTGTCAATAAGTTCACTTGTATCATTTTTTTAGATTCCACATACAAGTGATATTATACGACATTTTTCTTTCTCTGTCTGACTTACTTCACTTAATATGGTAGTCTCTGGGCCCATCCATGTTGCTGCACATGGCATTATTTCATTCTTTTTTATGTCTGAGTAATATTCCATTGTATCTACATGTACCACATATTCTTTATCCATTCACCTGTTGATAGACCCTGAGGCTGCTTCCATGTCTTGGATATTGTAAATAGTGTACATGTCTTCTTTATGTTCCCATTTGGAACACTACATTAAGAGGTTCCACATTGGGAATCATGATGCTTGGAGACAGTTGTCAGAATGGGGACTAACATCTTGATTTATCACTGCACTTTAACTCTCTTCTTACAGAAGCTGGCCACCTGAAAGGCAGCAAATAAGAGTCAGAATCTTATATTTAAGTCTCAAATGATAGCATTTACAAATGGATGAGTTGGCCTAATCATTTACTCTTTCTTTGTTTAAAGTATTTCTGCCATAGTTGAACTCATTTTACTAATTAATTTTAATAAACTACTACCAACATAATGTCCCATGATAGGCATTTTGTGGGATAAAGCAAAGATCAAGAGAATTCTTGCCACTTATCCTGCCATTTGCAATAACATGGATGGACTTTGAGCACATTACACTAAGCGAGATAAGTCAGACAGCGAAAAACAAGTTCTGTATGATATCACTTACAGGTGGAATTTAAAAAAGTCAAACTCATGGGCTTTCCTGGTGGCGCGGTGGTTGAGAGTCCGCCTGCCGATGCAGGGGACACGGGTTCGTGCCCCAGTCCGGGAAGATCCCACATGCCACGGAGCGGCTGGGCCCGTGAGCCATGGCCGCTGAGCCTGCGCGTCCGGAGCCTGTGCTCCGCAGTGGGAGAGGCCACAACAGAGAGAGGCCCGCGTACCGCGAAAAAAAAAAAAAGTCAAACTCATAATAAACAGAGTAAAGTGGTGGTTACCAGGGTCTGGGAAGTGGAGGGATAAGATTGATGTTGTTTAGGGTCCAAACTTGCAATGAGTAGTAAATAAGCCATAGAGATCTAATGCAGAGTATAATGAATATAGACAATATTGTACTATAATTATGTAATGCGATAAATATCACTACAAAGGCAATCATATTACAATATATAATCTATCAAAGTAACATGTTGTACACTTTAAATTTATGGAATGTTATATGTCATATATATTCAATTAAGCAAAGGGAATCCTTGTCACCAAAGAAATAACATGCTAATACTAATTGTTTTGCAAGATATTTTTTAAAATATTGACAATATTATAGGTGCTTCAAATAAGATACATGCAAAAACCATAAGTGTTCAGTGAAAGGACTATCACTTCTACATGGTGAAAAGTTTATAGAATCTGTGCTGGGTCTTATAAACTTAAGATTTCAATGGTAAATGATAATAGAATACAAAGTATTTCAGGCTTATAATTATTTTTATTGGAGTATAATTGCTTTACAATGTTGTTTTAGTTTCTGCTGTACAGTGAAATGATTCAGCTATATGTATATGTATATGTCCTCCCTCTTGGACCTCCCATGCCCCCCCAGACCACCCACCTAGGTCATCACAGAGCAACGAGCTAAGCACCCTGTGCTATAGCGCAGCATCCCACTAGCTATCCATTTTACACATGGTAGTGTATTTATGTAAAAATTAATCTCTCATTTCATCCCACCCTTCTTTTCTCCCCTCCATGTCCACACGTCTGTTCTCTACATCTGCGTTTCTATTTGTGCCCAGCAAATATGTTCATCTGTACTATTTTTCTAGATTCCACATATATGCATTAATATATGGTATTAGTTTTTCTCTTTCTGACTTACTTCACTCTGTATGACAGACTCTAGGTCCATCCAATCTCTACAAATGACCCAATTTCACTTATTTTTATGGCTGAGTAATATTCCATTATATATATGTACCACATCTTCTTTACCCATTCATCTGCTGATGGACATTTAGGTTGTTTCCATGTCCTGGGTATTGTAAATAGTACTGCAATGAACATTGGGGTACATGTGTCTTTTTGAATTATGGTTTTCTCAGGGTGTATGCCCAGAAATGGAATTGCTGGGCCATATGGTAGTTCTAATTTTCGTTTTTTGAGGAATCTCCATACTGTTCTCCACAGTGGCTGTATCAATTTACATTCCCACCAACAGTGCAAGAGGGTTCCCTTTTCTCCACACCCTCTCCAGCATTTACTGTTTGTAGATTTTTAGATGATGGCCATTCTGACTGGTGCGAGGTGATACCTCATTGTAGTTTTGATTTGCATTTCTCTAATGATTACTGATATTGAGCATCCTTTCATGTGTGTGTTGGCAAGCTGTATATCTTCTCTGGAGAAATGTCTATTTAGGTCTTTTGCCCATTTTTGGATTAGGTTGCCTGTTTTATTAATATTGAGTTGCATGAGCTGCTTGTAAATATTGGAGATTAATCCTTTGTCTGTTGCTTCATTTGCAAATATTTTCTCCCATTCTGAGGGTGGTCTTTTCATCTTGTTTATGTTTTCATTTGCCATGCAAACGCTTTTTAATTTCATTAGGTCCCATTTGTTTATTTTTGTTTTTATTTCCATTACTCTAGGAGGTGGGTCCAAAAGGTGGGTCAAAAAATTCCTCTTTACCCTTGATGGATTTCCACTCCTGCTCTACCTACAGAATAAGTCACAGATGTTTTGATATTAGAGCCCTCCGAAAAGTATCCAGAACATTTGGAAAATGTTAGCATAATACTACTAATTTGTTTTGCTTCCTGTTAATAACAAGAGCTATGTGATGATTATGGGATGTAAGCTCTAGACTACAACTTGTAAGTGGAGCTTGAGCCATTTAAATTATGCTGTTTCTTTTTGTGCTGCTGTAGTTAAGAAATCCCTAACATGCCCATTAGAAATCTTTATCTCTGGGGACTTTCAAATATCATAAAGTGATGTTTAAGTATAGTGTAAAATACTACAATTTGGGAAAATATAACTTTTACGAACATCCAGAAAAAAGATTGCAAATAGACTATTTCATATTTATGGCCTCACTATTAACAAATGACTCCATTTAAACTCAATATTGAAAACAATTAAGTATATGTTCTCAGAAATTGTGAGAGGTCTGAGATGTCACCCTACTTACACAGTATATATATATATCAGGAACATGAACCTGGGTCAGAGTAAAGAACTCTGTTATACTCACAGCACAATCAATAGCCAAAGTAACGTCGCAGTGTCTATTCTCCCATGCCCAGCAATCCTGAAGTGCTAAGCTATGCTAAGTGCTAAGCTATATTTTTCCAGGCGGAAAAATGTCCTACACACATGGTGGGCTCACTCCATCGGTGAGGGTTGGGAAAACACACATTTCCTTCATTTTTAAAGAGGAAAGAGGTCATTTTCTCCCCTCCCATTCTGAGAGAGTTGCCTATTGGGGAATGTAACCTTTGGCTCTTGAAGAGATACGAAAAAGTTTAATGGATAGAGGCAATTGTTGGGCCATTAGGCTGCAGATACGATCCTGATGGTATGTGAAAAGTAAAGTATTTCTAGGGGAAGTGAAGGCAAACATTCTTTATCTTTATAGGGTTTATAGGGTATACATTTTCATTACTCAGGAAACTGAAACACTGAGAAACCAATGAAGATTTATTTTCCCACAATATATAAACCGTAAAACTTTGCCTTAATTATTTTTATTTATTTATTTGGCTGCGTTGGGTCTTTGTTGCTGCGCGCGGGCTTTCTCTAGTTGTGGTGAGCGGGGGCGACTCTTCGTTGCAGTGAGTGGGCTTCTCATTGAGGTGTCTTCTCTGGTTGCAGAGCACAGGCTCTAGGCGCGCGGGCTTCAATAGTTGTGGCATGCAGGCTCAGTAGTTGTGGCTTGTGAGCTCTAGAGTGCAGGCTCAGTAGTTGTGGTGCACAGGCTTAGTTGCTCTGCGGCATGTGGGATCTTCCCGGACCAGGGCTCGAACCTGGTCTCCTGCATTGGCAGGCGTATTCTTAACCACTGCGCCACCAGGGAAGTCCCTGCCTTAATTATTATAATAGCAAATGTCTTCCTTAAATTCTGTAGTAAGTCTCAATATTTTTGTCAGTAAAATTTGATTATTTTAGACGTATATTTTTATTTTATATGTATGGTATAGGAATTATATGTGCTATATAATTTTTCTTGGTTTAGAATTATATAGTTTACAAAGAGCTTATGGAGGATAAGTTTTATTTTAAACAATGACAAATACAAATTTTATCATCATTAATTAATATGAAATTAATAAATTTAATGGATAAAAATAAATTTAAATTCAAGGTTATTGAGCTTTTAATTTAATTTATTTTAGCAGCTTTACTGAGGTCTAGTTGATATTCAAAGAACTGCACATACTTAATATGTACAATTTGATGATTTTGGACATATGCAACCACCCCAGAAAATATATGTACATTTAGATAATCGTTTTGTATGTAGAACATATTCACTTGACGATTTCTTTGGAGAGGAATAAAACAGTGCTCACAATTAGTGGTAGAAGTGAATATTTTATGAAAAGGAATAAATGTGGATATAGAGACAGACAACATAATTGTCTTATTCCAATGCCCCCATTATGGTTATTATGCATGTCATTCTATATCTATATTTAAGCCTGACAATGCATGATGATTATGTTCTATATAAAAAGCATTCCGTTTTTCTGCAACATCGGCAGTAGAGTTCACATGATTCTAGCGTCAGCAACTATGGCGTTGGAGTCCTGATTCTCCAGGCTTCCTGATTCTGCAACAGTTTGCACTGGGCAGAGACAGCAATGACTTTTTAGCTTGGTTCTCAGCTGTTGTTTGAGAGCTGTTTTGAATATAGCCAACAGACATTTTTTTTTTAAAAGTCTGTGTTCATAATCTTTATGATTCTATGTGCTATATATGGCATTTACTAAATCTCTTCTGATATCACCTAGATTTCACCTTCTTCAACCAAGAACTCTGCATTACAAAGACAAGCTTGTATTGCCTGGAGAGAGATACAGTGATTTACATTAATTTTGAGAAATGGTATATTTTAGTAAATGTATGGTAAAAATGGAGATATTGTGTAAAATCATGAAAGTGTAATTTTTGTGAAATAACATTTTACTCTCTTATACACTGTGATTCTGGACAGGACGCTAAAGTTCTGTCCAAACTTGCAGTGCAATATACTTTTCATTAGAATTCATACCCTCGATGGAAATACATATTCTAGATAAATACTGTTTTCCTGTTCTAGATAGTGTTTCAAAGGATTATACTGGAAGTCAAGACTTATTTATGTACATGTTTAAGTTGGAATCTCAATTGATTATTTTAATATAAAATTGATCTAAGCACATCCTTCCTTTCTTCTGCAGGAGAAAATTATCAGAGGACCCAGGCAGTTCATTGAGGTAGCCTGACTCTTGTTATTTCAAAGATTTGACCTAATGTTGTACTTTTCTGTTCAGAGCTGCTTGACAAACACCTGGGAATCATGTCAAAATACTTGAAGATTATGAGAAAAAAAGAAGATAAAGATTTGAACTTTATCGAGCTGTCCTTTTCTCCTTACACTGGTGAGTACAGTTCAAAGAAATAAGATTAAATCAAGTTATTAAAATATGCTGTTTATTTTTTGAGATTATAGAAATAAATATTCATGGCAAGAAAATAAGAAAGTTCATTATAGTAAATTTAAAAACCATGTAACACTCCCCCACAAAATTGATCAAACATACTTTAAGGATGGTACTTAAAAATATTCACTGTTAATAAAATCGCCCCATACATCTGTCTTTAAAATATAGACATATGTAAAGACATAAATATAAAATATGTTTAGACATATACTTGTTTGATATATATATACACATATATACTCTATAATTTAGATTATGAGCATAGCATTAAAACCTGTTTAATTATAGCATCATAACTCACTTCATGAAAAAGTATTTCACATTGTTTCATCAAAAACATAATTTTATTTAATAGTAATTTGTATGAATATAAAAAACTGATTTAAATAAACATTCTACTACTAGGTATTTTTCTACCTATATTATTTTATATCATTACTAGTTCTTTTTCCTGTTATTTCTTATATTTTGCTATTGAAAACAGCACTGAGATGAGCATTCTTTTATTTAACTATTTACCTGAAATTTAAATTATTTTCTTAGTTCACATAGCTAGAGTTCATCTATAAAAGGGTCTGTATTTTATAAGAAACCTTGTTAAATATTGTAACATTACACTCCAGACAGGTTAAAGTGATTTACTTTGTTAATATTGGGCTATAAAACCAGACATTTTTTATACTCTCATGAACACTACATGTTATTTTCTAAAACATTTTTTTTCATTTGGCAAGATGAAAGTGTCATTTAATCTGTGCTATGATGTATATTGGAACAATGAATGTCATTTCATGTATACTATAATGTGTTTCGATAAATAGTAATTTGGACAGGTCTGTCATATGTTACTGGCCATTGCAATTCTTCTTTTGTGGATTTTATGAACTTTCCCATAGAATAATCAGAGTCCATTTTTTTTCAAAATTTCCTAAGGCATTAATATCATTGGTCATATCTGTGGAAAAGTCTTAGCAATTTCTTGTTGACATTTTTTTTTTCACTCACTTCTTATAAAATCTTGATTTACAAATTTAGAAAAACATTGTAAAATATAATGTAGCTCCTTTGGATTTTTAAAAATTATTTGTTGTATAAGATCCTCCTTAATCCTGAAATGAGATGAATTTTCTATTCACAATCCTTATTACCTTCTGCTCATATAATGGTGGCTAAGGGTTTACATAACCAGTGATGCTGTTTCTTTACGGTGTTCTAATTAATGACTCCATTTCTCTGAAATTGTTTACTTTTATTGCTTCTGTTTCCAGTTTTTCGGTTATTTCTTAGCTACAGAAAAGTTAAATGCTACTGTACCCTTAGGACCTTTGTTCATGTGATTTATGATTCCTGATATATATATATATATATATATATATATATATATATATATATATTATATAAAATGCATATATATGGTTTATATATATTATTTTATGGAAACAGCAGAAATAAACAACTTGAAAGAAGTGCTGTCAATTAGGCTACTTTAATTTTTATATCCTCTTTTCCCTTT
Organism: Lipotes vexillifer; assembly: GCF_000442215.2. NCBI lineage: Eukaryota > Metazoa > Chordata > Mammalia > Artiodactyla > Lipotidae > Lipotes > Lipotes vexillifer. The sequence goes on from NW_006788130.1 coordinate 1,102,626, forward strand.
TCATAGAGGAAAGTCTATAAATTTTTGAATTATAATAATTGAATCAATCAGTGAATAAACAGCAACTGCTATAATAAAATCATATCAGCTAACTTGCAAATGTCCCATGGTTCTAAAATTTAACCAATTCGATACTAATTTCATGTCAGATTTCCCTGCTTCCTGTTAAATTTTCTTCTACTTATCTTACTGTCTGACGGTAACCACTATCAACAGCAGTGACTGCAAACAAGAGAGATTTACTTGGCAAATCTTTTCTATACCCACTTATGTATACTGATAATAATAATTGAATACATAATAAATTGGGAGAAGGGACAGCTCTTTTTAAAGTAGGATTTGAATTAATAAGTGTAGAAGGAATAATACAAATAGAAATCATCTTTAGGTAAACACTAGTATAAATGAGCAGTGAGAGTTAGAATCAACAATAGATATATCTTAGTCTCAAGATATCTCCCCATAAGCGACATTCAGCAAAAGGGAAAATTAAGTAACTTTATAATGGGAAAACTTGGAAGACAGCACATTTACCCAGAGATCAAAGTTAACCTCACCGGGCTTCCCTGGTGGTGCAGTGGTTGAGAATCTGCCTGCTAATGCAGGGGACACGGGTTCGAGCCCTGGTCTGGGAAGATCCCACGTGCCGCGGAGCAACTGGGCCCGTGAGCCACAACTACTGAGCCTGCGCGTCTGGAGCCTGTGCTCCGCAACAAGAGAGGCCCCAATATTGAGAGGCCTGCGCACCGCGATGAAGAGTGGACCCCGCTTGCCACAACTAGAGAAAGCCCTCGCACAGAAACAAAGACCCGGCACAACCCTAAATAAATAAATAAATTAATTAATTTTTTTAAAAAAAGATAATGATCCTGATGTAAAATTAGGCCAATTAAAAGTAGTTAGATTAAAAAAAAAAAAAAAAGTTAACCTTACCAAGAAATTAAATAGACCCCATCCAAACTCTTGATGTGAAGCATGGAGAAAAGTACCACAATACTGCTGTTTTATTCTTGCCTAAAATGCACAAATTCCATCTAACTATGAGAAAATATCAGACAAATCCTATCTAAGGAGCATTCTACAAAATATCTGGTCAGTATTCTTCAAAAGTGTCAAGATCACAAAATAAAGATTGATGTACTGTCACAGATTAGAGGACACTAAAATGACATGACAGCTAAGAACAATGTGTGATCCCAGAATGAATCCTGGACTAGAAAAGGACAGCACTGAGAAACCAGAGAAATTCAAACAAGTTCTGTCATTTAATGACAGTGTATCAATGTCAATCTCCAAGTTGCTATAATTGCACAATGGTTGTATAAAAGATTATCATTAAGGGAAGCTTGGTGACAGGTATAAGAGAAATTATTATAATTTAAGTTTTCTATAAGTCAAAATTATTTTAAAGTAAAAAGTTTAAAAATGATTTGACGCATAATGACAATCATACGTAGTACTTTTATAAAATACATTTATTTACTTATTTATTTTTATTCATTTATTTTTGCCTTTCTCTAGGTGTGACGAGCGGGGGCTACTACTCTTCGTTGCGGTGCACGGGCTTCTCATTGCGGTGGCTTCTGTTGCGGAGCACCGGCTCTAGGCGCGTGGGGTTCAGTAGTTGTGGCTCACGGGCTCCAGAGCACAGTCTCAGTAGTTGTGGTGCACAGGCTTTTTGCTCCGTGGCATGTGGGATCTTCCCTCACCAGGGCTAAAACCCGTGTCCCCTGCATTGGCAGGCAGGTTCTTAACCACTGCGCCACCAGGGAAGTCCCATAGGTAGTACTTTTGAGGTTTGCTGTGTTCCATGATTGTTGCAAGTATTTCTTATACATTAATCATTTAATCTCAAGAACTTTATTAGATGGGTACTATTATTAACTCCACTTAATAACTGAGGAAATAGGTACAAAGTGATTAAGAAACAGAGCCAGCCACGCGAAGCAATACTTCAGACAAAGGTAGGCAGTTGATCGTTCACATTTGTGCTCTTAACTACTCCAGTACATGTTGCTAATAATTCATTTTCCTTGTTACTATGCTTAATATGCTGATTCTAATTGAACATCCATACATTTTAAATATTTTTATATTTACCATGTTTTTAATAAACTTTATTTTTAGAGCCATTTTATAGTTACTGAAAAATGTAGAAGATAGTACAGAAAGTTCCCATATGTCCCATAGTCGCCACTATTTTAACAACTTACATTAGTGTCGTGTATTTGTCACATTTAAAGATATAATGTTGATATATTATTATTAACTATTATTATTAACTTGATTTGGGTTTCTTAGTTTGACCGTAGTGTCCTCTTTCTAGTACAGGAGAGCACACTGGATTTAGTAGTCATGTCTCCTTAGGTTCCTCTTGGTTATGACTATTTCTCACATCATCCTTGTTTCTGATGACTGTGATAGTTTGAGAAGTACTGATCAGGTATAAAATAGAATGTCCCTCAGTTGGGATTTATCTGATTTTTTCCTCATTGAGATTGGGGTTAAAGGGCCACATCACATCATATCATGGGCACATATTATAGACATGGGTCATCATTGTAGAGACTGACTTGATGACCTGAGAGAGTTTTGTCAGATTTCTCTCCTATAAAGTTGCTCTCCCTCCCCCTCCCTTTTTACACTCTACTTTGAGGAAATGAGTTGTTATGCACAGTTTACACTTAAGGAGTGGGGAGTCATGCTTCATCTCCCTGAGGGCAGAGCATCTCCGTAAATTATTTGGAATTTTTTCTGCACATGAGATTTGCCTCTTCTCCACCATTTATTTATTTATTCATCTATCTTTATCAGTATGTATTCACTGGTATATGTATATTTATATTACAATTCGTGTTATAGTTCAGTATTTCTTTTTTGTTGTTGTTGCTAAAATTCTTCCAGGTTTGGTCATTGAGACTTCTTTGAGTTTGCTCCTGTGTCCTTTTAACATACCTTCATCATTGTGGGAATTGTTTGTTTGTTTTTATTTTTTCTTGTTTTGTTTAAGTACTTAACTTTCTTTCAGGCCACAGGCTCATCTTGTATATTTTCTGCCTTAGTCTTAGAATCAGCCACTTCTAAGAGCCCTGGTTCCTTTTATTGAAGAATGGTATCAGAAACTACTATCTGGGGTCTAAGTTTGGTCAATGCTACTAGTGGGTTGCTAATTCTAAATGTCAGCCTACAGAGAAAGAAAATATAGGTGGGACATAATAACACATGTACACAAACACATATATATAAACATTTAATCTGTAAACATCTGTGTCTATATTAAGCTAAACATGAGTTTATACTGATGTCTCCAGCTCTAACCCAGGACCACATGCACCATTCTAACCTTCTTGGCTTATCTGTAACCTCGCACTTCAACAGTGAGAAACCAGGCTCCCACCACTGGACATCAATTTATATAACTGTTAAATTCCAGTGTACATGGTTAGCAGTTACAGAATTATTAACTCATACCCTCGTGGGAAATAATTTATTATTTTAACTTTGCTGAAACTCCTCCTTATGTAGAGTCACATATTCAGCATTTTAGGTTGGTGTGATGGTAGGACAGTGGGTAAGGAGAATTCTATAATCTTATCATTGTCTCACTTTTTAAGTGAGTCTGTGTCCCTAGACTGTGACCTTCACAAGTGTTCCTTAGCTTCTCCCCCAAACCAGGCAAGACAAGCAGACTAGAGGGGACTAGGGTCAGAGAAATACATTTCTCACAGGTGAGATAATTTTCTGGTAAATTCTTTGCCCTTAGAGAGTAGGTCTTTGTTAGAAGAATGCTCTGGGCATACTTCATAATTGTTACTTTTCCCCTCTTCCTACCATGAGGGGAGATTTCTTTTCTTGGCTCTCTACTGTGAGAACCTAGAAGAGTTCCTGCAGGTAAAACCCATTGAGATCCGTCAGGCAATTTAAGATCATGGAGTTCAGGAGTTTCCTACTCTTAAGGTAGTCCACACTCAGGCTGCAGGTTTTCTTCAAAAATCATCATTTAAGCGATCCTACCAGTTTATTTCATCAGTGGCTTCTACTGTACAACACAGATCTCAGTTGTGACTTTCTGGATTTACCTGTGTCTCCAGATTTCAGTGTGGCTGTTTGTCCTGGAACCTCAGTTTTGTAATGACTCCAAGAAAGTCATTGATTTTCAGCTTATTCAGCTTCTTTCTCGAGTGATGACATCTATGTTCTTTACATATCAGAGATGAAACAGAAAATCAGATTTATCGTTTTTCTATCGTTTTTATGAGCATTTTAATCTTTTTTAACCTTTAACCACCTGTTTTCTCACTATTATATTGAGCAATAAGAAATTAAATTAACATTTTAAACTTCCTGTTATTATTAAACATACTTAACTTCTTTACTTGCTGTTTTATCTCCACACCAGTACCACGCGGTACTTAACCACACGGTGGGAACATACTACATACTCACAAGTGAATAGATGGGATTTGACACTTGACATAAGTTTAATTACCAAAATATCTATTCGTATATTACACTTTTTCACTCCGCACAATGAGCTCATCTTCTTATCCATTAAAGGCCTTCTCCTATATGATTGTTAAGCTATCTAAAGACAAGGTACTTTGAAAGAAGTAATTGTATAATTGTTAAAGAAATAACATTTCTGGTTACTATTTGTTGATACATTTTGACATTTTGAGGTCATTTCTGTGACTGCAGGTCCACTTTGGAGGTCATCATTGTTTTTCTCATATAAAACACAGCTATAATACATCATTAATAATTGTTTATTTCAACTTATGAATAAGATGAAAACATAGGGTCTTATCAATCAAAATGAGTGCATACTCCTAGAATTTCACATAAAATTTCCCATATCTTTTGTCATTATCAATTCCACAGCTAATTTGCAATACTTAAAAAAAAAAAAACAAATTTATAAAATCTTTCCAAAGGAAATGTTTCCAAAGCATTCAACCTTCAAGAGATCACACTCTTTTTACTTCCATCTTTCTTTGGTGGCATTTAATTGCAGCAACTTGTACAACTGGCATACACAACTTCGTGAATAAATGCCACCAATTCAAGGGAAGCAAAAGTTTATTTGCAGGAGAATGAGGGTCCTATAGAATATATCCTGAATCCTTTGTATCTCCATACCAGTCTACAGAGGGAATGGCGAGTAATTTATTCCATGAGTTAGTTAAATAAATAATAGTAAAATATATCCTCCAGTTTTTCTCTAGTAAAATTCCTGTAACAGCATCATTTTATTCCTAGATGAGAGACTTAAAATTTTTAATATGATAACAAGAGAGAAATGGGTTTACTTTTCAAACCAATTCGCTTCTGTTTGATTTCTAGGAAAAAGCATTTTCAAATTAAAAATGTAGGCAGTGCTATTTGCAAAAGACTCTATCACTCTACTTTTTAACATGGAGATATAGTACCAACTATTCTTTCTTGCATTTTTAAGAATATTATTTAAGGAAGTCTGTATCAATGAAACATCAAATATCAGAAAAAAATAATTTTATTACCAGGTAAGTAGATCCTACCTTATACCAGTAATTCAATGTGAAGTACATTTCAAACACAAAAACATCTAAAATTAACTTATTATTATCTAATACCATTAAGCTTTAAATATTGAGTGAAAAACTAGTTATTTACATCATTTTTACTTAAATACTTTCTACATGTAATGAAGACATAATTTAGAATAGACTACTGAGTTTTTCTAAAGAAAAAAATTTTAAATCGTTTCTTATTCTGAAAATATAAAATAATTTTAAAATATTTTTTCATTTTCTCAACATAGAGGAGCAGTTATAAAAATGAGTAATAAGAGCTTAAAAATAATTTTTAATTGGGAGCTCATTTGATATAAGGAAATTCAGGGAATATGTGCATTACTGTGTTTGAAGATATTAAAATGTGTAAGAAAGGTAAAGTAACTTCTCATCTTGATACATTTAGCAAAACATCTAACAGATGTTAGCAGACTAGCAGTTTCCAATTAGAATTTTTTAAACACACTTAAAGAGGATAACCAGTTCTGTTTTTAATTAGTTAGGAAGCCATTATTTTGGTTGAGTTGGTTTGTTTTGTAAAACTTTAAATGCAAGTCATTTTGTGTTATAGGCTAAAGTGACTCTTGTACCATTAGTAAGTCTGTTCCAATTTTAATGATCTAAAAGGTGTTCTATGCCCAAACTCTGGGGGTTTCCTACTTAGTTTCTCATAGTCCCCTATATTGCCTCACAATCCAAAACCAACCCCTCTCCTGACCCCCAGGGAAGGATGGTTGGCTGTTTTACTCTGAGCCATAGCCCATTTATTTCTTATATTCTGTGTCCTCAACTCCTGGTTTTATTTCCATAAATAATTTGGCTCTACCTAAATCCTAACCAATTTTGACCTCTTTAGCTTCAGCTTTGTTGCATATGAGTAATATTAGTTTCCAAATGGTTGCTTTTGAATGCATTTTTTTGTTAAATACAGAATGACTTATTTAAAGAGGACTAAATCTTGGCATCCGAGAGCCATGTTTACCAAGTAAGAATATTCTGATTCTCAAACTTAAAAAAAAAACCTTTGAAAAACAAAACTCTTCCTTTTCTGATACCTATATATCTATCTATATCTATATCTATAGTTTGTTTTCCTCCATTCCTCTTTCCAAATAGATCTATTTCTACTGCTTTGAAAAATTTTGAAGCAAGTACGGTTGTATAGGGTCTTGAGAAACAAGATAGAGAAAAGTTATTTTCTCAAACTGAGTCACTACTCACTGGGCAGTTGTGCTCTTTCTTGAGAAAATTCTTCACCCAATTCCCATGGGTATCAGGAGGAGGAGTCTTCCAAAATAACGAGCAATTCTTCTACACCAGCTGCGTGTCCTTCACTTAAACTGATTTCTGGCACTGTCTTTCCAGAGCTAGCATTCTACAGGTTGATTCTATGGATTGAGGGCTCAGTCTTATGAGATGGCCTCTCCTCCCCCCACACACACTTCAGATGCAAGTTGCAGGCCCAGGTTATCACTTGTGCTTCTGACTGCTGGGCTGTAGATCAGAGGTTCCAACCACCACCTCCTTGGATTCCATTTATTTGCTGGAGCATCTCAAAGAACTCACAGAAATATTTTACTTACTAGATTATGTAGGCATGATTAATTAAATCATTGGCCATTGGTGATTAATTCAATCTCCAGCCCCTCTCTCCTTTGGGGAGGTCAGAGTTGGGGCTGAATCTTCTATTCCTGATTGGTTCCCCTGGCAACTAGCCCCATCCTTGGTGCTTTCCAAAATTCACCTCATTGTCATAAACCCAGTCGGGGCTTGTGAATAACAAGACACTGCTTTCACCTTTATGTCTTTGAAATGATTTCAGGAACTGAGAAAAAGAGACCAGATATTATAATAAAAGATACTCCCATTGCTCTTATCATTCAAAAATTCTAAGGGTGTTGGGAACTGTGAGCCAGGAACCATGGATGAAAACCAAATATCAGCCCATGATGGCACCAGAGTAATCTACATAACAAATGTTACTAACTCTTACCTACTATGTTTCCCATATATTTACCTTCCCACAATCTCCTGCCCCAGAAACTCAAAGTCCTTTTCATTTGTCGTTTCTCTACAAATTTATTGTTTTTTTGTTAAGATGAGCCCAAGTTCTAATCACCTGTTTCAGTCCTTTCAGGATGCTATAACAAAATACCATAGTCTGGGTGATTTATAAACAACAGAAATTTATTTCTCACAGTTCTGGAGGCTGAGAAGTCCAAGATCAAGGTGTGGACAGATTGCATGTCTAGTGAGAGGCCACTTCCTCATTCATATCTAGCCATCTTTTTTCAGTTTTCACGTGGCAAAAGAGGTGAGGAATCTCTCTGGGGTCTTTTAGAAGGAAACCAATCCCATTCACGAGAGCTCTGCCCTCATGACTGAATCTCCTCCTTGAGACCTCACTTCCAAATACCATAACCTTGAGGATTAGGTTTGTTTTTTTTTTTAACATCTTTATTGGAATATCATTGCTTTACATTGTTGTGTTAGTAACATATGCATTTTGGGAAGGACGTAAGCAGCCCATAGAACCACCTTTTTGAGCTACTCATCACTGAGTATGATGCCTATGTTAATAAACTTCTGTGGGTTTTTTTTCTCTTCTTAATTTATCTTTTGTGAGTCTGATTTATGAAGTCCCAGCCAATGAACCAGGATGAATAGAGGGAAAACAACTGTTCCTCCCCTACAATGTTGTCATGTATTATTTCAGTTAATTCTCACGAAAACACAGTATGATAGATATAATTGTCCTCACTGTCTAGATGAGGAAACCAGGGTTGGAAAGGTTAAGAAATTTACCCAAAGATTCACAGTCAGTGAAGGATAAGTATGCACTGAAAGTATAAATATAAATACAAAAAAAAAAAAAAAATCTCCATTAACAAAAAGACCCACTTTAAGACTCAGAGAACCATCTTTCTGAAATATAAAGAACCATCTTTTTGAAATATAGCCATCAAGAAAGACAGCATCACTATCTACGTTTCTCTGGAAGAATAGGAGCCTAACTTTGGTGTGTGCCTCACTCCAAAACTAAAGGTATAACAAAGTTGTTTTTCCTTTGGATTAAGCCAGTTAGCTAACACAGGTGATCAATTTTGTTTCCAATTGAATTTAGAATAAGCCGTGTATGACAAATAGTGCTGTCAAGTCCTCTTATGTGAGGACTAGTTATTGTTTATCTTAAGGACACATATGTAATAGTTTGTACCTATTTGGTTATATAAAAGGGTGAGATTTCTGTTTTTGCAATCTCTTAGTGCACTGCCTGTGCTGTGCACTACATTCTAAATTAACGCTTATTCAATAATAAAATTTTTCTTTCTCTTCTACTTTTGGAGAGGATTACTGGGTCGGGAGAAGATTGTTTTTAATTATATTCCCCAACAGCATTCAGTATTGATGCCGAGAATATTAAACTTTATATAAGCCTTGTGCTTTCAAAAAGCAGGAACTGTTAAGACATATCCTCATTTGTTTGTGTTCTTGGAAAGGGCTGATCAAGAAGAACCACCCCATATTCTGAAATAAGCCCTGTCTCTATGCTTCCTCATGACTTGCCCAACATTCATGGAGAGCTCCCTTGTTTAGCTGTCTCTATCAAACCCCAGGCTTGCTTCCTGTTCTTTGTCACATTCCTTGTTAATGAACGTTCTCCCTACTGCAACAGCTTGAACAAAATCACCTCCTTAATGGTCCAGTGTATTTTGCATTTAACAATGCTAATCTTTTACCAACACATTGGGCAGTTGTGTTTTGTTGTCATTGTTATAATTTTGACCGTCATTTTTTTCTGCTTACTGAATATTGTCAATTGGCCTGGCACAGCAGTTTGGGGTATTTCTCCTTCAGATGTACTGTGTTAACTATTGAATTGCCTCTTGGACAGATCTAAATAGTGGTCTTCATACTATATGTAATCAACAAGTTTAAAAGTTAACTCACCATCTTGACTCTTGTTTTAATCTTGACTCCTTTCTGTTGTGGAAATAAATGAAGACCATTCAAAGGAGAACAAGCAAAGGTTATTGATTCAGAGCTTTTGCCATAGCAAGAATCAGTCACACCTTGTTTTCGGCAGAGACTCAAAGCACATAGAAGAGTGTGAAAGCTTTAAAAATGGAACACAGGGAGGGCTCAGGTATGCCCTTACTGGAGGCTGTTGGCTTTGGAAAGCTGAGGAAAGATAACCGGAAGCGGAGTTTCCTATCTGTTTTCTTTAGAGGAGTATTTCTGGCTTTCTCCTATTGGTTCTAAGTTTGGAGAGAGCGTAGGGAATCTGTCAGTTATTGATCGAATACTGACAATTTGAGGCCAACTGCTACAGAGGTTGTGGTTTGGCTTCTGGCAGCGGTTGCTGAAGATTATAGGTCAAGTTTCTATTTTTATATATGATCTGACCATTGCCTGTTCGTATGTTGTCTCTCACCATTAATGTCACTGCCATTCTTCCTGTCACCCAGGACCAAAACAGTAGAGTCATCTAAATATTTTTGGTATCATATTCATATTGTCAATTTTACCTTTTTAAATCTTTCATCTTTATCAATTATATAGTTCTGAACTACAAAATATGAATCCTCCATACTTTTCCCATTGCCATACCTTTGATTCAGGTCTTTGATTTCTTCATTTAGAAAATGCTCCAGTGTTCTCACGGGCCACTCCACCTTTAGTGATGTCTCAGCATCCTGTGTTTCTACACAGCTGTTAAATGAATAAAATTTAATTTTGTTTAAGTTCTCCTCCTGCACCCCCCACCACAGGGTCCCTCTTCCTTCTTCCTGTGGCATAACTGTCAATTCTGTGCAGACTCAGCCCAGCTGCCTTCCTTGTACCTATCAAAAAAAAATCAGCAGGGCTTCCCTGGTGGCGCAGTGGTTGAGAGTCCGCCTGCCGATGCAGGGGACACGGGTTCGTGCCCCGGTCCGGGAAGATCCCACGTGCCGCGGAGCGGCTGGGCCCGTGAGCCATGGCCGCTGAGCCTGCGCGTCCGGAGCCTGTGCTCCGCAACGGGAGAGGCCACAACAGGGAGAGGCCCGCGGACCGCCAAAAAAAAAAAAAAAAAAAAAAAAAAAAAATCAGTAAATAACATTTATTGAATGAATAATACTGAAAAAAAAGAATTAACCCAACATAATCCCCCTTTTGCTCTCTCCACAAATCAGCCATTTTTGTCATCTTCAAAGCTTTGAGTTAATAAAATGTGAGTGCATTTGAAATTTTAAGTTTTGAAATGATATAAATGTTTCCCTAAGATTTACCTTTTCCTCAACTTACTGACAGTTACATTTTTAGATGTAAATAATGCCAGATTAAAAAAATGTTCTAGCTAAATGGTCAAGTAACCCTGGTGGACAATAATTACAATAATGCTATCAACAACTGTGTCCCTTTGCCGGGACTCCTGGAGCCCAAGGTGGTCATTCTAAAGCATTTGTCCAGGGCTGCCTGTCAGTCATCCCAATGTCATGATTGAAAGTAAGAGTCCTGTTATTATCATGGCAAAGAAAGGGCAGCTGCCATGATTTCTCTATTTAGTAGCACCCCAGGAGCACTGCCCTCACCTCAGCAAGGTTTCATTTAACAAATTACACTTGTAGTGAACTGGATCCTATCACAAGATTCTCTCTTTCTTACCCCCTTCTTTTATTTTTACTTTTTAAATTCAATAGTACACCTTCAAAATACCTGTTACAACTTACAATGTAAGTTACAGAGCATGCTCAACCATTTTACAAATTCTGTAACATTTAAGTATTGATTTCAACCTAGAAGTAAAATGTGTTTATTAAAAACATCTTCAGGGCTTCCCTGGCGGCGCAGTGGTTGAGAGTCCGCCTGCCGATGGAGGAAGACACGGGTTCGTGCCCCGGTCCGGGAAGATCCCACATGCCGCGGAGCGGCTGGGCCCGTGAGCCATGGCCGCTGAGCTTGCGCGTCCAGAGCCTGTGCTCCGCAACGGGAGAAGCCACAACAGTGAGAGGCCCGCGTACCGCAAATCAGACTACCCCTATAGAATAATTAAATAATTATATGCAAATCAACTAAGAAAATATGTCTGCTGAAATCATTTTTGCACTCTTTTCTACAAATAAATTGAGGTAAGCCAGAGGAAATTCTCCCATTGGATTTTACATTTAGTCAGAGCAGGAATTATATTTCCTCCTCATCTTGCATTCTATGAACACCTACCATAATTCTTTGAAAATAGCAGATATGGCAGCAAGTAATTTTTAATCAAGTTTAATTAATATATATAAATGTATATATATTTTGATATATATTAATATATATAATATATATTTTTTATATTATAAAATATAACTCTCAGTGCTGTGAATCTTTGTGTGACACACATGAGAGCTCAAAGAAATTACTGAAGGCCCAGTAATCTGAATGCTAGCAACTTTATAACTCTAAATACTTACCAAGGTCACTTTAAGATTTAATCACAGCACAACATTTTGCATGAGTGGTGGGGAGAGATTTGCATGGCTAGAGGGACTCAAAGCACACATGTGACCAGTTCTGGAAGCATGTCCTGGCTCTATACTCCATACCGCACATCACAGGGTGGGTATCCCTCCTGTCCCAGGACACTTTGCCTCTGTCATAGGATCGATCAGATCAGTTTGTTTTTCTCCCCTAGCTGTCTGTAGTTCCTTGAATAAAAGGACTTTATTTTTGTTCTTATTTTATGCTATTTGTATGTCAATTATAGAAAGAATTAAATAATTAAAATGAATGGTGGTGAATAGTTAGTATGCAAAGTGACAAAGAATTAAGGCAGCTTCAGTAACTCATATTACATATTGCAGTTTGCAAAAACACAGGAGTTAATTCATATGGAATATATGTTAGATATGAGGTTTTGCCTATATTTTGTCTCCAGTTCTCATATGTCTCTCATTTTTATAACTGATAGAGTTAAAGAAAAAACGGTATTTAAGAGCATTCTGAGTTTGAACTTTCAAGAGAAAATAGAAAAAAAATAAAGAACATAGTTTGTATATCTTTGTTTCCAATATGGGGAATGTTAAGTCTAATATTGTACATAGACTAAAATCTACCCCATTAAACTACAGAATCAGACACAACAGCAACAAAGAAATAAACATGTCAAATATAGTCATGATACACTTTAATTATTTGATGCCTTTGTAATTTGGGTCCAAAATACTTTCTAGATGACAAGAAGTCCATCACATTGATGAGGCTTACTATTTTCTGTGTTTTATTCTTTCCAAGGGTGAGGAACAATATTATTATACTCTGTGAGTCAAAGATTATTCATGTCTTCCAAATATATATTAAATTAACTAATTCTCCCACCATCATGACTAGATATAGCATCTTTCACATATGTAACATATATGACAGTTTTAATCATGTTGAGTTCCATGAACTGAAACTCAGAAAACATTTAATTGCAAGGAGGGAAAAGGAGGCAGATGAATATGATGAAAACTTTAAAAATAAATTTTTCTTTTGGATGTCAGCAAAAATTAGGATGGTGAAGAGTGAAAAGATACAGACTGGCTTTTGTGGATTGAGTGAAATAATGTATCTTCAAACAATGTATTGAAAATTCAAAGCATTACTATTGGATTTGTTAGAATCTAGACAGGAAAGGAAAACTAGAGAATATTGTGTCTCCACAGTTTCAAAAATATCCCAGTATGAAAGACTTATGCAGTCATGTAAGAATTTGGTGCTACTTAATGTATCAGTAGTACGTAGTTAAAGGTCTGTTACCTAAGAAATGGAAAAGTGAACAAGCATAACATCTGCCTCTAAAATATTCTAGTCTGATAAGGTAGATACATAACAACTATGACTATAGTTAATTGTCAGGCAGGAGAAATTTAAAGCATTACAGAGGCATATAAATTGACGATTTACATTAATCTCTTTTTATATGGGTGGGAAAAAACAGTTTAGATAAATCTTTGTTAATATATCAAGCAAAGACTTGAAAGATTACTATGGTCTTAGAAGGAGGAAACAGAGCAGAACAGTGTGTTTCAGGTCTTGAGGACAGCACACGTGAATATACTTAAATTAGAAAGAACATGATGCTTTCAAGGAAGTAAAAATAGCCTGCTAAGGAAAGAAATTTGAAAATAAAGGACAGTGGAACTAATACACAATTATAGCAAGACTGTAGTATTCAAGGTTAATACAAATTTAATTTCTTTCTTATATAGCATTAAGGAACAATTGGAATTTGAAATTAGAAACACAGTATCATTTACATTCTCACCAACAAAAATGAAATACTTAGTTATAAATCTAACAAAATATGTATAAGATCTATATGAGAAAAACAAAATTCTGATGATAGAAGTCAAAGAAGATCTGATTAAATGCAGAGCTATTCTATGTACATGATTAGTAATACTAAATACTGTCAAGATATAAGTTCTTCCAAAATTGATCTGTAGATTTAACACAAACCCAATCAAAATGTCAGTAAATTATTTTGTGGCTATTAACAAACTGATTCTAAACTTTAAATGAAAAGGCAAAAAAACTCAGCATAACCAAAACAATATTGAAGCAGAACAAAGGTGGAGGATGAATGCCATCTGCTTTCAACATTTACTATAAATATAAAGTAATCGAGACAGTGTGGTATTAACAAAAGAATAGATATATTGATCAATGGAATGAATAGGCAGCTTAGAAGTAGACCTACACAAATATAGACCTACACAAAGTAGACCTACATAAAGTCAGTCGGTCTTTGAATAAAGAAGTAAAGGAAATTCAATGGAGAAAGGATAGTCTTCTCAACAACTGGACATCCACATGCCACAAAATGAATCTAGACAGAGATGTTACAACTTTCAGAAAAAATAATTCAAAATCGATCACATATCCAAAGTAAAATGCAAAACTAGAAAGCTCCTAGAATATAATATAAGAAAAATTTAGGTGACTCTGGTGAAGACTTTTTAGATATAACACCAAAATCATGGTCCATGAAAGAAAAAAATATTAAGTTGGAGTTTGTTCAAATTAAAAACTTTTGCTCTGCATAAGCCATTGTTAAGATAATAAAAAGACAAGCCACACCCTGAGAGATGGTATTTGTAAAGCAGATATCCGTTAAAGGACTAGTATTTAACATGTACCAAGAACACTTTAAAGTCAATGGTAAGAAAATAAATGACTTAATTAAAAAGTGGGCGGACTTTCCTGGCGGTCCAATGGTTGAGACTCAGCACTTCCAATGCGGAGTGTGGTTTTGATCCCTAGTCGGGGGAACTAAGATCCCACATGCTGCAGGATACGACCAAAAAAAAAAAGGTGGGCAAAAAAGCTGAACAGACACCTCGTGAAAGAAGATATACAGATAGAAACATATGAAAGGATATTCCACATTGTATTTTATTAGGGAACTGCAAATTAAAACAGCAATGAGATACCACTACACATCTATTAGAAAACACTAACAACAACAAATGCTGGTTAGGATACAAAGCAACAGGAACTCTCATTCATTGTTGGTGATGATGTAATATGGTACAGCCACTTTAACAGACAGCTTGGCAGTTTCCTACAAAAATTAAATATTCTCTTACCATATAATTCAGCAATCACGCTCCTTAGTATTTACTTAAAAGAGTTAAAAATCTTTGTCTACACATAAGCTGCATACAAATGTTTATAGCAGTTTTCGTCACAATTGATAAAACTTGGAAGCAACTAAAATATCCTTCAAGAGATAGATGGAAAAACAAACTGTGATACCCCCATATAGTTGAATATTAGTCAGCATTAAAGGAAATAAGCTATTAAGCCATAAAAAAGACATGGAGAAATCTTAAATGCATATTGCTAAGTGAAAGAAGCCAAATCGAAAAGGCTATGTAGTATGTGTCTCTAACTACATCATCCTGCAAAAGGCAAAACTATGCATACGAAAAAAAGATTAGTACTTGATAGAGGCTTGAGTGACGGAGGGAGAGGTGAACTGGTGGAGTACAGAGCTTTTTTTTTTTTTTTTCGGTACGCGGGCCTCTCACTGCTGTGGCCTCTTCCATTGTGGAGCACAGGCTCCAGACGCACAGGCTCAGTGGCCATGGCTCACGGGCCCAGCCGCTCTGCGGCATGTGGGATCTTCCCAGACCCGGGCGCGAACCCATGTCCCCTGCAACGGCAGGTGGACTCTCAACCACTGCGCCACCAGGGAAGCCTGCACAGAGCATTTTTAAGGAAATGAAAAGTATTCTTATAATACTCTGTTGGTAGATACATGTCATTACACACCTGTCAAAATCCATGGAACTGTACAACACAAAGAGTGAAAAATAAACTATGGACTTCAATTAATAAAAATGCATTCATACTAGCTTATCATTTGTCAAAAATGTATTACACTAATGCAAGATGTTAGTAATAGGTGAAACTGGGTGGAAGCGGTAATGTATTAAACATAATCTGAGTATAGTAGCGCTCAGTACATTCTATTTGCTTCCATTTATTTATTCAACAATTGTTTTCTGAGCACCTAATATATGTTAGCCTTGTTCTTGTCTGAATTAATAAAAGTTTTTGTCCCCATCGGGTTTAACTTCTCACAGGGGAGAAAGAGACAATAAGCAAAAATGTATTTATAATATATAGTAAATCAGATGGTAGTAAGTGCTGCAAAGAAAAAGAATTATTCAAGGACCTGGGGTGAGAGAAGTGTTGGAATTTGAATTGGGTAGTCAGAAAAGAGCTTCTGAGAAGATAATGTTACAACTAACTAACTAAAAGAAGTGATGGAGGGAGCCATACATCTAAAAGAAGTGATGGAGGGAGCCATACATCTATCTGAGAAAAGAGCTTTGTAACTAGAGGTAAAGACTCTGATGTGAGTAATGATTCAAAGGTATTTGAGGACACACAAGTTGGCCACTATAGCCAGGAAGTAGTAAACAAATAGAGGAGTCGTAGGAGGTAAAGCCCAACAGATCAGTGCTTATAAAGCAGGATAGTATTTGCTTGAGGGTGTCCCAGCCTCCTGGGTGAGGATCACTGCCAACGTGCCAGGAGAGAAGCAACTGTTTACCTTCTATTGTGAGCTGGAACTGGGAAGAACAGTCCTGCCCTAAGAGACAATCTTATGTTTGGTGCTTAGGTTTATAACTCAGTTACATTATATTACATTATATATATATATTTTAAATTTAAATGGCTGGATGAGGAATGTAAAATATTTTGGTTACACACAATGTTAATTCTATGTCTGAAGAAACATAAAGTAACTTTTCTCTGATAATATTTTAGCTGTTTAAGATTCCTTAAACGTGTTATTTGAATCTGGGCTACATATGTGTGTATATATGTACCTTTGTGAGTACTTAATACCTATGTCTCATAGGGTCATTAGTGGGTTTCTAATGAATGCAGGTAATAGTTAATGCAATCAACATTGAATATTATGTCAGCTTTAAAGACCATCGTTATGCCTGAATAACACATTTATTTCTGTATAGTCAAAATTATTTTATTAAAAAATAAAGCGCATTTAAAAAACTAATGACTATTGCTACCTCTTCAGTACACTGTTTTTTAAATTCATCATTTTAATTTAAATTTCATCTTCAACTGTATGAACTCACACCTATAAATATTTAAATTAATCTTGTTATTTTAAGAATACTATTCACAACTGAGATAATGTCATCCACATTAAATTGCCATTACAACACATTTGAATGTTCTAGAAAGAATGAATCTCACTTTGATAAGAATTAACTACTGAAATACCTGTAACTTAAATATATTATATAACCTCCTACTTAGTTGTTAGTTATGACACAGTAAAGCACTATCTATTTCAACCTTAACAAATGAATAAATGAAAGAAATTATTCCAATAAAAAGCCCAAGATACTTTTCAGATATTAGATATCTATTTTCTGTCATGGTATATGTACCCAAATAGCTAGAGTACAAAAAGACACTGATTTCAGAAAAGGTTTGAATTTTCCCAGAAAAAGATGAAAAAACAATCTTGACACATAGATGCAAGCTTGGTGGCACAGAGGATCATATTTCCACTTTAAAAATTAAATAAAACAAGGGTAGGGTATTATATTTTCAGGACTTATTGACTCTTGTAGGCTTGGCTGGCTCTCTGTAAGTGTATACCCCAGTTTTGCCATTTTATTATGATTTTCTCTATTCACACTTTACTTCAGTCAAAAAACTGAGCACCACCCACCCAGCCATCCAACAAGCAAACCACAATTTATCTGACATAATTCTCTATTTCAAGTCTGTAAATTGAGCCAAATAGTGCTTTTGCTGTTTTCATTAAAGCATTACTATGTTAGATCAAGTTGTCTTTAAACAGCTATAGATTGAACTTCATAAAAAAGAACATCTTAATGATCCCCTTGTTACTGGCATCTCCATGACACCTGTCAGTTGTTAGGAAATCGTGAACAGCTTGAAGAAAAATTGTCATAATGAATAAAGATATGCCGAGCCGTCCTGTGATTACATACTCATTGTGTCAAAAAGCTGTGGGATAGAGTTTCTTTTGAGTTCAAACTTTTAATTCCATTTTAATAGTTTCCCTTGTTGTTTGTTTAATTTAAAACAATAAATGAAAGGAATTTGAGTATGAATGGCTCTCCCTCCTTTGGTTAAGAGATATTTGAGTTAGAGTCAGCAATACTTTCCTTAGATATCTTGTAAGAATACGATATAAAAAAAAATGTGTTTTATCCAATGTAAAGATATCAAATAAATCTCAGAACCTGAATCCTTGGAGAACTGTCAGGAATTTATTTCATTTTGAACTCCAAGAGCAATAAACAAAGGTTTATGTGAGAAAACAAAATAAAAGTAGAAATAAAATTTGGCCTTCATCCAAATGAGACCTAGATTGGCCTATAAAGTCAAACCAAAAGGAAATTACACCTTGTCTTGTTGGTTTGACATCACATTAAAGCTATTGAGATAATCTGTGTTTCATGTGTGTCTTCAAATTTTTGATACTTCTTGATTTCAAAAAGATAATTCAGAGGTTGAAAAAAACAACAAAACAATTTTACCCTGGGATTATTTGTATTATAGTAGTCTACAAGTTTTTGTGTGTGTTGGAAACTTGGATGTACTTTATTAGTGCAGGAAATTTTAGCTTCAGATTTCTACATATGTCAAAATAGTTTTATTTGCACATGATATTTTAGGAAAAATAATTAATCTGTACAATTTTTTAGTTCTTATTTTTGATTATTATCCAAATACTATTTATTAGTAAATAGCTTCTATGAAATTTGTATGTGAACTTATTCTGAATGAAAACATTTTTACTGTCAAAATTTTAGAGTTTATATTGTAATATAAATAATCCATTTCAATATTCAAATGTATGGTGCATATATTTCATGATTACCAAAAATGAGATGCATTTATCAAAAACAACCTGTTTGCAATTTTGAACTCAAAATCTGTATTTATGGGACTTCCCTGGTAGCACAGTGGTTGAGAATCCACTTGCCAATGCAGGGGCCATGGGTTCGATCCCTGGTCTGGGAAGATCCCACATGCTGTGGAGCAACTAAGCCCATGGGCCACAACTACTGAGCCTGTGCTCTAGAGCCCGTGCGCCACAACTACTGAGCCCAAGCAATGCAACTGCTGAAGCCTGCGTGATCTAGGGCCCTCGTGCCACCACCACTGAGCCCATGTGCTGCAACTACTGAAGCCTGTGCACCTAGAGCCCTTGTTCCGCAACAAGAGAAGCCACTGCAATGAGAAGCCTGCGCGCCGCGACAAAGGATAGCCTCCGCTCTCTGCAACTAGAGAAAACCCATACGCAGTAACAAAGGTAAAAAGTCCTTTAATCTAAAACAATTTAGAAAATGAAAGCACAAATGTAAATTGGTATTGGCAGTCATCGTTCTTAGTTCTTTTCAACATAACTACTAGCTCATTGTGTTCCCTGAAGTTAATTCTAAACAATAATAGATGACATCACTATTTATTCATTACAGAAGTTGGCTACCATTTTTTTCATAATCAGTTTAATGTATTTGAACATTAAATTCAACTACACATAAAAATAATAATTTCATTAAATTATTTTCTCAGGACTCAGTGTGTCTTAAAATCACAGAGGGGAATTGAACATCTAAAACATAAACATGAATTATTATCAATATGTGGGGATATGCTTAATTCAGAATAGGATTTAAATATTAGTTTAACATTATTATTATCCTTGTTCTAGAAAAAGAGAACAGATATCCAAATATTCACTTTTATAAGAAAGGATGACATTTTAAAACAGTTGAATTAAAGAAAGAAAAACAAATAAAAGATAAAAAACTTCATTTTCCATGACATAATTTTTACCATTTAAAAAAAATGACTAAGGTTCTTAAGTCTGAGGTAGCACTTTAAATCACTTAAGTCTAATTACACAGATAAATTCAAGAATATTGTAAGGGAAGTAAAATAATCCCTTCTAAAATGCAATCAAAGTGCATTAAGATAAAGAAAACATATTTTTAAAAGTATCTTTCAGGGCTTCCCTGGTGGTGCAGTGGTTGAGAGTCCGCCTGCTGGTGCAGGGGACACGGGTTCGCGCCCCGGTCTAGGAGGATCCCACATGCTGCGGAGCAGCTGGGCCTGTGAGCCATGGCTGCTGAGCCTGCACGTCCGGAGCCTGTGCTCCTCAAAGGGAGAGGCCACAACAGTGAGAGGCCCGCGTACCGAAAAGAAAAAAAAAGTATCTTTCAAACTGTCAAAGGCATTTTTACTTAAGAGTTTTCTTGTATTCCAAACAGACATTAAGAAACACAGTACTCTCCACCCAAAATATCAGGCTTTCCAATGACATGTACCATTTTCTTCCTCTTTTCCATCACTTCAGTCACTGTTTGGAGTGATGTTTATGTATTTTAATGGTCTTAGACTCTTATCTGGATTCTACTATCAAATTTTCAGAAGCATGCAGATAATGTCTCCCTTGACTATCTCTAGGGCATTTCAAAATCAACATATCTAAAATATTTTCTTCTCTTTCAAGTTCAAAATGCCTGATAACTACTAATTTTCCCTTAAAATATCTCTGAGCATGACCCACTATTCTTCATTTCTATTATCACCAGTTCTCATTATATCCCACCTCTATTGATTCTGAATATACTGTTTTAATCTTTAGTGTCTCCCCTGTCCAGTGCAAGTTATACTTCCAGATCAATTTCCCAATCCCTGTCCAGCACATGTTATACTTCCAGATCAATTTCCCAAAATTGTTGTTTATCATGTCACTCTCTTGGTCAAGGAAATACTGTAGATCCCTACTGCTGATCTGTGAACAAATCAGTCAAATATCCAAAACTTACCATTCAATTAGTCTCAGTGTTCCTATCAGTACTCATCCCCTATCATAACTTAACTTATATGAGGCATGACCCAAAGACTAGTCTCTTTTCTATCACTCTTAAATATTTATTATGTTACAGACTAAGCATAGCATAACATTAAGAACACAAACTACAGTTGAGCTTTGCGAGAGCACCTTCTGGAGTTCTTTGGGGACACAGGTGACTTATAATGATGTCAGTAAGAGTTAAGAGGAGTGGCACCACTAAAATGGTGGAGTTGGAGACCGCAGCCTTTAGCTCCCAACAAGGATCAATAGTTAGACAGCTATCCATGAACAAAAAATAGTTCTGGGAGAGCTCAGGAATCTACTTAAGAAACTTCAGCAACTCAGTGGAACAAATAACCTGAGAATAAGGCACAAAAATGGAAGAAAGAACAGCTTCATCTTGCCTGCATCACCTCATTCCCCTGCCCAGCGCTGCTCAGGGCCAAGAGGGAAGAACCCAGCTAGAAACAGTTCCTCTCACTTGGAAAGGAAAGGCAGGTTATGTGATCAGCTTCCCCAGTCTTTTGGGGCTTTGCATGAGGAACCCCCTTTGCCTTTACCCCACACAGAGACTGGCCAAGGTGAGACATGCTACGTAGATGGCTAGGAGCAAGGAAGAAGAGAAGAGGCTACCAAATCAGCCACGTAGCTGTAGAAATGACAATTCCCAGTGACCTGCTCTGCAGAGGACCCCAGCAGTTCTTGTCACTGAGAAAACTAACCTCCTTGGGACAGTCGCTGTGGATGACCTACAGATTTCACCCATTTTCACCCCACAGATATTCAAGTTTGCAGATGACAGCTGCCTGAATCCCTCTTTGTACCCTCCAGCCCCAGCCCCAGCATGAGCCCAGGATCCGCATTGGCAGACAGCCCAACCCCGCCAGCTGTTCACCTGCATGGTGCCCTGCATGATTCCCATCACCAGGGTCCATTACTGTGTGTGCATCCACGGTGACACCCTGCAATCCCAGCCCTGGATGCTGATGGATTTGCTGCCTGTGAGCCCAGATTTGGGTCTATTTCCGCTCACTGGCCTACACTACTGGGCTCACTTGTTAGCCGTCTAGCCTGAAACCTGTCACAGCAGTACCTCCACTGCTATATGCACCCCTGTGGCAAGACCCTGCAGCTGCAGGAGTGCACACCGGCAACCGGGGCCCATGCAGTTGCCAATTCCGGCCCTTGCTGCTGACCATGCATGTGTATTGTTGGCCTAAAATACATAGACTGCCAGATATTTTTCCAGCAAAGATGGGTTTATTGGGATCAGCAGAGAATTGCAGTTCAGGGTCTGCAACCATGGTAAACAAGTTCCCCCAAGGCAACGGAGGTGAAAAGAACATTGGAAGGCTGACATAATCAAAGACAGTCCATGGCTTTTCATTGGCTGAGTCCTTGCCAGGAAAGAAGAGGAGTCTTTCTGCTTCCTGTTGAGCTCTGCTATGGTCTCAGCTCCGGATAGCTCTCCATTCTGTTCTCCCAACTGTTTAACTGAGGTTTCTGTTTAATATTTTCTTACAGTGTCCACAACCAGCTTCTGCCATGCACAAGCTCTTTCTCCTGGTCCCCGCAGCCAAGTGTGTGCAAACCATAACTCTACCTACTACGGCTGCCTGCCCTGGTCCCTTGTTGCTGGACCTAGAGGAGCAACTGAGGATCTAAACCATCCTTACAGGCAAGCACTTATTGATGTTGTGGACCCCAGCAGCTCGAGTGGAGAAAAATAACACCTCACCCCTTCATCTCGAGCCACCACAAGCTCCTGCACTTGGCGTCCTGCCCCACTAGACCCAAGGTCCATTCAGGCTCTAACATGCCCCACATGCGGGGGAAGATCTTTCCTCATTCAAGCCAGTCCATAAATGCAGATAAAAACCACAATATGTCCCCTCACATCTGTTAGAAAGTCTATTATCTAAAAGACAAGAGATTTCAAGTGCTGTTCAGGGTGTGGAGAAAAGGACACCTGGGTGCACTGTTGGTGGGAATGTAAATTGGTGCAGCCACTGTGGAAAACAGTATGGAGGTTTCTCAAGAAATTAAGAATCATTTTAAAGTCATACTAAAGCAGCATCTTCTTTTCAATTTAATATCTTCTACTCTGGACATAAGGCAACCCGAAACCCAGTAGGAACATCAGCACAGACAGAGAAAAATCCTGAAGTTCAAGCTCAAAGAATGGCATAAGGATCCCCTGACAGTGACAGCAGAGTCACCAAAGAACCACAGGTATTAAAACTCTGAAGAAGGGGAACCTTCCTCTCCGATTGCACATATGGTCGTCCCAGGAGTGCAAACCTCAATTGCTTTTTTTCTCATTGGGGCAGGTGGAAAACAGTATGGAGGTTTCTCAAGAAATTAAGAATCATTTTAAAGTCATACTAAAGCAGCATCTTCTTTTCAATTTAATATCTTCTACTCTGGACATAAGGCAACCCGAAACCCAGTAGGAACATCAGCACAGACAGAGAAAAATCCTGAAGTTCAAGCTCAAAGAATGGCATAAGGATCCCCTGACAGTGACAGCAGAGTCACCAAAGAACCACAGGTATTAAAACTCTGAAGAAGGGGAACCTTCCTCTCCGATTGCACATATGGTCGTCCCAGGAGTGCAAACCTCAATTGCTTTTTTTCTCTCTCTGACATCCGGCAGCTTGGCTCTGGACAGGAATGCTACTGCATTCCTTCAATGCAGGTAGTGTGAGACAAAGCAGGTTACATACAACCTGAGCTTTCTGGAAAAAGGACAAAAATGGGGACCTCTGGGGAACAAGTAAGTACCAAGGAGATTGCTGAGGAGGAGAAGCTTTGCAAAGTGAGCGCATAAAGTTGCTTGTAAACTCTTCAGGTCTTATGAATCTGACAGTAAATGCTATCACAAAGGTTTTTGTTAGAACTGAACTAAAGGGTGTATTGCTGCCAAGGTCCCAGACTGGCAACTGAGTATCTCACATTCCGGCCATATTCAAATAACACTGCAAAGACTTTGAAAAGACAGAACTGGTATTACAATCAGAACACAGAAAAAGCTGGTCAGGATTTGCAGCCTGAGTCCAAAGGTTTTGACTGTCTGCTAAAATAGAAATAACATACTTCAAAAGATTTAAGTAAGAGCCAGTATTGTATAATGTGTTATTCAAAAAATCCAGGACGTAATCTAAAATTACTTGGAATATAAAGAGTCAGGAAAATTTCACCTCACATGAGAAAAGATCACTAATATTTGTCAACACTGAGATGACATAGATGTTGTAAGTATCTATCAAAGATTTTAAAAGCAACTCCAGGTTTCCCCTGCTTTCGGAAAACAGAGGATTCCTATGAAACCTTTCCTGAGCTGAAATGATGTAAAGCTAAGAAGCACTACCTTAGGACACGTCTTGCTAACGGATGCACAAAATAAATGGAGATGAAGCACAGATGTTCGCAAACACAGTTCAGAGCTGTGCCTGCTTGATGTTGACAGGCTGAGTGTGGTTCCCAGGGAAGGAGCTTGGTGGTGCCACTTTTGCTGCTGGGTGGCTCTCCTTCAATAACATCTCCTTGCAAAACAAAGCTGAAAGCTATCAGAATTTTCACTTTTCACCCTTTTTTTGGTGAAAGCAAAAATCCTCTCCTCAGATTTCTGTTGCTTAGTGACAACAGGTACTCTTGTTGGTCTTTCCTAAAAGTAAAGCAGCATAAAGCAAGCCTTTGGAAATCAGGGAATACCTGCCTGTACTATGAAATACTCAAAAAATAAGAGTGACTAAAAGACAACAGCAGTGACAACAATGTCCTCACTGTATGGGCTCAGTAGGTAAGATGAGATGAAAGAGAAAAGTCACTGCACTTGAAGATAGAACAGTAGAAATTATCCTATCATCTGGACAATAAAGGTAAAAGATTGAAAAAATAAAGAAAACACCAGCGACACGTGGGACAGTGACAAAAGTTATAAATTTTGTGTCAAGTTGAGTAAAGACAGGAAAAACCACGCAGAAAGAAAAAAATGGAAAAATAATTACATAAAACTTTCCAAATTAAAAGACATAAACCTACAAATTCAAGAAGCTCAGGGAATCCTCAGAAGAGGTAATCTTAAAGAAACCCACATCCAAACACATCTTAATTAAACAGCTGAAAACTAAAGAGAGAAAAACATCTTAAAATCAGAGGAAAACAATGCACTTATAGAAGAAGATAATTTGAAGGACTATAGATTTCTCCTCAGAAACTATGGAAAACAGGAAAAAAATAAGTGGAACATCATTTTGAGAGTGCTGATGTAAAGAATTTAAAACCTAGAATTTTATATCAACTAGAAATATTCTTCAAGAATGAACATGAAATTAAGATATTCTCAAATAAAGGAAAACTAAAAAAAAACCCACCAGAAGATCTACCCTAAGAAATTGCTAGAATAGCTTTGGACAGAAAGGAAATGATACTAGAAGGAAATTTAGACTATCAATAATGAATAATGACAAATCGCAAATTGACTTATTGTGGTGATCATTTCCCAGTATATGCAAATTTTGAATCATTATGTTGTACACCTGAAACTAACATAATGTTATATGTCAATTTTACTTCGATTAAATAAATAAGCAAACAAACAAACCAGGAATCATTATAATACTTAAAAAAAAAAGTCAGCGAATTATAAAACAGATTGAATAAGTAATGCATGTGGTGCTTGGATATATGTAATAAACTATTATTCTCCTCTTGAGTTATTTAAATATATTTGATGTTTGATGTTGTATAAAGCTGTTTAAATATATGTAGATGTAAATTTTCTATATTTCACTTGAAATGGTAAAATACTGGTTCTAAGTAGGCTTTGAAAACTTAAGTACGTATATTATGATTATTACATCAAACACTAAACGTAAAATGATCCAAAGAGATAGTAAAAATATAGTTGATAAGTTAAAATGGGATACTCAGATGGTTGAAGTAATCCCAAAGAAGGCAGAAAATGGGAAACAGAGGAACAAGAAACAGAGGGAACAAACAAAAAAGCAAAAAATGGTAGACCTAAATTCACATCAATAATTATATTAAAAATATAATTTCATTAAAAGTGTAAGCACAAAAATTACAATATAAAGATCATCAGATTGGTTAAAAATTACCCAACTCTATGTTGTCTCTAAGAAACTCACTTCAAGTATAATTATAGAGGTAGGTTAAAAGTAAAAGGATAGAAATAAATACATATATCATGCAAACATGAATCAAAAGAAAGATTGACTACATTAATATCAAACAATAATATCAGAACAAATAATAAACATAATCACATCAAATTACATCTTTGATAAAAACTCTTTTGTAGCATTCATTCACTCATAAAAAAACATCCAAATCTCTTATCTTGACCTGACAAAAACTACCATATATACCTTCCAGCATGGTTCATCCACACACTGGCTGTCTCACATCAGAACTCTTAAAACTGTGTAAAACTATCTTATTAATTGTTTGTTTGTTTATCCCACTAAAATGTAAACTCCATAAGAGAATTGTCCTTGCTTGTCTTATTTATTCTGATGTCCTTGGTGTGTATGAGAAATATAGTATTGATATCAAATATAAATTTTGAGTGCAAAAATTAATTCCCTTTCTAGAAATTCTTATATAAATTGCAATTTTTGTCATGATATAATACTTTTCAAGTCTCAAAACAACAGAAAAAATAAACTTACCACCACTTCTAGATTTTAAACTCATTGTCTAAAATTTCTATGAGTATTCTTCCATACATAAACATGTCTTCACTTGCCTTCATAGGACTCTTTATGGATAATGTGAGGAAAATACTTAAATGCTGACTTTTTTACTCTGAGAAGTTATTCGCATTATATGACTATGGAATTTCCTAGTAAGCATGAATCAGCCAAAAATTATATAAGCTTCCCTAAATATCAGAAAACATGCTGTATTTTGGTTATTGATAAAGTCCAAGAGAATTCAGGGTAAACAGGTCAATTGCAATTAAAATAACAAGGAGAGCAAAGAGGAATATGAGGAAAAAAAGAAGAAAATTTATTAATAGTCCTATGATTTGCTTTTTTTTTAAATGGTGAGTTTTTTCTTTTATTGAGGTATAGTTTATTTACAATATTGTGTTAGTTTCAGGTATACAGCAAAGTGATTCATTTATATGTATATTTCAGATTATTTTCCATTACAGGTTATTATAAGATATTGAATATAGCCCCCTCTGTTATACAGTAAATCTTTGTTGTTTATCTATTTTATGTATATTAGTTTGCATATATTAAGCCCATGCTCCTAATGTATCCCTCCCCACCTTTCTCTTTTGGTAACCATAAGTTTGTTTTGTTTTCTATGTCTGTGAGTTTGTTTCTGTTTTGTATGTAGATTCATTTATATTATTTTTTAGATTGATATCACATAATATTTGTCTTTCTCTGTATGACTTGTTTTTTAAGTTTGAAGAATCATAGAATCTGAGATGAATAGGAATTTAAAGTTCAATGTTAACTTGATTCAATTTAATTCAATTTGGTAAATACACTGAAATGTGCTCTCAGATGGAAGGCACAGAATGACTATAGATATATTTAGAGCAGTGCAGGTCTGTTTAGTAAAGACTGAGCATCCAGATCTTCTTGGCATCTAGTGTCAGAATGAAGTGCAAATAAATATTAGATGGTGTTGCTCTCATCAATAAATAAGACATTCGATAAATATTTGTTAATGGATGAAAGGTAAACTAAAGACATGTTTTTAGGGATTTTTGAAGACCATTACTCTGTGTACTCAGCACTGTTACTTCCCGTCTCTCTTATTCTAAAGATATTTGTTTTCCTGCCCTCAGGGTTAACGTGAAGCCCAGTCCAAGCCAACGATAATTGCCTCTTTCAACTGTGCCCAGTGACTTTCCAAGAGATAAGCATATGACCCAAGTTAAGCCAAACTATTTCAATAGAAATGTTCCATTTGGAACTCGAAGAAACAAGTTTTTTGATTTGTATTTTATTTTGTTTTTATTTTTGTAATTCTGCCACCGAGTTTTGAGACTGTGAGTAGGGTACTACCAGTCATCACGCTTCTACCATGACATACTGATCATCAGTAAGAGAGAATGAATATGACATTTAGATATAAACAGATGTAAACAGAAGTAGAATGTGTGAGGACCACTTCTCCCCAAATCATGTTTCCTTTCGTTTGGGAAAAAATATCAATTAAAGTAATTTGATGGACCTTTCTTCCATCTTACATAGGGAAATGGAGTAGTTCATTTACTGATACATTTGAAACAACAAAAAAAGATTGGATATACTCAGTTCAGCTCTGCCACTTCTTCCTTTTGGAGCAGAGCAGCTTGCAAGGGCTATGATCTCCAGGATGAAAATAATTTTCCCACCATCACCTGTGACTGCTGGGTAAGTCTGTCTAAATCAGAGGTTCACTTAGAAGGTCAATGTGGCTGTGATATCTAAGCCATATCTTTCAATTGAGCATCATCAGTAATAATGTTGACTGTTATGATTTATTCTCAGTTGATTCAGTACCTTTAATGAGAAGAAGAATAAAATGT
Source organism: Lipotes vexillifer (assembly GCF_000442215.2). Lineage (NCBI taxonomy): Eukaryota > Metazoa > Chordata > Mammalia > Artiodactyla > Lipotidae > Lipotes > Lipotes vexillifer. Next base: position 1,131,136 of record NW_006788130.1, read on the forward strand.
GCTATTGGACTTTTTCAAAGCTCCACAGAAAGAAAAGCATAGAAAAAATGTTCTTGCTATTTAAATCCTTGATTCTATGTATCCTGTAAGCCAGCTATCACCCTTCTTATAGGTAGAATATGTGAGCTAATCCTTTATTTTCTTAATTGAAGTCTATTTATATTTCTGTTACATGCTAAATTGATAAACCTGAATGATACAGCATGCTTATTCACTATATTTTTTGCACAGACTAGTTAAAATATCACAAAGTTTACATTATGAGGATGATATATTCGTTTAATCTTCTTAGATAAACTCTACATATATAATGCTATTAATGCCAAAGAGCAGCTCTGCTGTTTTATTTGTGGTTCTCAAGAAGGTGGGATGTTCCAGTGCAATATTTTCTTCATAGACTGTAACACCCTCTTTACTATCAGTAGAAAAACCGGTACTTTATCATGTTACCATTTTCTTGAAATACAGATCCTTTGTCTGGTTGCCTCTAATGATCAGAACAAATCTGAATTATTTACACATTCAGTGACTCTATTTATCATTCAAAATATGTGTAATTTTTATCACAGGACATTGCCTCGGACTCAGTTTTTCCAGGATTTTTTCCCCTTTATCTGAATATAACTTTTCACAGTTTACTCATGTATTATCAATGTGAAAAAAATCACATCATTGACATAATCCACATTTCCATAAATTTTATGGATTTATTGAAATTTTGACTTTTGAGATATTATGGACAATTTTAGAAGCTTTATCTTATTGTGATTTGTAAAATTTCACATTTATATATTTTACCAACAAGACTTCCTACAATTTTCTTTAAATTCATGAAAAATTGTATATTTAAATAATCTTTGGCACTTTAGCAATTTTAAACATATAGCTACAGATAATGCTTATATAACAGTTCTTGATAATTTGTGGGGTCATGGACTGCTTTGAGTATCTAAAGGAAGCTATTTTTAATTTTCCCT
>NW_006788130.1:1132122-1157609 GCF_000442215.2 Lipotes vexillifer
CCAATACTTTGACTCTCCTGAATCCCTCCCATGTATCATTTTGGACATTATACATCCCAACGTAAGGCAAGACCTTAGGCAAGTGTAAGAAGCCCTTGCATTATTCACACATCAGCTTTTATTTCTATCACTTGTTCCTAATGCACTGGTGAAACCTATAAGGAGGTAGCAAAGACATTCCTGCACTTTTCTTTTTATTCTTTTAGTTTAATTTTATCTGATTGTCTTCTTTAGCTGTCCTCTTTTTTGTAATGATCAATTCATATTACATCAATTACAGAAAATTCTCAGTCTCTTCACCTGAAAATTCTCAAAATTTACACTTTAACGGCAGAGTCTTCATCTGCAGCATTTCTGGAGTGCTTGATATTCTGGTTTCAAGTAACTCTTGTACCGGTCCACATACAGCTGAAATGTTCAACCTGTAATCTGCAGAATTGTTGCTTCTTGTTTTTATATAAGAATGGCTTTCCTCTGTGTGAACTTCCCCTTGGACATCTTTAATTATTCTTCATGCCCTGAGATGTGCTGTGAAAGTGGATGTGAATTTATTTTCTCATCTGAATTATGATGAGATGAGAACAGCCTTCAAATTGGTAGAACCTGAAAATGTTTCTCTCCTGCATGAAAATTCTTTGTGTCTTGCAGTTATTTCTAACTTATTGCATCAGCCAGAGGTTTTCCTACTATACACTTTCATGTTCTAGTACCTTAAGGGTTGCACCGGCACAAGGCTAATTTCATCATTTTGAAATTACCACTGTGACAAGCTGAAACTTCTCCCTGTTCTGAATAATTTCCACAATTGAATTAATTGCTAAAGAATTCTTTGTGCAACCATCTAATTGATGATATTATTTAAGCTTAACTACTGCTTGGATATTTACTAGGTACTGATAGTATACATCAAAAAGTCCTAAATCCTTAGCCAGACATTTCAGAATTTTGATGTTGTCAGCAAATGTATCCAAACTTCTTTTTTTCCCCTCTACACCTTAAAAGATATTCTCTTAAATTATCAGCAATATTAACACCTAACATATACTTAATGTGTACTTTTGTCAGGCACTGTGTAAATGTTTAATTTTATTTTAATACTCCAAACACCCTTTGAAGTAGGAACTATTTTTATTCCCATTTTACATATAAAGCAACAGAGGTCTAGATAGGTAAAGTGATTTGCCCAAGATCACAGAAATGTCCTTACCCACTTCAGTGAAAAAAATCTATGACAGTAAAATTTTTGTTGGGTTGGTTCAATGATGGGTCCCAAATATATACAACAGTACTGAAACACATATGGAATACAATCATAGTTTCAGAATGTGCTGGATATTCTTCATTTGTTCCTCCAGATGCGGTTGCCACCATTTTTCACTTTTCCCTATTCCCTGGGTAGGGCTAAGGGGGACTTTATGAACTGCATTAACTGATCTCCATGGCTTTCTAGTTTCCTGTTAGGCTCTGCTCATACTATCTCTGCAAGAAATCTAGGCCACCATGAAGTTATTCTGCCACTTGATTCATGTGGCACAACAGGACCATTGGTATTTCAAGTACCTATTACTGCTGCATAGAGCCATTGGCAAAAGTCTGAGGGCAAATTCTTCTCCCTTCCAAACCCCCAGTGGGCTGGTTGAAGACAGTAGTTCCACATGACCTCAGATGATACATCCAACAAATCAGCATTTCCTTGTATTTTCTCTTTCCCGATCTTACTCCTCTTTTCCTTTATTTCTGTTTGCCTAGAATGGCAGTCTGCATCACAGTGTTATCTCCTAAGATAGGTCTCAGTTTTTGTATTTCTGTTTCTAGAATGGCAGTCTGCATCACAGTGTTATCTCCTAAGATAGGTCTCAGTTTTTGTTTTCAAGAAAATCCAATTTAAGGCAGCCAAAAGCTCATAAACATTAAATGCACACAAAATTCCCTATTTGCGCCAATTTCTTAATCAAAAATATTAATGTCTGTGCCACATGTGTACTATTTTTTTCTTCTGTTGACGTTGGCTACTATATTATTTAATTGAATTTGCATGTCTTTAGACCTTTAGAGATTTAAAATCTTCTCTTCTAGCTCAAAAACTTTTTACCCTTGATGGAAAATCTTTTCTTGGTATTTTCTCACCTGTTAAAGCCATAAAATCTATGACACTTTGGGATTCTCCCTTGGCTTTTCCTGATTACATGGTTGTAGAATTCTAATAAAATCCTTCTTAAACTTGAACATGAAATATGTTTAAAATTTAGAGTCATCAGGAGTCACCAGGAAATATGTTTAAAATATAAATTGCTGGGCCTCATCCCAAGAGTTTCTGATTCAGTAGGTAGAGAAAGGCTTGAAAACTTCAATTTCTTACAAGTCCCAAGGCGGTGCTGATGCTGCTGAACTGGAAACCTCACTTTGGGAGCCACTGTTCTAAGGTGGCACCAATGACATGTACGAGATAGGAAGTCTTACTCTAGAGCCATAAATTAAATGTGTGTTATATTGATGGGATAACCAAGCAAGCAGTACAGAAAAGCCTGTGGGAAAAAATGTAACAGAATATTTGTGTTTCTTAAATAACACACAATAATCATAAAGATTGATAAATTTGACCTTTTTATTAGAAACAGTTTATGAAAATTTCCATAAGTAAATTGAATTGATATTTTTTTCATGTAAGGAGTTAATATTTACAACATATATAACTAACAGAAGAATAATTTTTAAAATATATAAGCAATCCGTACAAGTCATAAAGAAAATATCAATGATCCAACAGATAAATGGATAATGGAAATAAAAATGAAATTTATAGAAGTGGATATCACAAATTTCCATTAGCCTAAATAGATTATCACATTAATTATAAGGAGAATGCAAACTAAAGAAGCAAGATACTCCCCTACATTCATTAGATTAGTAAAATTTAACACATTACTTTACATTAACTGTTGGCAAGAATGTGGAGAAGCTCTTTAACATTGCCAGTAGGGTTATTATTTGATAACCACTTTGGAATGTAGTCAGTCTTTTTCCATTTTAGCCATGGTGGTGGGTTGGTAGTGATATCTCACTGTGGTTTTATTGTTGTGTTTTGATGCCTATGTACTGAGTTTTAAATATTTTTTAACTTATATAAGTGTACTGAATTTACAAAACAAGCATACAGATTTAGCCTTAATGTCAGGCTCTGTGGTAAAGCTTGAAATTCAAGCATTAAATCAATCAATAAAACATGGTAGGTACTAGTAAGGAGCTCTATTCATTATTACTCATACTTTTTGGAATAAGTTTGTGTGTGTTTTGTAAATGTAAGTCTGTAGGGAGGCGTAAATGATAATTCTTGTTCAAGAAGGTATTGCATATTCTTAGATAAACTAATAGTGCTTGAATATCTATGAGATATATGGTTTTACTCATGTAGATGTTGAGCAAAAAGAACAAAGCTGGAGGCACACATTTCCTGATTTCAAAATATATTACAAAGCTACAATAATCCAAACAGTGTGGTACTGGCATTAAAGCAAACATGTAGACCACTGGAACAGAATAGAGACAAAAAGATAAACTCACCCTTATACGTTCAACTGATCTTTAACAAGCGTGCCAAGAACACACGAGAGAAAGATAGTCCTTTCAATAAATAGTGGTGGAAAACTGGATATCCACATTCACAGAATGAAATTGGACCCTTATTGCACGTGATATACAAAAAGCAACTTAAATGGAGTCATAAAACTCCTGTAAGACCTGGAATAATAAAACCACTAGAAGAAAACATAGCCAAATTTCTTGACATTGGTGTAGGCAATGAATTTTTGGATATGATACCAAAATCACAGGCAACAAAAGCAAAAATAGACAAGGAGGATTGTTGCATCAAATTAAAAAGCTTTTGCACAACAAAGAACACAATTATCAAAGTGAAAGGCAACCTACAGAATGGGAGAAAATATTTGCAAACCATAAATCTGATGAGGGACTAATTTCCAAAATTTATAAGGAACTAAAACTCAATAGTGAAAACACCAAATAACTCAACTAAAAATGGGCAAAGTACCTAAATAGACATTTTTCCAAAGAAGACATACAGATGGCCAACAGGTATAAGAAACAGTGCTCAATAACAGTAATTATGAGGGAAATGCAAATCAAAACCACAATGAGATGTCATCTCACACCTGTTCAAATAATTATTATCAAAAAAAAAAAGGTAATGAAAAGTGGCAGAATATGCCATCTCAAAATATGCCACTCTGGCATAGGATTATTTCGAACTAAAGGCACTTGAAAAACTGCAAATTTCAAGAAAACCACTCTGACCTACCTTCTCTTACTTAAAAGCAAGAGATGACATTCCCATGTGAAAGATGTCCTCCTTGTGACAGAAGGAAAGTAATATTCTTATCTTGAAAGACAAGAAGTTGAGTGGGAGAGAATTCTATAAAAACAGACCTTGCTAAAATAATTTGTGTCTTCTTTTAGCCTCCCCACATAGTTTAGTTACTTTTCCACAACTGTCTCTTTTTTTTCAACCTACTATAAAAGGATGTAGTTTCCATCATTTCTTTGGGTCTTCGTTTCCTTATAAGGGCTGCTGTGTCACGTAAAACTTCTATAAATTTGTACAATCTTCTATTTTTAGTTTGTCATGTGTCAGTTTAGTTCTTAGGCACAGCCATGAAAACCCCTAAAAATGTAAAGATAAAAATTTGCCTAGCTTACAATCACAAGTGTTGAAAAGGATGTAGAGAAAAGGGAACACTTGTTTACTGTTGGTGGGAATGTAAGTTGGTATAGCCATTAACAAAAACAGCATAGAGATTTCCCCCAAAAAATTCAAAATAGAACTACCATATGATCCAACAATCCCACTTCTGAGTATAAACCCAAAGGATATGAAATCACCATCTCAAGGAGATGTCTGTAGTCCCACAGTCATTTGTTTTTGCAGCATTCTTCATAATAATGAAGATATGGAAACAATCTAAATCCCCACCAACAAATGAATAAATTTAAAAATGTGAGATATACATATTTATATGTATACACACACACATACACATATATACATAACACCACGGTCAATCTTTATTTTCTTTAACAACTCACATAGCTCTTACCAAGTGCAAGGCACTGTTCTCAGACCTTTAAATTTTAAACTCTTTTAATCTTCATAACCACCCTGCTGGGTAGCCCTGTTATTACATGTGTTTTACAGATTAGTAAACTGAGCCACAGAACTTTAAGGAACTCTCTCAGATCACAAGTAGGTATGTTGCAGAGCCAGAATTCAAAACCAGGCCGTCTGTCTCCAGAGCCTGTGCTTGGAACTGCTGTTATGTTGCCTAAGAAGAAGGAATCCTAACACGAAAAATAAGGCCAGGAGAAATCAGTAATCAGCAAACTCTTAAGAAGGCTGTGCCACTCCTGAACCTAGGCTTTTAACCACTGCACAATGGCTCATAGTGTTTGTTTGTTTTTTTCAAAATAATAGCTAGTTTTTTTGGTTTTGCTTTTTTTTTAAGATGTTGGGGGTAGGAGTTTATTAATTTATTTATATTTATTTTTGCTCTGTTGGGTCTTCGTTTCTGTGCAAGGGCTTTCTCTAGTTGTGGCAAGCGGGGGCCACTCTTCATCGCGGTGCGCAGGCCTCTCACTATCGCGGCCTCTCTTGTTGTGGAGCACAGGCTCCAGACGCGCAGGCTCAGTAGTTGTGGTTCACAGGCCTAGTTGCTCCGCGGCATGTGGGATCCTCCCAGACCAGGGCTCGAACCCGTGTCCCCTGCATTAGCAGGCAGATTCTCAACCACTGCGCCAACAGGGAAGCCCCTAAGCTAGTTTTTAATCAGAAATCACTATGTTCCAGTCACTGCAGTTAACACTTTACACGAATTTGCTCATTTGATACTATAAAAATGAGTTATACTAAATACTTAAAAATATTCTCATTTTATGGATAAGGCCACTGGGTCTTAGAGTAAGTTAAACATTTACACAGGTTAAAGAGATGGTGATTTTGAGAATCAGATGCAACCACAGATGCAATTATGCTGTACAGTCCAAAGGCTTCACCAAATTCATTTGAAATCCTACAACTTCAGTTTAAGATTAAAAAAAACAACCACCACCACATCAATAAAACAAACATTTAAAAATTTTCTCTGTTCCACCTTGTAGTAACAACTCTTTTTTGTTGAATCAGTCATAAACAATTTGTTATAATCTAAGCTCCATGAGCTCAAGAGACCTTATTCTTCCCAGTGATTTCCTCATTTATTTAACAATCATTTACAGAGTCCTGTCAATTCACTCTTTCATCTAGTTCTCAACATACATTTCCTGAGTGCCTAGAATATCCCAAAGACTCTCCAACACACTGGATCAAGGGTGAACAAATGAGAAAAGTGCCCCGGTCCCTCAGCAATTAGGTTCCAGTGAGTCAGTTCAGGGGAGAAAGCTGGTAAGTAAATAAAACCCAAATAAGAAAGGAAATTTCAGTAAAAAGATTGTTACTACAAAGTCAATCGAACAAGACCATGAAGTGAAAGTTGTGAAGGCAGTTTATACGGAAAGACCTTTTCAAGATGCCATTTGAACTAAAACAGGGAAGTTGGGGAGGAACCAGCCATATAAATTCATTCCAATTCTCTTTATTCCCATTTCCCTCTTTTTCACTCTGGACTTAATTATTCTTATGGAGTCTTATTATAGTTCCCTAACTGATCTCTATGCCTTTACGCTCTCTGATTTCAAGTTTAGCATTTATCCATCTGACAGGCTTATCTTTTTGAAGCACGGATTTTACCATTTAACATCCTTGTTCGAACATTCTCAATAATTTCTCTCATCCTATGGTATCACATCCAAACTCTGTAGACTACATTGTCATTACAATCTTTCTTTGTTCTCATGACAATCAGAATTTTCAGCTATATTTTTCAGCATATGCTTTTGTACACATTTATCTTGGCCAAAATAATTTATTCACTGTTCCTTATATCACTTCATATCTGAGATTGTGCTCTCGTTCTCTTAATCTAAATTCTCTTCTACCTTGCATTTATGCGTGTCCAAAATGTTCCAATACTTTAATGGCTAATTAAAGTTCCGACCCTACTCTGAGATTCTTCAAAACTGGTAAATTATTTGAAATCACTATCCCATGGTGTATGTAAAAAGAAAAATAAAATGAACTTGAGAAGTGGGCAACAGACATTTCAGCAGATACATATGTTATAGTGAAGATTTATTGTTTCCTCTCTTTCTAATCACTGGATGGTTTATCTCTTTATGAAAAACACATCTCCTAGCCTAGAGCCTTAAAACTCACTCTTGATGATCCTTTGAAGTTGGAGCAAAGGCATATCACCTTTAGCTTTATCAATCCACTGAGGGAGCATTTGATTTTAAATGAATGGGGTATAATTTCCGGGGAAATCTCTTATTTTCTTATTGTCAATTTGATATCCTTCAACAACTGTAATCGTCATTTCAAGCTTAGGGAAATGCATATTTCCGTATTGCTTCATGAATTCTCCTAATGATGTCACACAGTGAAACTTAAAAAGAAAAAAGACATCTGTATTCTCACCTTTTGTACAAACTGTCATAATGTACATGTACTATCTTCAGGAACTATGGGGAAATATATGACATTTTTATATTGTACTACTTTGTTTAATTAGAATTGACTCTGAATGAAGTATAATTCTGCCCTCTGTGCAACTGCCTTGAACTTTCTCCACTTACGTGGATTCCTCAGCTTCGTTGCCAAGCAACCAAGCTCAGGTTGCTACTTTGCCTTTGCACTGAGAACAGTCAGCTCTACCACATGTTCTTTGCTTTGCCTTTTTTAAGCGTAAATAATTTTCTCCTTTCTTTAAAGCAGTTGCACCTTTTAGTTCTGCGTTCTTGGCAGATCCGCTCCATAAGCTATTTACGTTCTATGTCTTTTTTTTTTTTAACATCTTTATTGGAGTATAATTGCTTTACAATGGTGTGTTAGTTTCCGCTTTATAACAAAGTGAATCAGTTATACATATACATATGTTCCCATATCTCTTCCCTCTTGCGTCTCCCTCCCTCCCACCCTCCCTGTCCCACCCCTCTAGGTGGTCACAAAGCACCGAGCTGTCCCTGTGCTATGCGGCTGCTTCCCACTAGCTATCTACCTTATGTTTGGTAGTGTATATATGTCCATGCCTCTCTCTCGCTTTGTCACAGCTTACCCTTCCCCCTCCTCACATCCTCAGGTCCATTCTCTAGTTGGTCTGTGTCTTTGTGTCTTTATTTCCATCTTACCCCTAGGTTCTTCATGACCTTTTTTTTTTTTCTTCTTAGATTCCATATATATGTGTTAGCATTACAAGTTTCTTATTTTGTCAGTTTAGGAACTTGGCATTTATCTCCTTTTTGGCTTCTCAGTTTATCAGAGTTGCAGTTGTGTCTTCATTTAATAAATAAAATACCAGCAATTTTTACAATAGAAGTAAGCAAGAATAAAAAAGATGAAATAATTAATTCAACAAATATTTACCATATTCCAGTTACCCTTTTTGAGACTGGGGAAATAGCAGTGACCAAAGCAGACAAAAATACCTGCCATCGTGAAGCTTACATTCTACTCAAGGAAAATAGGCAGTATTTACATGAACAAATAAGAAAGTAATATATATAGTTGGTGTTGATAAGTTATAAGAAGGAGGCAATCTACTTTTGTTGTGTCTTTGTATATATACATACATAAATATGTATATGTGTACTTGTACATATATATGTATTTATATTTGTATTTTATGTACAGTTTGATGGTACTTTTAAAGAAATAATAAAAAGTTATAAATACAAAATTAGTTAGAAGAGCTAAGAAGGGACTATGCCAATGAGTGACTTGAAATGTTAAATACCATCAGTTTTCATAGTACACCTACCATTTATGCTCTGGCTGAAAGGAAAACTGACAAGAAAGATGGGGAGCTCAAAGCAAAGAGGCAGTTGCAATGCTGTTACTGGGTAGCCAAAGAAAGCCTCACTGAGAACATGGCATTTGAATAATGATTTAAAATAATTCAGGGAAGTAATGGCGTGGTTGATAAATGGTTATAGGTGGGTGGAAATAAGAGATAGGAAGTTAATCTGGAAAGACAAGATAGAAATTGTTGCTGCAGAGCACAATGCCTGAAATTGTGACTACAATTTCAGACGTTAAAGATGTTGGTAATAAAGGATAGAATTATCTGAGAGAATTAACAACTGAAGTAGATAAAGAATATGATGATTGGAGGGATGGAGGTGAAAAACTGAGTAGCAAAGTTATTAGATGATTCTTTTACATGGATTATTAAATAATGAAAACTTAAGGCAATATTAATGTTAGAGTGCATGACAGCCAGGTGCTAATAGCTATAAATGATGGATGAGCTGGATAATGGTGGTGATAAGACTGACAGTATTGTGGGGACAGGGGTCTTGCCAGGAACAACCAGAGTTAGAGTTATGTATTCCTGTGTATATGACAGCAAAAAAAAAAAAAAAAGGATACTGAATGATATAATCTGGTGTCATGAAACATATGACTGGGTAATTTAGTGAGTAGAGATGAGAATATTCTGAAAACAACAATGAGGCACCTAAGTGTTACCAACTTTACCTCCAAGACCTGTAATATGTAGGAAATGTAAAAGAGAACAGCCGTCACTTGAGGACAGCAAAGGGAGCAGCGTCCTGAGGGAAATCCTAGTTTCATTTCCACCAAGAAGGCAGGGGAAATGTTCAAAGAAGAAATTTAGAATATGACATGTTTGCATATGAACAACCATGATTCCCTGAAAGCATAATGAACAAAATTCAAAAGCCAGAGAGCAGCTTACATCAGCTGACAGGGGCAAATGACAGAAAAAAAAGGGACACACAGATCTTAAGGGACAATGGCATTTCCATGATGAGGGGTGATATAGGATTCCTAGTCTACTGGTTAGGTTTGGCGTCTGGTGGAATCAAGGAGATTAGTCTTAATGATCTCAAAGAAGATTCAGAGTTATATCCACCTATGCATTTATTATATTTGTATATATATCACATATTCATATATTTATATATACTTACAAGCATATGTACACACAGTCACAGAAAATAGACATTAGAACTTTCAGACTACAGGCTAAAGATGATTAATATTAATTATCATGTGTGTGGCTTGCACTCTGGAGTTCCATAAACACCTTTCCAGTGAGTCAACTCCAATAAGAGGAGTCTATTATTATACCATATTTCAGTGGGCCAAAGCAAGAACAAAATTGCCTCATAATCTAGGTAAATCACAATGGACAATATTATCCTGTTACACTGCTAAATTTGTAGGCCCAAAATTAAAATGCGTATGTCTTTCATGTAACCTTTTTATTAAGATTTACTTTGAAATACGTCGATTTATTTATTAACAGGAGTAATATCAATTACAGGAAAAACAGAAAACTCAACACACCTTCACATTTCCAGAGCTATTTAATGAGTTCTACTCATCCACTAATCTCATTTTATTGAGCAAACATTCAATCTATGGTTTTGAATTCTTATATTTAAAAGGAAGAGGATCATTTCATAAAAGAATCTTGTGCTTCTTAATTAAATTATAAATTTCAGTTGTAGTTCATCGTGTGACACAGTGGTCTTTACCTCTCTGATTCTCTAATTTAAGATGAACTCACATAAACATTCCTAAAACCCAAAGTGATAATTTGTTTGTAAAAATGCACTTTGGAAAAGGATGTTGTAAATGTCTTTAGCTCATTTGAAACATAAAGCAGTTCAAGTGTTTCAAAAAATTTAGAATAACTGACGGTTTCAAAAAGTATTTTTCATTCGTGTACATGAGTTAAGACTTATTTTTATTTCAAGAAAGTAAGCACTTTATAGAGTTAGCACTTTATGAAAGCTTTTAAAAGCTATCAAATTGTCTATTCTAAGATTCTGAATAGAGGGAGATAGTCCAGAATAATCACTGTGCGCGTGAAATGTGGATTAGAAAACCGTGGGGCACTGTGGCACAGAAGTTCAACCGTGATCTTAATTTTTGGTTGCTTTTGCCAGAAATTCTTTAATCAGTCTATGGGAGTGATTTATCTAGAAGGAAATTTATGATTTTAAGGAGAAACCCTTTCATACCCTCAGGGAGTCTGGATAATATTTTGTGTATCTGAAGACCATGACTGTCTTTGGAAGGGCCAATCTAGGTCTTTCTGCTGGATAACTTAAGCCTCAACTTGCAGAAAAAGAATTTAAATAATTTTGTTTATGGAGGCCTAGAGCAAAAGGAGGATGCTCAGAAGAAATGGGTGGAGGAAGAGAGGGTTAGAGTCTCACGATTCAGAAGTAAGGGTCTTCTTTCTGAGAGGACCCTCATTCACTTCCTCACTTTGAGACTTAGAAAGCACCAAGTCCAGTAGATGAAAAAAGGCTCCCATGTGAGAAGCACAATCTGAGACATCAGGATCCATGGTAAATAAAAAATGCCAGCTCAAAGCTTCAGCCAGGAAAGATTTTTTTTTTAATTTTAATTTTATTGGAATAGTAGTTGATTTATCACCTGAAAGGATACACATAGCCATGAGAGGAGTATTTCCTTGTCATCATTCTGGGTGACCTCTTCTGGAAATAAATGAATTATCCACAAACTAGGATGCCAAAAGTATTTTTGAGACTTGGAGGGGTCATGTATCAAATTCATTGGTTACCAAATGGGATGTCCTATGCCTTCATTCAGAAGCTGGTACATTTCATGGTAAAATGTGGAGGGAGAGCAACTTCCTAACTAGAATCCCATGGCTGGAATAAGAAAATTCCATGTAACTGAGATGGGGACTTAGGGAAGATAATTCTACTTTTACAGTATTGTTAGCTTACACTCTTTTTCTTCCCATATCAACTAGAAACAGCAAAAAGAATTGATGTTGCACATGAATAATGTTGATGTAAATCTCAAATCACTAATATATGTGAAATAAAAGGCCAAATTTATTTAACTTTTTTTTTTGTTTTCTTGACTGAGGGAGAAGGGCTTGTACATATAGGAATTCTGCTTGCAACTGAACAAGATGAAAAGTAATTTAGATGGGGGGGGGAATGTGGAATTTGAATTAGATTGCAACAAAGCAGGGTTTTAATTAGAGCTTATCACCGAACAATCCAGAATGGATCTGTTCCTCGGGTTTACTGATTGAGAGGGATTCAATGCTTTACTGATTGAGAGGGATTCAATGCAAAACAGGCTTTTACCGCTTCCTGCATACGTATAAGTCACATCCTTCAAGAAGAGCAGGATTTACAGGTTCCTCTGTGTGTGTGTGTGTGTGTGTGTGTGTGTGTGTGTGTGTGTGCAAAAGAAGTCTTCAGGCAAGTATAGAATTCCTTTGTTTTCAGTCCCTCCATTTATCCCTCTTTGACCAGATCACAGAGGAGACCATTAAATATTGTCTAGATCTATACACTGTCAGTCACAGTTCCACTTAGGAAAGCGCCATATACCATATAGAAAATGGTTAAACAAAACAGAAAACAGGTAGAACAAGCGGTTCTGGAGCTTTCACTTTTCTTAGTGAAAGAAAGTGACAATGTGGACAGACAGTACTTCAAGTAAAAGCATTTTTTATCACAACATTCAATGAATAATTGTGAAAGTCTCAAGGATCAAACAATGCACACAAAAGTATAAAAATAAAAAAAACCTCACAAACAAACAAACAAAACCCCCAAACTGTAGACTTAAAGCCCACAGAATTTTAGGGTAACAAGAGAAATTTAGCCAGATTCAGTTGATATGACTCTACAGACTTTTTCTGAGATCTTGAATTACCATGTAGACACCCACCACCTGGGATGGAGACAAGGGATGGTTGGATTGTGATTACTAAAGGCTCAGGAAATGTATGTTTGTTTGTTTGTTATGTTTGTTATGTTACATAAAAAAAATGTTATGTTTGCAGGTCTCTCTTTTCCAATGAATGAATCAAGGAAATGTTAGTGGAAAACCTCACAATCCACTGAAATCTGCAAAAAAAAAAAACCCAAAAAAACCCTGTATTTTTTCATAAACAATGTAGTTTCTCACTAAACAAAAATAAATATAATATTAATACAAAGAAAAGGCAATACAGGATTTGGGGGAGGGAAGGGAAGGTTTAGGCTATATTTAAACAAAGCAAGATTTGAATTTGAGCCAAGGTCGATTCTTTAAATAAAATTAAAAACAGATCTGTTCATGACCAGGTAGTGTGTGACTCTACACAAAACCAATCCTAACCTTCTTATGTGTCAGTCATATCCTAAGGGTCCTCAACAATATTTTTTAGCATTTGATTAAATTTTAAAGATTCTTTTAGTTATGTTGTACACATATCTGCAAGAACTAATCTTTGGTAAAGGAAGCTAAAACCATTGGTTAATTTTTTGTTGCATTGATTTGTTTGTAAACTAATCATACCTTTCAGGAATCAGTGGTGATTTGATGATAGGCATGTTTTCCTTTGTTACAGGGAAACCTTTGTTTAAATGGCCTTTATTCAGATGTTAACTATTTTTGTGCTTATAATAATACATTGTAATCATGTGTAGATCAAACCTATTATATTTCTTGATTACCTTTCAATGTTGTTTAAAAATAATGCTGAATGATAAGCACAGAGGATGGTAATTTAACACTAAGTAGCCAATGAAGTCATATTTTTATGAATGATTCATTATTATTTTAGTGTGCTGTAAAATTATGTGCAATATATGAACTGCTAGGTCTGCATTCTACGCCTCTGCTGAATCCCCACAATTCCTAAGACAAGACTTCACCTGTAATAGCAACTTGGTTAATGTTGATTGTTAGATTGACCAACTAGCTGAATGAATACATTGTCTTTTTTTTGCGGTACGCGGGCCTCTCACTGTTGTGGCCTCTCCCGTTGCGGAGCGGCTCCGGACGTGCAGGCTCAGCGGCCATGGCTCACGGGCCCAGCTGCTCTGCGGCATGTGGGATCCTCCCGGACCGGGTCACGAACCCGTGTCCCCTGCATCGGCAGGTGGACTCTCAACCACTGCGCCACCAGGGAAGCCCCATTGTCTTTTTTAAATGATCAAATTGCAAGCAAGGTTTGGTTAGGAAAACAGAAACAATAATGAATTAGGGCACAGATAACCACTGGAAGAGCTGGGAGAACAAAGGTCAAGGGCTTGACATGTACACACTGCTATATTTAAAATGGATAACCAACAAGGACCTACTGTATAGCACAGGGAACTCTGCTCAATATTATATAACAACCTAAATAGGAAAAGCATTTGAAAAAGAATAGATCCATGTACACGTATACCTGAATCACTTTGCTGTACACCTGAAATGAACACAACATTGTTAATCAGCTATACTCCGATATAAAATAGAAAGTTAAAAAAAAAAAAAGAGTTTGGCAACAGTGATGTCAGTCTGAAGCTGAAGAACTCAAACACCAGGTATTCATGGTCTCTGCTGGAAGCTGCTGGCTGTGAAGCTCATATCCGGTTGCACGTGTAGCTGCAAGTGCTTCTGGAAATTGATGGTCTAGTCTCTTGGCCTTCCAAACTCATACACGATCCTCACTGTAAACAGTATTTTAATGGTAAAAAATATTTCATTGTATCTTTTTCAGATTGCCATATTAAGAATGCGTGGATATTGGATTATCTTAAATCCATGGCAAAAATTAATTATATTGTTTGCAGTATGGAAAGTGACTTGAAAATATAATTTTATAAGACATTGGTGCATAGCATCCTTATAGCTTTACCTTGAATAAACAAGAAAGCCCACATTAATTAAAAATCTAAGTATTTTCTAATAAATATCAAGTTCTGTCCTTTTCCTGCTCCAGCATTCTTCCTTCCCCCTACCCCCCACGCCAAGTAGCTCTCTAAGGGCCTTGAACTTCTAAGCTATTTAAATTTCCTAACAATTCTCTTAGGACAAGTTATCACTCATCTTATAGATTAAGAAAATAAGCCATAGAGAGATTGAAGAATTTGTCTAAGCTCATACAGTTCTAATTGCCCAAGTAATAAGTGAAGGTCAAGAAAAGTTAAATATCAGAAAAAAATTAAATATCAGCTGAGTTTCCGCTGTTTAAATGCCTGAAGATTATACATGGTGAAAAATTATATATCTTGTATTAATGTCCAACATATTTAAACAGTTTGCTATGTTTTTCTTCCACTCAACTGCCTTAATAATGATATTAATAAAAATAACGGGTTTGTATGGCATTTAATATTTTTTACAAATTATTTTACACTTTTTTTTTTTTTTTTTTTGCCACATGGCTTAGTGGGATCTTAGTTCCCCAACCAGGGATCGAACCTATGCCGTCAGCAGGGAAAGGGTGTAGTCCTAACCACTGGACCATCAGGGAATTCCCAGTTATTTTACGCTTTTAACGTATGAACACACACAGAACTTAACAGCCTACTGTTACCAGTTTTAGTAACTTGGGAAATTAACCTTTAAAATCAGGATTAATAACACGGTATTTATTCCCTTTCCTTTAGGAATTTATATGTAGAACTTATATACTGACTATATATCAAATTATTATAATCTTAGTCATATTAATTAATTACACATAAAACAGGTGGTTTCCATGGGCTTCAAAGTTATATAATCACTCGTATTTTTCTATGCCTATATAGAGTGAATGAATTGATTATATTTTTAGATTAGTGACTCTATGGACATTTAAAAATCAGAATGTAGACAGTTTTTAGCTTGTTTTTGTTTTTTTTTGTCATTGGTACTAAACAAACCATAAATGTCAACTATTTTTATGGAGTTTTGAAGTGCATTGGTAGAAAAATGCTCCAAAGATATACACAGTGAGGGAAAATGTACTTTTGCTTTTGGTTTACCAAATAAATAATACAAAGGGAAAAGGCATGACATATAGTATTTCTCAAAATTATGTAATATATAGTCATATTTTTATGGAAAAAAATATATATACTTATATGTAAACCTAGGAACATTCCACCTGACTTAAATCATTTATTTTCATGTTACTTAAGAAGTTCAAAGCATAGACCTGGATATAAAATCCATATGCTTATACAGCTATATAACCAAAACTAATTTAAAAATTAATTATAAACACTATAAAATTAATAATACTCAAATTAATAACATTGATTTAATGTCACAAATAATATTTTGCTGAAACTTAATTGCAATAACCAGCTGTGCTGGGCACAGGTTTTGTTTTGTTTTGTTTTCTCTTTTACTATTATTTATTTATTTTTTACATCTTTATTGGAGTATAATTGCTTTACAATGGTGTGTTAGCTTCTGCTTTATAACAAAGTGAATCAGTTATACATATACATATATCCCCATATCCCCTCCCTCTTGCGTAATTCAGTGTGCCTAAAGCTTGTGCTCTGTGATAGCTAAATTTTCTCACCGGTATTTCTATTCAAACCTTGGTGGAAACTTCACCAACCTAAATCACTAGGCAGAAATGCAGAATTTACATTTAATATACCCTGTCATTGTCTCATCATTAGCAGAATGTGGCAACCTTTCCTTTTCTCATGAAAATAATACTGTGTGGATTCAAAATATCTTTAAAACCAAAATTCAAACTGAGAGGCAAGTTATCAGTTCCTATTTTTAAAAATAGATCATAATAAAACAAAAAATATACTATTATATAATATATTTATTCATTTATATATTAAAAATATTGATTAAGTGCCTACTTTGTAGCGGAAGCTGGGTACAGAAGAAAATTTATACAAAGTCCATATTCTCATAGAGCTAACATTCTAATGTAAGAAAAAAGAAATTAAAATAAAATCTATGTCTATATCTCTCTATATATCTATAACTGTATATTCCAGAATTTTTTAAAATGCCAGAGTAAAGAGTCTCTCTCTTTTCCTTGCACTATGATATAAAAATGTATACAAGTGATGTATAATGATATACAAGTGATATCTATAAAGGTGTATATTATGTCCATATATAAATTATAATACCATTCAGTGTAGTATTATTTTTAACAGCAAAAAATGATAAACATCCTAAATGCCAATCAGTAGCAAATAGTTGATTAAATATCAATGAAATGGACTATAACACAGTCATAATAAAATAATGAATGTGCTCCTGCTGTAACAAAATGGAAAACTATATAAATTTTATTAGTAAATGAAAAGGCAAGGAGAAGATGATTTTATATCATTTGTTAAAAAAACAGTTCATATCTGTCAATCCATCTATCTAGATATTTAGAAGAACCCACAGGAAAATAGTAACAGTTGCTATCTGCTTGCAAGATAGAGAAAGAAATATAGGTAGGGACATTCCACTGCATATACATTTTTCTACTTTTTTCTTTGTAAGTAACAAGAATTTTTCATCTATTCAAAAACAGAATCAAAATGTAGTTTTATAAAGATCTTGCAGTGGACTTGAAATTGTGGGGTTCAGAAAGACCAGATGGGGTAACATTGTAGTGCTTGCATTGAAATATGTGGGAGATAGCAGTGGACATATTCAGAAGAGGTTTCATATTCTGGATACCTTTGGAAGGTTGTCAAAGGAGCTGGCAACCTACAGACCTTGATTGAAATCATGGTCTATGTCTGTTTTGTAAATAAAATTGGAACACAGCTACACCCATTCTTTTACATGTTGTCTATGTATGCCTACTTTCACACTGTAACAGCAGAGTTAAGTACTTGTGACAATTATCACATTGCATACAAAGACTGAACATTTACAGTCTTGGCTTTTACGGAAAGAGCTTGCTGACCCCTGGTATAGATCATAGAATTTTACAGTGGACAATTTGTGTGGTATTAAGTAAGAGGGAGTAAAGAATGACTCCACAATTTTTAGCCTAAGCACCTGGCAAATAAAGTTGCCATTTATTGCCATGTATTAAAATAGGATAGGGATCACTTGAAGTGGAACAAATTCGGGGTGAGGAAGACTAAAACATTCAATAAGATATCAGTGAATTCCTTGAGTGCATCTGCATGACCACATGGGTCCACAAACCCCTGTTTGAGAAGCAGTTATGCATTAGGATAGAAAATGGATAATTATAGGTTCTAAAACTAATAACCCTTTGAGCAATCATTTAAAGTTTCTGATTCTCAATTTTCTCGTGAGTGTAACAGTAGGTGCATCTTTATAATCACTAAAGTCCTTTCCCAAACCAAAATTTGTGAAATAATTACTGAAATTTTAATGTATAAGTCCACTATGTGTTGCTTTGAAGGACTTTTAAGTTAGTGAAAGATGCAAGGTGTCTAGTTAGGACAATAGGTAACCTGTCCACTGAAGGTAACAGGGTAGATATGACTTTTTATATTTTGTAGATTTTGATTCAAATAAATACATCATCAAAAGATTTTTAATTTGTTTATTAAATTGTATGGTATTACACTTTAAAAACACTTACATTTAAAACTTAATAAGGGGGGCTTCCCTGGTGGCGCAGTGGTTGAGAGTCCACCTGCCGATGCAGGGGACACGGGCTCGTGCCCCGTTCCGGGAAGATCCCACATGCCGTGGAGCAGCTAGGCCCGTGAGCCATGGCCGCTGAGCCTGCGCGTCCGCAGCCTGTGCTCTGCAACGGGAGAGGCCACAACAGTGAGAGGCCCGCATACCGAAAAAAAACAAACAAAAACAAACAAACAACAAAAAAAAACAACTTAATAAGGGGAAAAAATAACCAATCTAGATGTCACATAGACTGCCATCAAACTAGCATCACAACTCCACTTTGCATTTTTGTTTGATAACTTTTCATAAACGTAGAGGATTTTGACGGAAAGCAATTTCAGAGAGTTAATTTGTGAAGAACATAAGGCATTCCTTCGCAAGTTAAAAACTTACTGAGATGTTTGTCTTAAAAAATAAATATAGCAAGAGTGTAATAAAAACCAGAGAATTTCTCAGCATTTCCTCTCTTCTCTCTTTTCATTAGAAACTTCCATTTCTTTTTAAAAAAATTCACACTTAAAAGAGATTTGAACAGATATGAAGGCCAAGAATCATTTCAGCATTTCTAATTGCCAGTCAGTTTCTGTCACAATGAAACTTTCAGGTCTTTTTTAGGTCTTTCCAAACTATTGAATACGTTTAAATCTTGCCTGACCTATTTTGTAAAACTGCTAACCATTATTTTTTTAAATGATGCTCTCTTTATGATTATTTTTTACCTACACACATTCTCTTTCTTGTTCCACACACCATTGTGAAGAAATGCTGCTAAATATAGAATTTCGTTATATCCAATATCCATGAGAGTAGAAGTGAGTGTTATTAAGGCTCCATAATAACTAAATTTTCATCCCTCAAAATATAAAGTGTCAATGTCATCACTATTGCACACCTTCAGTGAAATTCCATTTCCGTTATCTGTAAGTTTTTCCCCTTTTCTTTTCTCTACTTGATCAAATTATATTCTCAGATCAGTCAGCAACTGGAACTACATAGAGCTTGTGTGATCAATCATGAAATTTGAAATTGCACCAATGTGTTATCTGAAAAGTTATCATGCACATCTTAATAAGTTATATTAAACAAGTTTATGAACATACATGCAAGTATGCATAGTAGCTATTTGCTTTTCTTGTCCAAGTTCCCTACCTTATCCTCTGACACCTTCTTACCATAAAAAGTTCCTTTATTTTTATCTACTTCCAAAGGTATTATTTATAAATGCATAGAGAGATTCCTCCTTGGGCAGGGGTAAATCATTTATACTTAAAATTATACAAAGATATCAGAATATTTAATAAAAATTTTGGGAAGCAATCTATGGGGATTGGCATAGTGGGTGACACTCCAGGAAGGTGAGTTTATAAGCGAGTTATTAACAGACTGCGTGTTCTCTCCTGCCTGCGGCCACAGAGAACAAAAATATACCTGTTATGATTTCATAAACAGGCTCAGTTTCCTCACAAATAAATAGCTCAAAGTATGATTATCTCATGCTTTATTTCAAAATAAGTGAATTTCTATTAATAAGCAAAAATCTCAACATCATTTTTTCTTTCTTATGTTTTTATTACAATATTAAACAGGAAAATGTGTGGGGTTTTTTTAAGCCAATACAAATACATAAAGATTTCTCAATTTCCCTTTCCCTATTTTCTCCTGTCTCCTCCCACCCAGTCTCGGCATCCTACTCACCCTCCCTCAGGTAACCAGTGTATCCTTCCAGAAATTTTGCTATGAATTTACATTATATTTTTCATATACGTATCTAGTTATTTTCAATACATCCCGTTCTACATCTTGCTTTATTTTTTTCACTTAGCGATAAATACATGGAAAGTATGTTTCCGTGTGGGTACATATAGGTCTACCTCATTCAAAGAGCTGCAATTTTCCATATTAAGTATGTACCATAAGTCATTTGACCTTTACTATTTTAGGACATTTTAAACATGGCAAACAATGCTACTTTTTTTTTTCTCTGTAGTGCAGTGTATTGGTTAAGAGTATAGGCTCTAGATTCAGAACTATGTTATCAGTTTTGTTTCTGTAAAAATGAGGATAATGAAAGTGTATATCTCATAGACTTAACAAATAATGACATAATACAAATGAAGTATTTAAGCAGTGCCAGGAATATAAATATTCAATGAAAGTGGCTACAACTATTAGCATATTCATGATAATAAAACTGTTCATGAATACAGAGTTATTGGTTGTTAAACTATTGGAGTATTTCCAGTATGTTTTGTAATACCCATCTCTCTGAGTTCTGGAAGTGGTGCCCAACTTCCTCAGCTGCTTCCATCTCAGGGAGCCCCAGATCAATATGGCCTGCAGAGGTCCTCATTTTCTGCTATTCTGCAAATCTTCCCACAGCCTACGAGACTCCTGTGTGAACCCCAGGTAACAGACAGCCTTCACCCTGGAGGCTGATAGGAGAGATGACAAACTAGAAGGTGCAAATGTCCTGCCTGTCCTGATGTACCTTTAAGTCCTCCATCAGTCACTTGTGGGTACTAAGACCCCCCGCAGTGTGCTAACTTAAATATTAAATGCTTTTTACTATTTCTATACATTATTATTTATAGTATTATAAATAGTAATTAATACACATACAATTATAAAATATTGCTATTACTATACACACTTCGTATAGACAATCTATGTGGGGGATTAATTATATATATCTTTTTAATGATAGTTTACTGGATATAGAATTCCAAGTAGGCAGGTGTTTTAAGGATTTTCTTATAGCAGTTTTAAAGTACCATTCCATTTTTCTTTCAGCTTCCTCTCCCCACTTTTTTTTTTCTGAGTTTGAAATCTTAATCTTGTCCCATTGAAGTAATCCATCTCCTTTAATTGCTTCCTTTGAATTTTTTTCTCTAGCCATTTTACTAATTTTCACCACTTTTACTATGCACCTATTTGTTGTTTTCTTTCAATTTATATTTCAGTCCTATGGTCTGAATGTTTGTGTCCCCCCAAAAATCATATGCTGGAATCCTAACTCCTAAATTGATGGTATTAGGAGGTGGGACCTTTGGAATGTGCTTAAGTCATGAGAGTGGAGCCCTTGTGAATGGGAATCATGATCTTATAAAAGAGGCCTGAGAAAGCCATCTGAGATACAATGAGAAGTCAGCAGCCCAAACCTGAAAGAGGGTCTCCACCAAACCCCACCCATTCTGACTGACACTGTGATTTGGACTTCAGCCTCCAGAACTGGAAGCAGTAAATTTCTGCTGTTTATAAGCTGCCTAGTCTATGGTGACTTGATATAGTACCCTGAACAGACTAAGACATGTGCCTATTTGTTTTCTTTTCATTTATATTTCTCACTTTTAAAATCTGTGAATGGGAGTTTTTCAGCAATTTTGGATAATGCTTTGACTTAATCGCTTCAGATCTTGATTCTACCTTTGTTTCTCTATCTCCCCATTTTGGGCTCTGTTTTAAGTAGAATTCTAAGAGGGCCCCCATGATCTCCATTTCCTTTTGATCCTACCATGATTATATTGTGTTACAAGCAAAAAAGGATTTTGCAGTTATATTTAAGCTTTTTAAACAGTTAACCTTAAGATAGGAAGATTATACAAGTAGGCCCGACCTATTCATATGAGCCCCTTAAAAGCAAAGTTTTCTCTAGCTGGTTGCAGACAGGAAGTCAGATATTGGAAGCCTGAGGGAAATTTGCCATGAGGCCTCCTGCTGCAGCTGTAATGTGACAGATCATGTGAGAAAGCCCAAAGCAGGGTACAGCAATCAGCATGTAAGAGCTGAGAGTATTTCCCAGCTCACAGCCAGCAAGAGAAAGAAGTCCTCAGTCGTACAACCACAAGCAACTGAATTTCACAAACTAAATGAATGAGCTAGTTGATAAATTATTTTCCAGAATCTCCAATTAAGAGTTCAGTCCTGTTGAGGCCACCCAGATCCCTAAGGTACACAACTGTGAGATACTAAACAGATGTTGTTTTAAAGTTTCTAGATTTGTGGTAATCAGAAAATAAAATTAAAGAGCTTTTTTGGACCACCTACTCTCTCTGCCCCACTGCGCACAGACAGGGAGTGTTCCCCTGTGCTCTCTGCTCCCAAGTAATATTCCATACCTGCATAAACACCCATGCAATAAAAAGAATCGTAAACAGATCATTGTTTTATCTTCTTCAATCAACTGTAATCTCTTGAAAGATAGGAACCATGGTCTTCATTTCTTTTCTTTCTCCCCAGATATAAATAGCCGCAGCTGGCCACAGAAGAAATTTTGTTTGAATGAGGTCTTCTGATTTCCTTACAACAACAAAATTTACTGAAGTATTTTAACAGCCTTTAAGAGATCAGATTTTAAAGTGGTAAGTTTTGTCACTAAGGTAAACTGGAAATCCTCAAGAATTGGAGGGCTTGAGTACCCTAGGATATATAGATCCAGAAAAAAATATTAGATTTTCTTTTAGCATTTTAGGTATGCATACACATATTAATTAAAAATTAATGTTATTAGATAGATTCTATTTTCTGTGTCTTTCTCACACTTGTTAAAACAATTGCAAAAACCTTTATCAGTTATCATCTGCGTTTGTACTTTCTTTTCAGCTGACGTTTCCTAACTGGCTCTCAGTCATTTATTTTTATCTCTGGGAAGACTTCCAAATCCAGCGCAATTTACCCTGATCATTTTCGCCAGTGCTGAATTATTCTGAACTTCTGAAGCCTTTTTATGTGAGTTTAGAGAGATAAAATGCATCAAACTGAAACTTTTAATAAAACTTCAATGAGGTGATAAATAAGATGACTGTTGCAAACAACGTAGAAGCACATTTGTACCACTAATAATGTAGGAAGCATATCTAGTCTAAATGGGTTGTTTGAAAATCAAAGAAACATCAATCTATTGAATTTTTCTTTAAAATGATTCTTTTAAATCTATTTTTTAAAGCAAAACAACTTGTTTCAGTTGAGTTGTGATTTTCTGCAAGCATTTATCAACAATCAAGTTTTCAAATATACTAACTCTCAAAAATTTCGAAGTACAACCAGGTTACTTTATATTTATTGTTTTATTTTAAAATCTAATCTGTACCAATGAAGCACTCCAATGCCTTTTTTATTGGGAACTGATATTAGTACTTTCTTAAAAACATACAATCAACATTGTTGGGATCACTAATGTGACCAAATTTGCATAAAATAATTGATGGAATTATGTTACTACATGCTTACCTTCATCAAAGGGTGTAACTTTTGAGATTCAGTATGCTTTTGGTGTTTTCAAGATTGCTGTGAAGATGTTACGGTTATTATTTTTTCATGGTATATCGTCTCTAGTCTCCCCAAAGATCTATTGTAAAAGGATTGAGGAAGAAATTTATTACTAAAAAGAATCTTCTTTTTCTAACATGATTGACAATAAATAAATAAATAAGTTAGCCCTTTCTTTTTTATCTCCTATATATTAAAAAGAAATGAGAATGCATAAACTTAGGTTTTCTTGACACCTATCCTGGCTCTGTGTAAAGATTGCTAGCGGACTTCCCTGGTGGCACAGTGGTTGAGAATCTGCCTGCTAATGCAGTGGACACAGGTTCGAGCCCTGGTCTGGGAGGATCCCACATGCCGCGGAGCAACTGGGCCCATGAGCCACAGCTACTGAGCCTGCGCGTCTGGAGCCTGTGCTCCACAAAAAGAGAGGCCGCTATAGTGAGAGGCCCGCGCACCGCGATGAAGAGTGGCCCCCGCTTGCCACAACTAGAGAAAGCCCACGCACAGAAACGAAGACCCAACACAGCAAAAATTAATTAATTAATTAATAAACTCCTACCCCCAACATCTTCTTTAAAAAAAAAAAAAAGATTGCTAGCATATATAACAAAATCCAGTAGGTTCAATATTTAAGTTGTTTACACTCACTATTAGAGTTCACACTGTGAGTTACCTAAGGAAGCTTTGCACTGTGTAGCAACATTCCCGGACTTGATCAGTGTGGTTTATGATCATCTGTGATGAGAATCTGGGATTCTTGCTGGGATCCCTATATACCTCAATTCTTACACTGTCAAGACAGAGAAATGGGTTTCCATACCTGGAAGTGGCAACACCTCCCTCCTTTGTGTATCACCACAAATACATGTTAAGCCAAAAGAAAACTTTCTTGGAGTAAATGTACACTCTAGAGCTGAAAAGATAATCATTCATATTTTGAGAATTGTTTCAGCAAAAGAGGAGGGCGGTAATGGATGGAAAGACTAGAACTGGAGCACAACATAGCATTTATATCTCAAGAAATTCACTGCCCCCAGTTGATTACCTGACTGGGTTGGTTTCCCTTCAGTCCTCCATAAAGTCCTGTCTCTAGATGAAGTGGGAATCCACAGTATGGCAAGTCTCCAGGCCTACTGAACAGAGAGATCTGACCTAGAAATGAAATACCCTCTGCTTTATTCCCTATGGGAATTTCCACTGAAAAGCAGCAGAAGAAAAAAGCACTTCATCTGTTGTAGCAGAATTCGTTTATTCATGCTTTTAGATTTCTGTTGCCGTTTAAAAGCACACCTTCTTCAAATAAATATAATCCTCAAATTTAGAGAGTCCTGTCAAGTATATCAAGTATTGTTTTTGTTGTCCTTGCCATACAAAATAGTACTGCTGGCTTGCTTTATGATCTCAAGATTTTGTGTTGAGTCATTCAATAAAGCAATGTTCTAGTGAATAACTATTTTATTAAAAGTCTACAGATATTCTCAGGCATTATTTCTCTGACAGTAATTTTCAGATAAACTTTCAGAAATAGAGGTAAAAATCACTACTCCAAACAAATTATATTTTAGCTCTTTAAATTTAAATAAGTACGGCATAAATAAAATCTGTACAAATTATTAATTTTCAATTATTTTATTCTATCTGAGAAGCTATTAAATAGCAGTATAAGTTTAAACTTGTATGTGATATTTCAGTGGCCACTTGTATAGGGAAA
>NW_006788130.1:1157619-1181111 GCF_000442215.2 Lipotes vexillifer
TTTGAACAATATTACTTCACTGTAAATATATGGAAAGATTATTACAATGGCTAAGGACCTAAGCCAAGAGATAATTTTTCTGGAACATTCAACCACCTCTGGGATTGACTCGTATTCATGTTTTAATTTTATCATTCTACCATTTTAATATTAACCTACAGAAAATACGTTTATTAAAAGTCTCAACTTTATATTTGTAATGAGGTGAATGGACCTAGAGTCTGTCATACAGAGTGAAGTAAGTCAGAAAGAGAAAAACAAATACCAGATGCTAACACACATATATGGAATCTAAAAAAAGGTACTGATGAACCTAGTGACAGGGCAGGAATAAAGACACAGACATAGAGAACGGACTTGAGGACACGGGGGTGCGGAGAAGGGGAAGCTGGGATGAAGTGAGAGAGTTGCATTGACATATATACACTACCAAATGTAAAATGGATGGTTAGTGGGAAGCTGCTGCATAGCACAGGGAGATCAACTCGATGCTTTGTGACGACTTAGAGAGGTGGGATAGGGAGGGTGGGAGGGAGGGAGATGCAAGAGGGAGGAGATATGGGGATATATGTATACATATAGCTGATTCACTTTGTTGTACAGCAGAAACTAACACAACACTGTAAAGCAATTATACTCCAATAAAGATGTTAAAAAAAGTCTCAACTTTATAAGTACTGGGTATTTGCTATTATTGTCACTTTCACTACTCTTATCCAGTAAAATAATGGAAGTTCTGTCCAAAGTTCGTCTGCTTACCTTACATTCCAAAGCCTACCCTTTCATAAACGTGTGCAGTTATGAAAATCTAGATAGTTTGCATTTGTTTTAGCTAAAGGATGACCAGAAACGTGAGCTTTCTATACACACATGGAAGGATGGAAAATTGTAACATGAGAATATTCCCAAATATTTGACAAGTTATTTCAAAATGGTAGACAGCCATGATCATGACTAGTCCCTATTTTGTCATTTTGTCAATATTGTTAAAGAAAAAAGCTATGCAAAATCAGTAACTACATGCCAACGAAATTTGGTAGATCAAACTTTTCAATGAAATTTTTAATGTCACTGTAGGCCAATCAAAAGAATATATAATCAAATTGGTCACAAATCATAAACCAGAAAGGAAGGGAGCTATATATTTTAAATAGAAACCTATTTAAAAACCCCTTTAGTGGGAGACGCAAGAGGGAAGAGATATGGGAACATGTGTATATGTATAACTGATTCACTTTGCTATAAAGCAGAAACTAACACACCATTGTAAAGCAATTATACTCCAATAAAGATGTAAAAAAAAAATTTTTTTAAAAAAACCAACCCTTTAGTTCCATAAGCATTACTTCCTGGAGTCCTTTACAGTGTAGGATAGATATTCTACAGCACATTCTACAGATAGATGCACTTTGATCACAGGTAAGATTTCTAATCTTATACTTCACTTGATATCTCTACAGTGCTGTATACAGTATTTCCTGTGTTCTTGTTTATTTTTTTTTTTTCAAATTACATAAGAGTAATTTTCTAAGTTGTTTTAGGCTTAAAAATATTTTTATGTCCATGTTTGATTAATCCATTTGCTGTATAGGTAATTCTGGCTGGAACTCATGTTTCCTCAGAAATTTGAAGATGTTGCTATATTTTATTCTAGCATTTAACACTGTTTTGAGAAATCTTATGGCTTCTGCTTCCCATGCTTTTATAGAATTATTATCCCTGAACCTGTCTCTCTCAGAAGCTTTTAGCATCCTCTAACCTCACTGTTCTAAAGAGTGACAGTGATATGTTTTAGTTACAAATTAATTTGTGACGTATGCCGCTATACTGTAAACAAAACAAACCAAAACATAAGCAAAATAAACAAAAGCCATAGAAAGCTAGTTGCAACTCAACATACCATAGAAAATATGAGAGCAGGAATCACAATAACAGATGGATGGCTTATCTTCTTCAGTGTGAGAAAATCCTCTTTTGGCAAAAAGCTGAATATGGATTTTCCATGAGTTTTGTCCATTTTAAGAGTTTTAGAAAATGTATAGATCTAGGTTATGACTTCAACATATTTACTGAGTCTAATTTTTTAAAAGAAAAGTTGACTTCAATTTCACGGTCGATAAAAAACGAAATATGTTTAGCGCCCTCCAATTTAAACTTCACAGTTTGACTTTTTATCAATTTGACTGATGTAGACATATTTGTCTTCCCTGCTTCCTTTTTCAAGGTAGGAACGACTACTGAAGATAAAGATTTCCTTCTTCAAGGCACACATGAAAATGTAAACTAGCAGATCTGCTGAATTCATTTTTTCCTATAGCTATTTAAATTTTTTGCTTTATTTTAATTCTAAGTTAAGTGACTTTCTTCGTCAGCAATAATTTCTACATGACAGGCATGTTTTCTAAAATACTTATTACACTGTGGCTTGATTTAATTTGACCTAATTCTTCAAATATATATTTCAATTGCAGACTCATTAATAACTTCTCTTTGTTTAATTATGGTCTTTAATTATGTTCTTAAAATAATTTTTTTACATGCCTTTTTTGCTCATCTTAACACATGTAAATGAGAATTATCTAAACTACCCGAAGATCTATGTCAAATTTTCCACATAATTTGGCCATTACTGCATTTCTAAGACTTATAGATACTATTTTCTTTTAAACTTTATATTGCTTAGTAGCGTTATTACTAAATTAATTCATTAAAAGACATCAAAATTTAAGATACTGAACATTTTTTCATTGTAAAAATGAAAATGATTAAATTATTTAAGTTAAAAATGCTGTGTTTGTGTTCTTTACACTAAAAAAGTGTCTAGTAACATAAGTGGCCAATTTTGTTGAAAATATAGCTTAGTCGAATCTACTAAACCTCCTGAAGCCATAAAGATACAATTTTATTATTGTCTCATATTTTTAATATAGGGTGGTTTAACATCTGTATAAAGTAAGCAACATAATACTTATTTAATATTTTTAAAAACCCAACTATATATATTGGAATTATTTAATAAAAAAGTGGAAAAGTTTGCTGTCTTCAATAGTAATCAGGTCCACTGGTGGTAGAACTTATAAGTTGATATGTATGTTATTTGGTTTGACAAGGTGACATTTACGATGGATAAATTTTCCCTGTGCAGTATCTTTGCTTCACCATCGTGAAGTCAGATATTTGGTTTTTGACAAGAATGAGGGCTCTTTCTTTAACAGGTGGAACTTATATTAACAAAACTCACTGACACTGATATAAAACCTATATTCTGAAATTATTAATATAAAACTTTAGGAAAATAAAACCTCACTACATTTTTCTGTGCTCCTTCAAAATGCACTAGCTTCTGAGCCAAGGAAACATATATATACTATATAGCTTATATAGTATGTTTATATAGAAAAGAATGCTTCTTTCCAAGAAACAGCCTCACATACAATAAAACATATCTGTAGCCATTTGTTTAGTTAAAGTCTCTGATCAAATGGTTAATAAAACTTCTCTGTCCCTTTCTGTTACAGCCAGGAGAAGGTACCTAAGTTAAAACCAGGGGCCAGGAAGACTGGAACAATATCTGTCCAGTATTTACATGTCATAAAGCCAGAGACTCCAGGGTCTCTCTGGGTCTCGGAGAGATTTTACATGTATACCAAATAGCTGGAGTTAGAATTCAGGGTATTCATGTTTCCTAGGAGACCCTTTAGGAAGGGAGAACAACTGCCTTCTTCCCTTTTGTAAGCATTGAGAAAGCCTGTCTCATTCTTAGCCTATGGGGCATCTGGCTACTCCTGTAGGACAGTTGACCTTAGTCCCATGACACCACACTAGGCGGAACCACTAGGGCAAGAGGAGCCAGTACACCTATAAGCTACTGTGTGGTATTTCCTAAGAAATCTGTCTCTGATCCAAACTTTCTCATATATGCATCCAAGATGAAATTCATGAAGATGAATATTAAAAACCTGGCAGTAGTCAGAAATAGGACTAGAGTATTTGCGTAAAAAGCACTTAGTTGAAGATTCAAGCAAGGGGAATTAATTTTAAATGCTAATGACATCAAGGCTCTTTGCCAGAGACGTCATCGCCATGATGGGGATACATCTGATCTAGAGATGTCAATGCACCCATGGGACAGACATCTCCTATACATTGTGTTTATTTTGTCCAGGTTGTTTTCTTGACCAGCCTTAGGTAAATATATATTGTTTAATTCTTAGAAAGTACCTTATTTTTCTTTTCTTTTTCCCTTTGGATGACTTTTTAATTTTGCATTTCATATACTATCCAGTTTCACATTCTCACAGGATCAGCAATTACAGTAGCTTCCTCGTCTCCCAAGTCTGAAAACGGCAAGACAGCCACAGCTGCGGCCAAAGGCAATGCACTGATGCTCTCACAGAACGAAAAAATTGCACAATTTTTCCTTCATTTTTCTTAAACGAATGGCTGACGCTAAGGCTCACTGCTGGAGAACGGAAACCCTTTACTTCTTTATGCCGCAATCTAAAATGTTAAACCTACCTGACAGGGCGCACGAGGTCTCTTCAATAATTAATTGCACACACACACGAAAAATCCTTTATGTAGCAAAACTACTTTGTTACATGGGGTACAAAAATACTTTCACTTTTTGGCTGGTTTTGAAGTTTGGAAAAAATGAGGACCCATATGGCAGGGCTGGGGTGCGCCCCGGAGAGAGAAGAGAAACTGGGCAGAGAAGGGGTTTTCTTAATGGCTGTTGGCCCATCTGAGGGGGAGGAAGCAGAGGACCCCAGTTTGAAAGGATTGAGAAAACGCTCTGTGTGGCTCGGTGGTCCTTCCTGTTGAGCCTGGAAGTGTGTGGGGTGGTGGAGGCCGCCAGCCTCCGGGCGGAACTGGCTGCAGGGCTTGGTCCTCACTGAAGCAGGGTGGGTGCTGGGGAGAGGATGCGGGGACAGGGACTGGGAATGAGGAACCATTAGTGGGCAGGACTTGTTGCTATGGTGACAGAACGTGAGAACAAACTTTACGCTCACGGATATACCAGTTTAAGGGTCTTAACTCATGCCAAGAAAACGTGCAAAATGAAAGGCCTCATTTCTTTGAGGCGGAGCTACGGAAGCGAATTTGGACGGGAGGTCAGGCCTTGATCAGTCCCAGTGAGACCTCCGAGCTGGGTCTGGGTGTCCCGGCGAGAAGCCCCCTGAATCCTGCCGTGAGGCCGTGGAGAGGGGCTTTGGGGCAGGACAGGGCTGAGGAAAAAGAGAGGAAGGAAACAGTCCACCGAGTCAGGCTTAAGACTCATAGTCTTTGGAGGGAAGCAGCAGCTCTGCACCGGCCACCTGGGGGCAGTGGAAGCTCAGGGTGGCTTCCTCCCCACTGCGGCGGGGGCTTCGAGCGGTGGTGACAAGACTGAAGAACGAACAGAACTGAAGATAGTTCCATCCTTGCTGGGTGGAATCAGAGGAAGGGTACCAGAGCACCTGAGCATGTAGGGTGTCAGCGGCAGCAGCCATGGCGGCTGGGTAGGTAAATGCAGCACGTGAGACTGCTGGGGTCAGCTCTGTGGTAGAAAGTACCTTTTCTTGCTTCAGAGTTTCTGTTTTACAGTGAGATAAAATAAGGGGTTAAAAAATTCTGTCTGCTCTCATGTATCCCCTTCAAATGTCTTTCCAAAATTTTCTCATTAACAAACAGATCTGAGTGACGTTAGTATCATGGTGGCCTCCTTTTTGTTCCGCTTTTAACAACTGGCATCCATCCATGAACAAGAGTACCTCAATGGAGGCTGCTGGATTTGGTACCATACGCCAAGGGTCCCAGGAGGAGTCTTGCCCACCTGTGCACCAGGTAACAGGCAGACAGACCTTGGTAAGAAACTTGGATAAAGGTCATAGTATTGTGATAATAATGGCAATGACTATATCGATCTATTTAATTATGTTTTTTCATTTCAATGTGTTTGTATTTTCTCATTTAATTATTGCTAAAACTGGTGCAATATACAAAACAACTATAATCATTATGTGATTAAGGGATTAAGGCTCATTTTGATTCACATATATTTCTTCAAATAACTTGTTTAGAATGAGGCAAAGTCAAGACTAAAAGTTTCAACTACCTTAGTTCAGTAAATAGCCCTGAGATAGAGAAATTACAGAGACCTAGGTTTTATCAGCAACCATTTGTGTTATTTAAAACTTCATTTAACGCCTATAATTTATCTTCCTTTATAAAATGCTCTGTGTTTATCACTCTCTAAATCATTTCATTTGGCACTCTCACTGACTCGTGTATACCTTCATATTCTTTATTTTGAAGACTTAGTTTATACTAGAAAGTAATATCAATGCAATTAAACTATGCCTTTCTACTATCATTTTTTTCTGCAATTTTCCCATGTGTTTTATATTTAAACAGTTTTACTCCTGCGTCACCTGGTGATCTAACATACCTCTGTTAACTTATTATTTTAGAGTTATTTGAACCTCATTTAAGTTTTTATTTGTACTCTGAAAGAAGAAAAGAGTGGAAAACTCAACCCAAATTAGGAGAATATTTCCAGTCTCCATCTGAATGTCACTCATTGTGTAAACAGAGAAATTGTCAGATGAAGCAACAAAACACAGAACCTGGATAAAATACTATTCCCTGCTGGGCAGATTCTTAGAAACACTGAAAGTCTTGAAAGTAAAATAAAGGAAGTTGACTTTGAAATAAGTATGATGTTTCATGCTGAGACAAATCACATTCACCGGGTATATGAACGTTGAAAATAGAATGGCAAACCAGAAACGGGAAACAATGTAATTTGGAGATTCTACCTCCAAAAATATAAAAAGCAAAATTTTAGCACTTAGAGAAATTTAAGACGTGAAGTTAAAGCAAATAGGACAAAAACAACAACAACTCTTAAGGGTTATAAATGATTCCTTTAAAAAGAAGGAAATGACATTCTGCGTTGAGATGTGTACTGCTATAAAATGTCGGTACCAAAAGTGTAACAGTTGCAAATGTCATTAAATTAACCAGATGTGAATATGGTGAAAATCATTTCAGCAAAAACTGGTTTGGGCATGCTGGCTTAGAAATTTTCTAACCTCCTCTTGTTGAAGTGACTGTCAATATAAGCATTTTTAATATAAATTTTTCTATCTCATACCCCTTTAGAACATTTCTTGTTTATATTTTGCCCAAAGCATTGGTATTCATTTAGGTGACAACAGTTTCATAAAGTGTTGTCTGCCCAGAATTCCATGTACAATAACTTGTTTTAATATCACACCCACACACTCCTACAAATGAAAGATGAAAAAGAAATAAATCATAATAGCTTGAAAATCAGTCACTACATAGTGGATTCCAAACAACAATGATCAAATTAAAAGAGAAATATGTTTAAGGATACGTTTATTTTCATCATAAGTTTTCTTAAAATATAGAGGGGATAATATTCCCATTCTATTTTTATTTTTCTACTTTTTTCACAAATATCTCAGACTTCAGTGTAATAGATGGCCTAAGAGGTTGAAGAAATAAAATCTAAACATAAGTGTTTAATATGTTATGTGAGATATTAAAGCTGTGGGAAATTAATTCTTGTCCTGTGGTTTATCTGGGAAATGATGCAAAGACTGCACATTAGAGTCAGTTATTAGAAATGTCTAACTTGTAAAAAAATTAAAATAAAAACAAAAATAGTGAAAAAATAATATAATTATGGTTTATATTTAAGATATAAGCTACACAAGTAGAGCACTTTATTTTCCCCTTTTATTGTACTATGCCACTCTTTTAGGATCACAGAAATAAAGCAATAAAAATTAAGATGCATTAGAAAGTATTTCAGCTACTAACAGAATATAAGAAATGTCTGTGTATAATTTAGATGCCTTTAAGGTATCCCTAACAGAGTGTCTTTCATATAATAGAGTTCAATCAGTGAATGAAGATAATATGTAAGATTACATAGCAAACACTTTATTGCTATGTGGTTTCTTAAGAATTGATATCTATTCACTTATCCAATCTTTACAGAACCTACAATGCAAAATTTCTTCTAGAAACTATGGGAGCTATGATACAGCCTTGTCCTCAATATACTTATGATAAAGTTGGAAAGGCAGAGTTTAAAACTTTGTAATTTTTAAATAATGCTATATGGCTTGCTATGAGTAAATGTTCTCTTTATATCATACAATGTTTGGAAAACCTTAAAGAAACAATAGGGTTTAAGGCGTGTGGGTAAGAATAGTTAATATTTACAAAGATAATGCAGTTGATGCAATAAAGCATTAACAAAGGCATTGAGGGCAAGATTGATGGCCTAGGAGATGAGTGATCTGGATGACACTGAAGATCATATTAGACCAAAGTATTATATGCCTGAGAAGGTAGTGTGAAAGCTGCATATCGTGGTATAGAATGCATAATGGTCAGTTGCATGGAAGCTGGAAACATCTTTTCTGGTTTCAAATCTGGCTATCTTGGGAATTCCCTGGCGGTCCAGTAGGTAAGACTGTATGCTCCCAGTGCAGGGGGCCTGGGTTCGATCCCTGGTTGGGGAACTAGATCATGCATGCATGCCGCAACTAAGTAGTCCGCATGCAGCACCTAAGAAGCCCGCATGCCACAACTGAGAGTCTGCGTCCCGCAACAAAGATCCTGCATGCTGCAGCTAAGACCCGATGTAGCCAAAAGAAAAAAGAAAAACAATCTGGCTCTCCCACTTATTAGCTGTCTGACATTGGACAATTTGCTCAAGCTCTCTGTGGCTCAATTTTCTCGTACATAAAATAGGGAAAATGATGGTTTCTAGCTCATAGGACTGTTGTGAGGATTAAATAAATTTATATATGTGAAGTGCTTATAACAGTATCTGGTATTAAGAAAGATAAGTTATTTTAATTATTTGGCACTCTATAAAAAATACTAAATATGTGTGCTTTGGGAGAGGCAGAACTTCCTTTAATGGTAATGTGAGAACTTCTGTAAATTCTCCCCTCTATAAAATTAATAATAAAAAAATCTTGAAGATGATCAAAATGAACTTTTTCAGAACTCTGCAAATTAACCAAAACCTTACAACAATTAAAACAGTATTTCAGAGAAAACCGTAATTCAAAAAGACATATACTCTCCAAATTGAAAAATTCTGTTAAGTAAAATTATCCAAAAGTACAGTTGCTATGATACCATTGTCTAATAAGCCTGTCTTAGAAACAATTGATATCCAGGGAGAGGTAGCTTTGACTTAGTGTATACTAATGACCAGGACCCAAGCTCTATAAAGTTACATGTTAATTTATAGAAGATTAATAAATTACAAATTTCTTTTGTATGAGAGGGATGCAGGTGAATTCTGTCTAGTAGAAAAGATAATTTCAAAGATTCTGGTTTGATGGACTATAGAGTATCAACCAGTTTTGTATTTAATTTAGCAATCTTATTTCAGCATTCTTTCTTTTATTGATTAAACGCATCAATTTTCCCTCTTTCTCCTTGAAAACAGCTTTACCATTCTCTTTAATATGTTAAATTAATCTTTGACAAGTAAAAATATTGAAATTATAAAAATAAATTGTCCTCTCAGTGTTCTAAGACCTACCTTTCCCACCTCCACACAGAAGAATGGATAAAGAAGATGTGGTACGTATATACAATGGAATATTATTCAGGCATAAAAAGGAATGAAATTTGTAGAGACATGGATGAACCTAGAGACTGTCATACAGAGTTAAGTAAGTCAGAAAGAGAAAAACAATTATCGTATATTAATGCATATATGTGGAATCTGAAAAAATTGGTATAGACAATCTTACAAAGCAGAAATAGAGACACAGACGTAGAGAACAAATGTATGGATACCAAGGGGGAAAGGAGGAGGTGGGATGAATTCGGAGATTAGGATTGACATATATACACTACTGAGACTATGTATAAAATAGATAACTAATGAGAACCTACTGTATAGCATAGGCAACTCTACTCATTGCTCTGTGGTGACCTAAATGAGAAGCAAATCCAAAAAAGAGGGGGTATATGTGTATAGCCGATGCACTTTGCTGTACAGTAGAAACTAACACAATATTGTAAAGCAACTGTACTCCAATTTAAAAAATAATAAGAAATAAAAGCAAACAAACAACAAAAAAGAACAGTATTTATTCATTTGAATAAAAGTCCAACAGACATTTCATCAAAGACGATGCATGCAAATGGCTAAAAAGCATAAAACGTTGCTCAATATAATTAGTCATTAGGGAAATGAAAACTAAACCTACCTTTTGATAACAATTTAACATCTACTAAAATATCTACAATAAATAAGGCAGACAATGGCAAACGTTGGTGAGAAAATGGCAAAACAGAAACTCTCATATTATTGTTTGGTGGGAATGTAAAGTGGTAAAGTCACTAGAAAATAAGTTTGGCAGTTTCTAGAAAAGTTAAACATGAAACTACCCTATGACCTAGTATTTTGACTAGTAGGTGTCTAACCAAAAGAAATGAAAGTTTTTGTCCACACAAAGACTTGTATGTGAATGTTAATAGAAACATTACCAAAATAGGCAAAAACTAGTAACAATCTAGATGGAATGAAGAGATACAATGTGGTTTATCTATATACTGGAATACTATTCATCAATAAAAAAAATACTGTCATATTCCATGAACTTCAAAAATGTTATGTTAAATGACCATACACAAGAGATCACATATTATACGATTTTATCTGTATGATATGTTCTGAAAAAAAGCAAATTTATAGTGACAGAAAGTAGATTAGTGGCTGCATGAGGCTGGGGGTGAGATGGGGACCAGCTGTACATGGATGTGAGGGATCTTTTTGGAGGGATAAAAATGTTCTAATGTATGGTGATGGGTGAAATACTAAGTAAAGGTAATAAAAATTACTGAACTGTACACTCAAAATAGATGAATTTTATGTTATGTAAAAAAATACCTCAGTATATCTGCTTAAAAATATAATGTAATAAAGTCTGTGGAAGGACATGGAAGCTAGATGTAAGTTTTAGTTTTATCTGCTCTTTTTTTTTTGTTGTTGTTTGTTTGTTTGTTTGTTTGTTTTTGCAGTAGGCGGGCCTCTCACTGTTGTGGCCTCTCCCGTTGCGGAGCACCGGACGCACAGGCTCTGCGGCCATGGCCCGCGGGCCCAGCCGCTTCGCGGCATGTGGGATCTTCCCGGACCAGGGCACGAACCCGTGTCCCCTGCATTGGCAGGCGGACTCTCAACCACTGCGCCACCAGGGAAGCCCTGTTCTTCTTTTTGATACTATTTTAGAATGTGTGCAACATCATGATTTAATTTATTGCATTTCATCTCACACAGCCCAGTACAGGGAAATAACAGCTAACTAAATATCCTTCATAAAATTGATTATTAAAGTGAAGGTAAATATAGACTCCAATAGTTGAACCCCGCTGTTTACCTGTACTTGGGTTTCGGTGTTATCTAGATTGAATTGGATTGAGTTGGAGCTGAATGCAGGATGTAGATTAAGAGAATATTATAGTAATTCATATTTTCTGTGTCAACAATAGCAGGAAAAATGGCACTTTTCCAAGGGCATTGCCTTAATAATTAATAAAAATAACTTAAAGTCAATACTTGTTTAATTAGTCGTATGAAGCATTCCAATATTTATAGCTCCTCTTAGCACCCTTTGACTCTTTACTGGGTATGATTTGCTCACAAAAGAATAAGGAGTATTTAACAACATACAAAAGAGCAGTAGAATAACTGTCTGTATAAGGTGTTTCAGAATGAATTTCATACAAATCCCAACATCAATGCCTATATTTTAATTCTGTTCACTGAATTCAAAATGTGCAATTACCACTTCAATGCTATTTTGATAATCATTAATTCTGTAAAATTTAATGTAGATGTTGCTGATAACTAAGCTTCAAATAGAGGTAACATTTTAGAAGCAACCTGAAATTTCAGCTCGAAAGTAGGCAGAGACAAACACTCATGCAAGACTTCAAAGCCTAATTGACTTAGTTATATTTCACTTTGAATGATAGAGATTAATACCTGTAGATTACAAGTTTTGTCTTGAGATTAGAATAATGAGAGAAAAATTCTGTCAGATTCAGGCATTACTTCTCAGTGACTACAGTTCAGTGAATCAGATTTCTTTTCCACGCCATTTGAGAGAACTTGCTGAATACAAAATGCCTTTCCCAACATATCTAAGAAATGGAAAGGTTAACTCTTAGTGATTTTATTGACTTTATAATTGACTATAAATAATATGCCTAATATGTTAATATGAAATTAATAGTTAGGCAGATGTTCTCAGTTCTTTAACTTTGCTTATGATAAAAACTTTTTCATTCAGTGTAATACTGTTTGGAAAACTCATCAGTCTATTTTGGATTTCAAATACAGCCAAAATTTTTAAAAAGTAATTATTTCAAAAAAAAAAAGTAATTATTTCAAATTTTCATTTATTTATTAAAATATAAAAATTAGTATCTTCCCTAAAATTTCTAAATGTTGCTAAGAATATAACAATAGCATGAAAAGAGATGTAACCAGAAGATTGGGCAAAGCCTTTGTCTCTAGATCAAATATTTACCACAAAAGGTATTAGCAAAATCATTTCTGAATGTTCTTTAGGATTACTATTATAACAACCAACATTTACTGAATATCTACTATGTAATGAGGAAATATAATTGCCCTTCTTTAATCCATAAATTCATTAGACAGATATTTATTTGATCTCTCCTATGTACCAGAAATTATTCCAGGGTTTGGGAATGCATAGGTAAACAAAATAGAAAAAATAATACCTTTGCATTTATGAAGATTATTCCTGGTAGGGAAGGCAGCTAAGGGAAAAATAAGCATAATTTGAAGTCTAGATTACTTTAATGCTGCTGTTTTCATGATATTAGAAGGTATAACTAGAACATTTTTCACACTGTTGAGTCACTAATGATATTGGGCTGACAGTGATTATTAGATACATTAGGACTTCCATAATGTTAAAATGTAAAAACAAAACAAAACAAAAAAAAACCACACAAAACTGTGTACCATAGACATATTGAACTAGTAAATAGGCATATAGAATCAGAATGTAATAAACGCAGTAGAAAATAAAATTGGACACTATAACAGGCATTGAGAGTGTTGGGGGACTTGGAATTTTATTTTATTCTATTTTGTTTTTAATTAATTTATTTTTTTGGCTATGCCACGTGGCTTGCAGGATCTTAGTTCCCCGACTAGGGATTGAATCCCCGCCCTTAAAGTGTGGAGTCCTAACCAGTGGAATGCCAGGGAATTCAGGCTTGGAATTTTAGATGGGACACTCAGTAGAAGTATTATTTGATAGGTTTTCAGGAGGAGAGAAAGTGAGACATGAAGTTATTTGGAAAAAAATGGGAAAAGTAAGAAGAAGAAAGCTTGCTTCCAGAAAGCAGGAAGAGCCAGTGCAAAAACCTTTTATGTCAGAGCAAGCATAGAATGTTCAGAAATGATGAGGGGGTGAAAGTGTCTGGAGTGGAGTGACCTAGGTTGAGAATAATAGGAAGGAAAGTTAAAAAAAGGCAAGAAGGGAGGTGTGTGAAATCATGTAGGGCCTCAGAGACCATTGGAAAGAACCATGGGATGATTACATCCCAGAGAAGAGATATGATCAGTTTCACAGGGCCACTCTGATATTTGTGTTGCGGATGAACAGTGATAATACAGAGGTCAAAGCAGGGAGATCGGTTAGGATGTTAATGTAAAAATCTAGGCAAGAATGATGGACATGTAGGCCAAGCTTGTAGAGGAGTAGATATATTTTGAAAATAGCACCAAGAAGATGTCTTAGATGAACAATGCAGGGTATGAGAGAAATACAGGACTCAAGTTGATTGCAAGGGTTTAGCAACAGGAAATGTGGAGAAGTTTGAAGATGAAAGTGCAAATTACTAAGCTGAGTTGTAGGACACAGTAATTCCAATATAAACTTGCTGGAGATTTTACAAACAAATTATTGAAATAAGATGATTAAATATATACTATTTTGGCAGAATTAAAAATGTTTTCCCTTGCTATTTAAATTTGTAATTCTCTGATAACTAGAGTGACCTTTTTATCACTTAATCATCATTTACATGCTTTGAATTAGGAATGGCTTGGAATTTAAAGTCAAGGATCTGACTGTGAATATTTTTCCAGGCTTGATTTCCTTCAAATTTTCTTGTTATTGTAAAGAACAGGGTCTTTCATCTTTACTTGCCTTTGCTCATGAAGTTTCATCTGCATGATGAAATTTACCTTTTCCCTGTTCCAGCTTGAAGAAATTTTACCCTTCCTTTAAAGCTGCAACTGACATGCCTATTCTCCAGATGTATCACCGTTCTCTTTTGTGTTATTAGATGCTTAAATCACATAGCTTACCTTGCTTTTTATTAGTATAAGGTTAAAAAAATGCATGCTCTAAGACAGGTTTGGATTCAGACTCCACCACTTATTAGGTGTGAGATCTTGGGAAAATTATTTTTCCTTGTTATGTCCTATTTTCCCTAACCATAAAAGAATGCAATTAATGACCCCCCCACGTACTTCATATATAAATAATAAATAAAATAATCTACTTAAATTAAATCTACTTACTTTCACCTACTACCTATAAATAGCAAGCTTCAAACACACACTTTCTATTCCTTTACTACTTTCTGTATTCATTTTCATTATTATTTAGATGAGATTCATGTCATCAGGGCCCACAGGAATGACTTGCAAAATCCTCAGATACCAATTACTTAATGAACCTATATTCAGTTCATCTAATACCAATATCCCTTTAACATGTCCATTTTATTTATTTTTTTCTGTTTGTTTTTTGCAAATGTTCATAGCAGCTTTATTCATAATTTCCCAAAATTGGAAACAAAATGTTCATTAACAGGAGAATAGCTAAACAAATTGTGGTACATTCATACAATGGAATACTACTCAGCAATAAAAAGAAATACATGGTTCAACCTCTCAAAACTTTATACTAATGAAAGCATTAAGTGATTCAATTTAGTTTCAGAGCTGGAGGGGTGAGGGAAACCCTAGTCATTGGTGAAAAAATATGGATAGTAGTTAAACTACCAAAATATGGATAGTAGTTAAACTACCAACTAAAGTAGGGGTAGTGCTTTGTTGCTTAGGTAGGGGTATAAGGGAACCTGCCTTTGTCCTGATATGGCTGTGGGCTAAAAGTATCCATTTTCAAAACTGTAGTTAAGATTTGAGTATTTCAATTTTATAAATCTTACCTAATAACAGGTGTGTATAGCGGGCAGATGAATGTACCAAAGCAGAATGGAGGACTATCGAAGCTAGGGTGTGAAGGTTCAAGGTACCATTTTTTAAAATATATATCCAATTAAGATGTTTAATTACAAATCTCGACCTATTTTTATGGGCTCCCAGATCACGTACCCAACAGCATATTGGACATCTCTTGACACTGCCAGTGGTTTTCTTCCAATCTTAGTCACATAACAGATCTCTATGACCCTACCTCAATTTCATCCTAGGTTTCTGGTTTGAACAACTCAGGAAAATGCTGGATTGCAAGTAGTCTGAAGAGCGTTCAGTTTGAGGGTAAAAATTGACACTTGTCATCTTGTAAAGGACTAACAAAGTGGACCCTAAGAGGCAAACGTAAGTGGGAAGAAACTAGAAAAGTAAAACAAACTGATGATGAGCAACAGTGGACATGCTTGCAGTGAACTCAGTTACAAAGTCTCTGAAGGTAGGAATGGGTGGATGGAATCCAAAGGACCAATACTTCTTCCAAAAATGGTAGATGAGAATGTAAAGTTTGAAGGTGGGTAGCCAGGAAATGGTGAGTTATCTGGCTAGGGTAATAAAAACCTTTTATCTTTCATAGTGTGATATCACATTTACCATATTTTTCAGATTATGTCCCTGAATCTGATTAACACCAAGTGTCTGCCAAACTCAGTTACCTGTTCATGTAAAAGAATCTGGTACTGTTGGTATTGCACACATATGTAACAACCTGCTTTTCTACGATCAACCCTTTTTAACTCAGATTTTGGACAATATTCTGATAAGCTTATTCTGAGAAAGATCCAAATACACATTTTATAAGATTCCAGTTTTTAGCTTATTGTAGATGAGACTGAAGAACTGAAATTCTGCCTGATGATGAGATATGTACCTGCATGGCACAATGATCAAAAGCTTATAACTCTGTTCTAGTTAATAGAAATAACCACGAATTAAACTCTGCCCCACCCCACCGTCAAGAGCCTATTTCATAATAAATGTTAGACTATTCCACCTCCAAAATTTTCACCTTTCTAGCTCCAAACTCTATCATTCTTATTCTTACTACTTATACCCTTTCTACTCTGTGATATCCTGGTATACAGCCTAGATGATTTCCTTTGAGCTTCAGGTATGAAGCCACTAACAAAAAAATGTTTAAATCTGTTCTCCCAGGAGCTTAAAGATCTTATCTTTATGACAGCTCCCATAAATCTTAAAAAATGATCATTAAATACTGATTTACTCAATTAATTATAAGAACTTTAAATGTTTAGTATTTTGTCATGTATACTATTAAAAAAATACATCAACAGAAAACTTTCTGAATGTCACTAGACAATGAATTAAGCAAACCTTTACTGAAGCTTAAATTATGGTACAGAAATACATTTCAACTGATTTAAGTCCAACACCATGAAGAGAGAAATTACGGCACCAAAATTTTCCCTCCTCTATCATACACACTGGAATTAATTTAGATTACTATTCAATCTATCGTTTTCATTTTTCTAGGCTTTGTTCCATACAAATTTGTGCAGCTTTTCAACATTAAATAGAAATCTTAAATCTATTAAGGGGGGGGTAATCAGACCTCAAGCCAATAAATGTTCATCAAATCTACTGGAACACTGTTCAAGAACAAAATCCACTTTGAGCATTGGTCCTCATCATAGCACCAAAATATTAGGTACTGCGCGCTAATTACAGAATCGGACTGATCCACTGATTGAAAGCTTCTTCAATGAAGCCTTGAATCAACAACATGTTTAAAAGTCAAAAGTGTTCCAACCACTTGATTTCAAACCAAGTAGAATTTATGTTTAGCAACACTAAAAAAAAAAAGGTGTTTCATTTATAAATACAAAAACGTCACTGCATCAATCCAGAAGAATCAAAAATTGTTTGAGGACAAGAAGAAATACAAAATTGAGTCAACTTTCCTCTTTTCTCAGCTGCTTAAATAAATGTCCATATTAGCAAATACAGCTAAAAGATGCCAACTCTTTTCCCATTGACCATTTTGGAATTTTGTATGTTATGTTTTATGGATAGCACTCTGCTTCACTGTGTATTATGTCTGAGTAACCTGAATAGTTCTCATTCATCACTTGATGTTACTCCACGGTGAAAGAAATACCAGTAAGAGGAACCATCAGAACACTATCACATGCATCACAAAGTCACAGAGGTTTTTAAATCACAAGATGGCAAAGACATCGATTTTGCTTTAAACCAAAGTTTATGGCATATCCTTAATAGAAATCAGTGGAAATGGCTACGAAAGTAAAAGTTAAGGTGAATCATCTGAGCTGGCTTGACTTGTTGAATCCAATACAACCTTTATCTTAAATCTCCTTGCTAACAAATTTAGTGATAATTCTTTTATACTACCACTTAGCAAGTTAATAAAGGCGTGGTACTCATGAGAAGCTAACCTCATTTAATGGGGGGCATAGAATGGCATACAGTTTCCATACAGTTCTATTCTATTCTATACAGCCAATATTCCCTAGTATCAATCCACACCTTCTTTGCTAATCAACACCAGCTTATTCCAAAAGAGCTCATGGTAACGAAAAATGCCAAACTCCCTTGACCTTAAAAGAAAATTAAACCCAGGGTCCATCCCCCCATTCCCCTCTGGGGTATAAGGTTAGTGTAAACCCACAGTGTAACAGTGTATTGCTTTATGGAGGGGGTGTGGTTGGGGTGGGGAGACACTGTGGTGAGGAATGAATCAATTAAAGTCACACAAGTATAGGAAGCAGTGAGATAGTAGTACACAAAATGGATAACTGCAGTCATTTTCTTAGAGGACTGGACTCATGGAAGAACTTTGATTGGTGCTGGAAAAATATCTGTATAAAGTAGAAATTTGTTTCAATAACATTAGTAGAGAATATGTTCTAGAAAGTGGAGGTAACTAGATGCAAAATCCTGGTAGCAATTTAATAGAACAGTCCCAGATGGCTAGGCTGAGGCCAACACCTAATGAGGACGAAAGCCTTGTCTGTGGGGAATTTTGG
Source organism: Lipotes vexillifer (assembly GCF_000442215.2). Classification (NCBI taxonomy): domain Eukaryota; kingdom Metazoa; phylum Chordata; class Mammalia; order Artiodactyla; family Lipotidae; genus Lipotes; species Lipotes vexillifer. The sequence goes on from NW_006788130.1 coordinate 1,175,944, forward strand.
ATGATACCTGGAGAAATATTACACTGTGTGTAAATCAAATTAAATTGTTTCCACAAGTGTTGTAAATTTCATAAAGTAAAAGGTTTCTTCTACATGCACTTCAATTTCACAGCAAGAATGGCATGGGATACCTAAACACAGAAGACAGCATTCATGCAAGATATCTAACTCCTTGATATAATATGCATACAATTCAAAATGATTACACTATCATCACATCTAGGGCTTTCTGCAACTACAAGGTGGTGGTTATGGAAAGCATGGCCCTTGCTATCAATATCTAAAAAGCAGCCACTGCCTTCTTCTATGTGTGTTCTCTTTTTGTGTTTTTTCTTAATTTTTCTTAATCAACTCTGCTCTTGTTGCTGCTTCTTAGCAAAACTGGTGAAAACAAAACTGTAATCATTGAACATAGTGCTCCGGCAATCAAGAGGTTCAAAACCTTCAATCTTCTGGGGCAAAGAAAGTACTGTGAGACATTTAGAACTCTGATTTACAAACAGGGTGGTCACAAATTCCTGGCAAGACTTCCACAACTTTCCTGATCAGGTCATCATAGGAGGTCTGACTTAAGTTTGTTTCAAGCTAACATAAGAAAATTCTGGTTCTGGAGTGATGTGAATAGTCCAATAAATTCCATCCGATTTCATTCCATTCACTGAATACCCACAAGGATTGAACAGTGTGGCATCAATGACAGAACCTGATATCAGGTCACAAATTCCACTCTCACGAATGACATCCTTTGCAGTAACACCATCTTTCCTGTAGAACTGGTCCATAACCGCTGGGTCAAGCTCACTCGTCAGAATTTCCAGGGTTTGATCTGGATGATTGATTACCCGACTCTCTGGGAAATCCAAAGTATACAAGTACCAAAAATCAGAATTCATGCGTCCCATACGATATGCTCCTCCATTTGGGAAAATTGCATTAAGAAACTCTATTTCTTCCTGGAAATTCCGATGTGGGTACCCTTGGTGAGGTGGCCTCATGAAATTCTTAGGAGAATAAAAGAAGCTTTGAATTGAGTCAAACCCACTGTAATCCCTAGCAAGTTTCAACAGGGGAACCAGTGCTTTCAGCAAGAGGGTGGTACCACATGTCTTGAAAATGAAACGTCCCTTGGAGACAAACATGTTACTCTCACTGAGTACACAAACTTCCTGCTTGTCAGTTTTTGTCACACGTATGATTGAACATTGCACATCCTTCAAAAGTATGTCCCACTCGGATCTTGGGATGGTGCGAAGATCCCCAGATCCTTGGTTTGCGTCAGGTTGCTGCCTGGAGAACCAAACCTCCAGCAGCTTCTCGGTCCCTTCGAAAAAGTGTGCAGCTTCCATCACCGTGAGATTAGCGAACAACCAAGAACCACAGAAAATCAACTAAATTAAATCTCTTCTCCCGCCTCTGCCGCCGCCGCTGCTGATTGTTCCAGCTGTGTTACTAAAGTTCAGGTTCTTTTTTTGCTATAATTTTACATTAACTTTTTTTTAAAAAGGGTTAATAAAATTTTCCCAGCTTTTTTTTTTTTTTCGTGAGCGAAAGTTGAACGTGTCTCTTGGAAGTAGAGGCAGATACAGCTCAGTCTCTTGCAGTTCGCTGTTTCCCCGTTAGAGAGAGTAGAGCGAGTGCTAGCTAATGTCGCCGGCCGTACTGTGGGAGCCTAACGTGTCCATTTTTTAAAATAATCATAAACGTTAGAAAGCACAATGTTTCTCTCTTCTTAGTTTATCTTTATAACCTAAAGTCATATAACTTCTCTATTTCTAAGTGCCTCACTGCTAATACACCTTCCTAATACATTATATAACCCATCATCGATTGTATTCATCAAGGAAAAATATGTAACTATGTAGGTTAGAATTTAGCTTATCACATAAATCTTTTGTTTACCCAAACACACTTCAAAAACACACTTCAGTCAAGTCTCACTTGACTACCCTATTTATGTGCTAAAATAAGTGCATTCAGAAAATGAATTATAAGACTGTATTCTAAAGACAAACATTTACAAACAAGTTTTCTTGCTGGATGAGCATAATAGGTTGACTGGTTGAATTTTTACTCTCAAATAATTGTGAGAGTTGATTTTTTCCTAAAATCATACTGAATTAATGGCATATTTTAGTGTTGTAGTCAAATCACTACTTCACCTAAAGTTCCCCTAACTTGTTATATTTTTTTCACAGGTACAGCACTTTGTATATTTCATTTTGATTTATTTTATGGCAAAATATATTTTTTGCAAAACTCCCTGTCATGTATATTTTTCTTTTGCTTTTCCAGTGTAGATTAAAAGAAAAAGAAAATCCCCAGACTAAAAAGCCAGCTCCAGGTATCATATAACTTCTATGACTAAAAAGTACAGATAATTTGCTTGTTTTCCCAGGGAAGTGGGCAGGCAGCCAAACCTCACAACCAAAATTAGTTCCCAATTTAGTGTTCGATGTCATTTCACAAGGACTAGAATGAAAGATGAGACATTGGACATGTTAACTCTGAGGAAAATTATCACTTCACCTTGTATAGCGTGTCTTTACTGGATGAAATCAGAGGAGATAAATCATCTGTCCCTGTGACAGATCTGCCTGTCATCGAGGGGAAAGATGTCCCCTAGTGAGAAGGCAGGCACTGTCTGAGTTTCCCTCAGGTTATAACCAGATATATTTTGTGCCTCAAAATAATTATAGAAATTTGAAAATGGAGATGATGTATGCAGGACACACTTCCCAAGTCGATTTTTCCAAATGACATTTTAAGTGCATGTATATAAATACAAATAGGAATGCATTCACATTTGTGAACTGCATATACCCTTGAAATTGTTACTGGGTAAAGAAAACATTTACTGAATGCTTACTATGATCAGGCATCATAGTGGCTGGTGGTCATTAACCTAAGTAAACACATAGGCCCAAGTAAGATTCATGGGGTGTTTTGTCCCTCAAATTTTCCTTCAGAAAGCAGAAAATCAGCTTATATTTAAGTACCTACAAAGGCGGGCGAATTATGGTCAAATCTCTCATATAATTTATTTTGAAATCTAAAGTGCTTTTGGGAAAAGGTGCATTAGCTAGAAATGATATCACTCCTCATCACGTTTTGGATACATAGAGAGGTGACCTCGTGGAAATGCAAATGATGGAGGCAAAGATATTTTATTCAGACTTCGTGTTTATTCCTGTGCTACGGCACTGCAATTGAGAGTTTTGGTTGTGGTTTTAATAGAGGATTTTAAAAAGTAGTAGAGAACATGTTAATGGCGAAGTTGAATACATGCCTTCAGAAATAATAATTAGCCCAAATGTTCAATGAATGAGTCTTTGTGACTTGAGATAAAATGCTTAATGGAAGCATAATGATCAATTAAAAAGGGCTCTAGCTCTCATTTTTGAAGGAAGTCAAAGTCTAAACTGCTAGATAACTCAACACTAGCTCTAGATTTAATAAAGTTAAAGCTATATGAGCTGCTAGAAACCAAAAAAAAAAAAAAGTGGCTCTAGTATTATAAAGTTAAAGCTATGCTATAAGATTTCTAAATAAAATATTTATATTCTTCTAAAATTTTATTCTAGCTCAGCCCCGAAAATTCCTTTTGAAATCATCTTATAAAATGGGGACTCAATCACCTTATATATCTGGTTACTGATATTTATAAAAATGCATTATAAAAATGAAACTTTAAAAATAAATTAATGCCCCCATGCAAAACTTTATGTAATTCTGTAAAAATTACACTATCTCAGGACTTCTCTGGTGGTCCAGTGGTTAAGACTCTGTGCTTCCATTGCAGGGGATAGGGTTTTGATCCCTAGTTGAGGAGCTAAGATTCCCACATGGCACATGGCAAAAAAATAAAAAACAAAACTCACACTATCTCTAACATGGAATAATACTTTTTTTTTTTTGGTACGCGGGCCTCTCACTGTTGTGGCCTCTCCCGTTGCGGAGCACAGGTTCCGGACGCGCAGGCTCAGCGGCCATGGCTCACGGGCCCAGCCGCTCCGCGACATGTGGGATCTTCCCAGACCGGGGCACAAACCCGTGTCCCCTGCATCGGCAGGTGGACTCTCAACCACTGCGCCACCAGGGAAGCCCGGAATAATACATTTTTAATTAAGAAATTAAAATAAGTCAAAATAGTCATTTGTGTTTACTCTTCTGAAGAAAATCAAACGTGATAAGCCTATCTGTGATTTTCTATAAGATTTTATTAAATCTGTTTTTTTAGCTCATAGTAATAATAGATCAGGGCTCATTGATCACTTGTTTGTTCATCATGCATGTACTGAGCACATCTTCTTGCCGGGGTCTTGCACTGGACACAAGATGTAAAAGGGTAAGCAAAGCAGACTTGTCATTTCAGAGCTTGAATTGTAGTGATCACAGACCTAGTTCATATTGTTGTTTAAGACTGTTGTTAACTAGAACATGTTAGAGTCATATGAGCCAGACAGAGGAAAGTACAAATTTGGACCAGTTAGATTATCAGGAAAAAGGAAATGATGAGATGCTCAAAAGCCAAGACCAGGCAGGTCATCAAAACAGAAAGGACTGCACCAGTTTCAAACAAAATAATCTGGATTTATGGATTATGATTTAGAGTGTGTATTAATTTCAATACAACTGATAGAAGGCTGTAAATTAGGAAATGGCTCAAAAATGATCTAGGAGAAAATACATTTGCTGGCTCTCTGTCTTCTAAGGGTAAAGCAAAAACTCCATCTGATCTCATTCACACATTCATTTCTTCATTCTCTTGTCCATTTATTCATCAAAAATGTATTGAACACCCTGTGTATACCAGGAATTCTTTTTAATGGGCATAGAATGTTAAAGCAAAGAGTCCCTGCCCTCATGGAATTTACAGTCTACTAGAGAAATAAAGATAACAAATATGGCATACATTTATAGTATAGTAATTATTTGTAAATCTATAAAGATAGAGATTATGTACAGTATGACTTTTATTCATGGATATGATGGTTTGTTGTCTATATCCATAACTCTATATATTTCTCTTTATCTGTAGAAGCATACAGAAATGATAAAAAAGAAAGCTGGGATATAAAATGATAAAAGATGAAGTGGAGAGTTAGAAGGTTTATAAGTCTTTTCCTACTCTTTTTTTTTTTTTTTTTTTTTTTTTTTTCGCGGGGGGC
>NW_006788130.1:1181634-1187413 GCF_000442215.2 Lipotes vexillifer
ACAGGCTCCGGATGCGCAGGCTCAGCAGCCATGGCTCACGGGCGCAGCCGCTCCGCGGCATGTGGGATCTTCCCGGACCGGGGCACAAACCCGTCTCCCGTGCATCGGCGGGCGGACTCTCAACCACTGCGCCACCGGGAAGCCCCTACTCATTTTTGAAGTAAGCTTTTTTTCCCTAGAAATCTTTGACATGATAGTACGCATGTTCCCAGTTTCTCAAACGCCCTACTCGCCTCCTGCCTCCTCCATGCCTTTAAATATCTTGCTCTTTCAACTTGGATGCTGTTCCCAAAGTTCGCTGAGACTGAAAACAAAACACCTGACTTTTACTTCAAAGCTGTGGTTAATATGACACCCTCTTTAATGTGTCCTTTCACCCAGGCAGGTTTAGCTCCTCCTTCCTCAATGGTGCCTGAGAGACCTAAAACATGCTCTTCAGTCCCAGTACTTGACTGCCAAGAGGATTCCCCAACTCACCCTTCAAAATTAAAACAAAATAACTTTTTGAATGTTGCTAAATATTTATTGATTGCCTAACATCATCAAGTTCTCTATCAGATGTTTTTTCTTTCCATTACGTGAATTCTTATGCCAACATACACATGAAAGAATGCTCATCATCATTAATCATTAGAGAAATGCAAATCAAAACTACAATGAGATATCATCTCACACCAGTCAGAATGGCCATCATCAAAAAATCTAGAAACAATAAATGCTGGAGAGGTTGTGGAGAAAAGGGAACACTCTTGCACTGCTGGTGGGTATGTAAATTGATACAGCCACTGTGGAGAACAGTAGGGAGGTTCCTTAAAAAACTACAAATAGAACTACCATACGATCCAGCAATCCCACTACTGGGCATATACCCTGAGAAAACCATAATTCGAAAAGAGTCATGTACCAAAATGTTCATTGCAGCTCTATTTACAATAGCCAGGACATGGAAGCAACCTAAGTGTCCATCATCGGATGAATGAATAAACAAGATGGGGCACATATATACAATGGAATATTACTCAGCCATAAAAAGAAATGAAATTATTTGTAGTGAGGTGAATGGACCTAGAGTCTGTCATACAGAGTGAAGTAAGTCAGAAAGAGAAAAACAAATACCGTATGCTAACACATATTAAAAAAAAGGTCATGGAGAACCTAGGGGGTAAGATGGGAATAAAGACACAGACCTACTGGAGAATGGACTTGAGGATATGGGGAGGGGGAAGGGTAAGCTGTGACAAAGTGAGAGAGTGGCATGGACATATATACACTACCAAACGTAAAATAGATAGCTGGTGGGAAGCAGCCGCATAGCACAGGGACAGCTTGGTGGTTTGTGACCACCTAGAGGGGTGGAATAGGGATGGGGGGAGGGAGGGAGACACAAGAGGGAAGAGATATGGGAACATATGTATATGTATAACTGATTCACTTTGTTATAAAACAGGAAACTAACACACCATTGTAAAACAATTATACTCCAATAAAGATGTTAAAAAAAAAACACTAAACTTTCATTATCAAAAATTCTTGTCAAATAAACCACCCATCCTTAATATTTAAATTGTATATCCTGGATAAAAGTGACCTGTAGAGAATTTTCCCTTTATATCTGGGCAGAGGTCTCTCTGGGTATTTCAGAAAATACTTGATTCTAGTGGTGGTTTCCTCTCATAACTCTTATACATTGCTTGCATGACAAATTTCAACTTCTTTTCTTTCCTCTTAGTATTACAGATTTTTAAGTAAAATGCACACGTGAACATTGCCTTACAGTTGCATCTAGCCACTACTCATTTTTAATTCCACAATTTTATAATTAAATATTTTAGGTAGGGCATTTTTGATTTTAAGTTTCAGAAATTAACTTCAGCTGGCTTAAGAAAAACAGGCCATCGTTTAAAGTATGAAAGGATGTGTCATATCAGGACAGAAAAGCAGCTGGGGCTTAGGAAGGATTGTAAACAAAACAAGGATTGTAAACAAAAAAGAAAAACAGAGCATGGCAGTTTGCTTTTTAATTTCTCATTCTTTTGAGTTGGCTTCATTCAGCTTTTCTAGCACAGTAGTGTTCTGTTATTTAATCCACATGACAAGAAAAAAGGAATCATCCAGTTCTAGGCAGGTAGAAGGATTATTTTTTTTCTTTTTCTCCCTTGGTCCCAATCCTAAATTTCCAAGGCAGGGGCTCTGAGTGACCAGCTTGGGTCAGGGACTCCTCCAATGCACCAGCTCCAAGGGGGCCACATTTCACAGCAACATAACATGCTTCATTCTAGGTGTAAATTTCTGGCCTTTCCTCTTGACCAGAACTAAGCGTGAAAAATAGGGACCAGTTTTCTGAGCTGAAATTTATTCTCAGAGAATGAAAAAAAATTGAAAGGTAGAACAGTTATCAAAGGGAAAAAAAAAAAAAAGAGAGAGAAAATGGGACCATAGAAAACAGGGCAATGTATAAACAACAGACTTTATTATCAGTTAAACCTATATTCACATCCTGGCTATGCTATTTTATAGTTGCAGGTTGCATGGCATTTAATTTATTTGAGCATCATTTCCTCAATTATACAAAAATAATACTACCTCCTAAAATTGTTTTGGGGATTAAATAGCATGATGCATATAAGTTTTATGGCTGATACAGTACATCAATTCAGTGTGTCAATATGGCTGGTCCTGCTAATAGTTCAGGTCTCTAAGTCTATGAAATCTCTTTAGACAATCATTCCCAGATTATCTGACTCCTTACTTTGCCTTTTCTCTTTAAATTATGTCATGTCTCTGTATCTTTACTTATTAGCTATCTCTTCCATCAGATTGTAAATTTCACGAAGCAGGGTCTCTGCCCAAATTGTACACTAATGTAGTCCCACTTTCTGAAACAATGTCTAAAAAATACACATTTTTTTAATGAAGGAAATATGTACTAAGTACATAATGGTCATTATATTTCAGTGAAATTGTAGAGCATGTAGTTCAACTTCCAGATCTTTGAATACAAAGAAGTATTCTTGAATAAAATTCTGACAATTTTCATGGGACTTCTTAAGGTTTTAAATGTAAAGAGACTGTTTGCTAATAAAAAAGAAAAAGAAAAAAATAATTAGATTAGAAAATGGAGTGAGTATGATCTCCATTATTCCTAAGATATAAGAAGTACAATAAAATATCTAAAAAGGTTTTCTTTTTCTATCTTCTAACCCAAAGGAGATATTTCTGGGTGTTGGTTTCATGCACAAATTTAAACTTATTTTTTAGTTTTCTGAACTCTCTATGTTCTCAATATGGATTATGTAGTACTAGTTTATATTGGAATAAACACTTTGTTTTAAATGTTACACAGTATATTTGAAATAATGCTGTAATCCACATAAAGCTATTAAATCATACAATCAATAAATTGTAAGGGATTAATTGAGTTGCTATGAGTCCTTGCCCATCAGATAAGATGAAATGAGTATACAAATAGGAAGCAAGAATATCTATCATTAAAGGATGGGTAAGCATTTTTTAAATGGAATGAATAAAAAGAGTATTGGAGTGGAGGTAAAAATAGGAACTAAGATAGAGAAATAAGGCACATATGAGCACTGAAGTGTAGACAATATTACCTATAATTGCATGAAAGACTAGTTATCCTCTCCTGAAATGTGAAAGATCCATTCCAGAATGTTCTCTAAGTTTCTCTTTAGCAGGGTAACTCAATGATTCTATATTTTTAAAGCCCACAAAAAGATTAATGAGATTAGAAAATGCACAAATATCTGACAAACAATAAGAGAACGTGAGAAATTAGTGAAGCAACTGTTTCTTCGTACTTACCAAGTCAATCATGCAAAAATATTGCAAAGCAATTTTAGTTACCATCATGGTATCCAACTTCATTCTTTATTCTTTCTGAATCTGATCTTCAAACGCTATTCTTTTTCATGTTCAGTACGGTTACCCTGAAATGTTCCTATCTTGTTCTGAGAAGTGAGGCTTTAGGATAAAATTTATTGGATTTCCATCTGCAGTATTCAAAAGTAGATGTGGAAGAGGAAGATGTGATGGAATCAGACTTCAGAAATGTATGACCTAAATGGAATGGAATAAATATACACTACTTGAAAAACATACATTGTACAAATAGACATGAAATATAGGCACAATTTCTGAAGTTACATGTAATCATATACCAAAGCTATTTCATGATAAAGTTCAATTTATGCTAAGTATAAAGGAAAGAAGAACAATTGCATTAAAAATACTTTATAATGGGAAATGTCTTGGCTTTATTAAAAAGGTATAATAAAGTTATTTAAAATTATGTCTTATCCATGTAATGTATAATATATAATGTATATAAAGCAACAAATTGTTCTCATGGTCTTAGAATATTTTTTAATTAAAAAACAATATCTCTTTTCTCTCCTAAAAAGGGAACACATTAAGTTATTGAGACATTTTTTTTCAAAGTTATTCTCCACTCTACCTGTACAGAATGACAATGTATGCTAAGGCATGAAGATTAAAAGAGGTAATGTCTACAAACATTCCCTGGAAAATGCTCTAAAAAGAAAAGAATGTGATTTATATTAAGAAGTGTTGGAGGAGACCATCAAAAAGATATGATCACAAGTTGACCCAAGAGCTGGACCTTGTGAACTGAAGGCTCCACGACCCCCTCTCCTGTCCTTGGAAGTTGCATCCTGCCGGCCTTCCCCACTCCCAGAAGTTGCTCCAGGATAAAGCCTTGAAACAGAAATGTGTTCAGACCATCTGGACTGGGTACCTGACTGAGCCCAGTTAAAGCCTCTGTATCAACTTTGAAGATGTGCTGTGCAGGTGGGGAAAGGTACTCTTCTTGTGGCCGCCTAAGAAGACCGTGGTAAATAAGTTCCCCTGTTTATTAAAAACTGCTGCCTATCAATCTGGAGCAGTCTTTGTTTGCTCTCTCCCTGCCCTCCAGGGCACCCTTATCCTCTCCCCGCACCACTGCCAATAAAGGGGTTGGTTTCAGATTACACTGAAGAAGATCCCGAGGAGGCTGCAAACCAGTAAGAAGTTAAGGTAATGCGGTGAGCTAGACATGAAACAGCTAAATGTTGGTAATAAGAACAAAGTTGCACTGTGTTTGAAAATGGGAATGTCCCTTTGGAATATCTAAGTCAACATTCACTTTAAGCAGACAGGAACATGTGTCGAGATTATCTCTGTTCTGCCAGTATTATTTTTCCAGAAATAATAATTAGCAAGCCCCAAACTATATTTACACCAACGAACCTTTCATTTAGGTGTTTTACAAAGACAGTATTAGGATAAAAGAAGCTTCAGGCACTTCTATTATAATAACCGATGTCTCCCAAGATGTGCTGATGTGCAGGTTACAACATTCTGATCATAATTTCTAATGCATTACAGGAGAGCATGGACTCTTGAGAATCAGATGAAATTCTCTTTCATCTAGATTACATTTTCTCACTGTCCCAATGTGCCTGATATGAACTGACACAGCCATAAATATGTTTATATGAATTGCACGCTGTCATAGTTAGATAGAGAAATATATAGCCCTGTGGGAAAAATAATTTCAGATACTTTTCAAGTGCTTTTTTTGTTGTAACAGTAATTCTTGCAAATCACATAGTAGGGTATATAAAATAACAATTCTGCCTACAGGGTTAGTGAACTGTGTATTCTTCGGAAAGATTGAAAATTCGTGTTCAGATCGTACCTAAAGGTAATATGTAGGATAATTTAACTTTCTGGAGGTTTATAGATCTCCAAATTCCCTACA
>NW_006788130.1:1187513-1204387 GCF_000442215.2 Lipotes vexillifer
AGTGCTCTTGCCTTCTAATAAATTATGAATGTACCAGTGATGACTGAATGTATACCCAATTAACTAGAGAAATAGGCTCACAATATTCTAAATTTATACACAGAGGACATACATAACTGTGCTGTGGATAGAGAAAATACGAATTTCAATAGCCTTCATTGGGTTGTTATCAACACTAATGAAGTTAAAATGTATCAAGTGCTTAGAACAGTGCTTGGCACTTAGTAAGTACAATACAAGTTGTTGACAATTTGAAAGTGTTAATACATGATAGTTACAAATACTTTCAAAATTATTATATTACCTGCACAAATAATTGCATAAAATTTATTTCATATTTTGGATATGACTTGGTGTTAAGTATGATTGAGCCCTGTGATTGATTTGATTCACTAAATGTATTATTCAGGTTTCTCCAACAGCAGGATGGTATTTGGCCATGTTGTATGACTATTGCCATGTTGTATGACTATTCAAATTGCTTAAATATTTTAGTATCATAAATGCAAGTTGTAGCACTGGAGATATATTTTATATCCCGCAACTTTCCAAGGTAATTTTATGTCATACTGCTGACCACTGCGCTTGCTCTATTTCTCAACAATTTTAAACTTGCCATTATGTAAAGCTTGATTAAAACATCAACTCCATCATAAACGGTTCTCCAAATTCTATACTAATTTTCCTCTTCCTTAAACTCAGTGCTAAATATAAAGGTGGTCTGAATATTTTTGAAAAACTTGTACATTTCCTTATCGAATCTCTTATTTCATTTCCACCTTTGCTCAAAAAATCCAAGAAAGACTGTAGAAAAATTTGCAAATGAACTCTAGAATTTATATGAAATTTCAAATGTCCAAAAATGTCAAAGGAAATCTTGATGAAAGAAGAATAAATTTGTACATAATTTATTGAATTTCAAGATATACTATGTGTACAGTAAAGGATAAGCCTTGCCCAGAGTAAGGTTTGGTCCTTTGTCCTCATGTCTTAGTGGGTACGCACTAACTCTGCCTGATAAAGTGTCTTTGTTTACCTGGAGGTCTTAGGTCATGCCGCTTAATCTATGTTAACAATATGATTTATAGTGGGGGTCTTGGGCCACTTGGTGTCAGCTCCACCTCTGGAGGAGTTGAAGACTGAAATCACCTATGTGGGTGGTCAGCCATGTCTATAGGATCAAGCCCCAATAAAAACTATGGACACCAGAGGTTGTACGATCTCTTCTCATTGGCAATACTCCAGGAGAATTGCCAGATATCATTACTAGAAGAAATACAGGATGTTTGCATCACTCCTCTGAGACATGGCAAGAAGCCTTATGTCTGTTTTGTCCTGCACCCTACCCAATATGCCTTTTCCTATTGTTTATAATAAACTGTATCCTTTCACTGTAATGAACTGGAACCATGAGTATAACAATTCTTCTGAGTTCTGTGAGCGTTTCTATTATTTATGAGCCTGAGGGTTGTCTTGGAGACCTCCTTAACTGTATGATAATTGTGGATTTGGTGTGAAATAGAGAAAAACAGATCAATGAAACAGAATTCATTGTGTAGTCCGATATGGTAGCCTCCAGCCACATGTAGCTGTTAAAATTTTAAATTTAATGAGCTTAAATGAAATAAAACTAAATATCCAGTTCTTCAGATGCATTATATACATATCAAATACTCAACAGCATATGGCTAGTGGCAATTGTATTGGACTACACAGATATAAAACATTTCCATCATCATAGAAAATCTTATTAAATAACACTCAAGTAGAGAGTCCAGTAAAAGACCCAATTAGGTAGATAGATATTTGTTTTGGTAAATTTTACATTAAAATTTGAGAAGTAAAACTATAAAACTTCTAGAAAATCACATGTGAAACTATCTTCCTGTCCTCAAATAGGGAATAATTTCTTGAAAGAGGACAAAAATACTAATTATTAGTGGAAGCTATAAGTAATTGGGTTGCATTAAATAAAAATTCAGTTCATCGAATGACACCATTAATAATGAAAAAGGAAAGTTACAGAGTGGGTGAACACATTTTTAATACATATAATTAACAAAGAGCAAATACCTAGAGTATAAAAAAGAAATTCTAAAAAATGAAAAGACAAACAATCCAGTAGAAAAATAGCTGGGACTATTTGGCATTTCACAAAAGAGGCAATCAACATAGCCAATACACATACAAAGTGTACTAAACCTCAATAGTAATCAGGGAAATGCTGTATAAAAAATACAGTGAGATACTACCATACACCCTAGAATGGCTATATAAGAAAAACTAAGTGCATCGGGTATTGATGAGAAAGTGGAACTACTGGAAATTTCATATAGTGCTGGAGAGATTGTAAATGACTAAAATGATATTTAGAAACTCTTTGAGATCATTTTCCATGTAAAACAAATGCATACATGATGACCCAACAATTACTTACCTGGGAATATATAAGTGACAATTATACTTCCATGTGCATCAAAGAGATATACAAGAATATTCATTGCAACATTATCCTTAATAGCTCAAAACCTGGAAACAATCCTATTACCCATCAGTAGTGGACTAGATAAACTGTGGTATATAGATACCATATGATAATAAATATAAATGACTACTGCTGCATGCAACATGTGGATGAATTTTAATATTATTTGCTATAATGCAAACAATATTTTGCTATAGAGGTTAGATCCAAAAGAATATGTTATATATTTTTGCATATAAAATTCATTAAAGAAGAAACTAATTTACACTGTTAAAAGCCAGGATGATGGTTTTCTCTGAGCAAAAGAAGAGTATGGATTTTGGGAGGCTGCACACAAGGGCATTATATATTGCTGGTCCTGCACTATTTCCTGATCTGGGGGGTAGTTACAAAATACATTTACATTCATCAATAATAATTGATGATAATTCATCAATAATTGATAATTCATCAATCCACACACATGATTAAATGTCCTTTTATGATGCAGAATACACTTTAATAAAAATGATTTTAAAATCTTATAGTCTAAGTAAAAAGGAGTGTAACATCTGTTTGATGATAATTGTATACATTCTGGAGAAATACTAGTCCAGTTTTAACATGCTAAAATAAGGTGAAACAAAATGATTCTGGATAACCTTAGCAAATAAAACTAAAAATTAATTATTAATAATGACTACTTAAATATTTAAGATATCTTAATAAATTGTCCAATCAGTTTAAACTAAATTTAAACTAAGCAGCTTACCTAATTCATTCATTCATTCATTCATTCAGTGAGTTATTTATTGAGCACCTACTAAATGCTAATTACTGAATTATATATAGAATACAATAATAAATTAGACTGACACTGCACATTTTAGTGAATTTAACAATATAGAGGAAATAGAAGAAAATGTAACTCCTTTAGGTCCTTAATGAAGATTATTATAAATCTACCACATGTTTATCAACCAATATATTATTGACATATTTATTGCTGTTTTAAATAAGAAAGTCATAAGCGATTATTTGCTCTGGTAAAAATATTTAAAAGTTCATTATTTCAGACATGCCAATTTCAACTTGAGCAGTGCCATTTTTGCTGCACAATCAAGGCAGCTCATGACCTAAGATATATGATAGGCATGGGCTTACTGTGTCAGCCACTGAACTGATAGCCAAGGACAAAGGAATGAACAAAATATTCCATGATCCTCACGGAGTTTACAACCTGGTAGTTTATATACACATTTGACAAAAAATAATAAACATAAATATTAAGCTACAATATTGATAAATGTTATGAAACAGAAGTTTGCTGTGAAAGCACATAATAAGAATGTGTACTGATACTCGTGCTAATACTAATGGTGAAAAAAGAAAAATTCCTTGAATTTCTCAGTGTTCTTGTAAAAAGTGCTAGCTTCCTAAAACATTTTTGCATACCATGAGATGTGTGGACATTTGTCTAGTTAATTGCTCTGATACAAAAGTGTAGTAAAATGTCTTTTTTTTTTTTTTTCCCCTGGAGAGGCCCAAACTGTTATAGCCGTGAACTAGGTCCTTAAGTTAAATACATGAGGTGCCTAGGGAGACGGGCACTTTATCTTCTTAGGATTTATATATAAATGCGGAATGAGGCCCAGACATTTGGAAATAACTCTAGGTCTTAAAAGCTGAGACGCACAGAGCTATCAGACACAGAGATTCTACTCACATCTCAAAGGGCTCAAGGAAGGAAGAGAGCTTTTCCTGTGGAGAGGAAAATTTATAAGCAGAGGGAGATAATTTACTCATGGTTTGCTATAGGATTTCCAGTCATTCAGGCAGGAAAATTCCCATTACTGGCTCACATGACATCCCCTTAGGGGTAAAGACTGGTGGAGGAGGGAGGAACACACATACATTTGCTGTAAAGTAATAATAAATCTGTCTTTGATCCGGTACAGCTTGTGTGTGCATTCTGGATAAAATTAATAAAGGTGAATATTAGTCCAATACTAATACTAAAACTAAAACTTTTTGAAAGGTTTTATGTGCCAGGCACGCATGTTAAGTTCTTTACGTGTATTAAATCACTGAATATCTGCAGCGACAATTTTAGTTACCATTTGTATCACCCAATTTACATATGAGGAAATAGAGGCAGAGAGAAGGAAAATGTCTTGCCTAATGTGACCATCTCATAAGTGGTCTTTAAAAAAAAAAAGATTCTGGGCTTCCCTGGTGTCACAGTTGTTAAGAATCCTCCTGCCAATGCAGGGGACTCAGGTTTGAGCCCTGGTCTGGGAAGATCCCACATGCCTCGGAGGAGCAACTAAGTCTGTGCACCACAACTACTGAGCCTGTGCTCTAGAGCCCGTGAGCCACAACTGCTTAGCCCGCGTGCCTAGAGCCTGTGCTCTGCAACAAGAGAAGCCACCGCAATGAGAAGCCCACGAGCAACAATGAAGAGAAGCTCTCTCACAGCAATGAAGACCCAACACAGCCAAAAATGAGTCAATTAATAAAAAAAAAAGATTCTGATTTCAAACTCCACATGGTTAAAATCAATGGTGTAGATTGAAAAGACCTCCTTGAGAATGTTTCATTGAAGATGGTACTTGAAGAAATAAAACAGATGTGAGTGGTAGAGATGTTGATCCCAGCAGACAGAACAGCACCTGCAAAGACCTTGAGGCCACAAGAGTTTGACATATTTTTAAAAAGAAAGAAAATGTTGAAGACTGAGGAAGAAAACTATGAATTGTTGTAGAGCTTCTGACAAGTTAGCATTGCGTTTCTTACTTTTCAGCCCCCTACTAAGAATCATGTACAACCATTTTTGCTGTAACACTATATGAGTATTCCTGAATAATCTCACATTTTGCTAAATTGCACACTAATATAGGAAATTCACCTTTGAAAAAATAAAGATTAGAAGTAGACAACTTAAAATTCATGCATCTCTACAACTATAGAGCCCTATAAAAACAATGAGAATCCAAATAAAAACAGCAACACAGGTAGCTCCCTGCTGGCATTCACACCCAGCATCCATCTTTAGTAGACTTAAAACGTGAATTCTGCTTCCTCCATCAAATGTGGGTCCTCGAGGGAATTCACATCCAAAAGGTACCTGTGTCGTTAACATTTTAATCTATCAGATCCCAGATATGTACTACTCTTTCATCATTTTTTTTAACATGGAGGAAATGTTTTCACATTGTCCTCATCTGTGCTCTTAGCTTCCCAAAATAACATAGTAGAATCAAAGAAGATCTTGAAGCAAAAAAACAGTTCATATTTCTATGAAACAAAGGCGCTTCTGTAGGATATTTAGCTTATTCCTAAGGTTTTCATATTATGTACTTTCCTTGTAAGTAAGCTTGTCAACCTGAGCTTTAAAACATCAATGTCCCTGAAAAAAACTTCATATACAACAACTTGACTTCTGAATTATACTAATACTATTCCTTATTTACCAATCATGTGTGAGCTAATTTGCCTTAGAGTAATATACTTTCTGGCAGAATAGATTGGACTCAGAATAAGTCTTACATGTTATTAGTCATTTATAAAATAATTTATGTATTAGGAAATTACAGCCTTTAAAATTTTTATGACTGATGGTTTATTTTCCAGATAAAATTTATGTTATTATTCACTAGGGGATCTTTCCTCAGCCAGATGGGCACTGTTGTAATAATTTCACATCTTTGTCCTTACTCTCTATTCTGAGTTTAGTTCTCTTTGTTTACAGAGGTAAATTCAGTGAACTTCTCAGATCCTCTATTTGTTCATTTGTAAATTGAGGAGGTTCAAATTGATAGGTATCTTATACATTTTGACCACTTCTGGCCCAAGCTTAGAAGAGGACAAATACATTCAGTTTTTGAACTCACATTCTTTAGGAAAAATTGTCCAAATTCTATATGTTTAATATAGATGTTTTAAATTATATATGTTTAATTATATATATATATATATATATATATATATATATACACATATTTGATCTGAACAATACAAGTGGTGGACATTCCTTCTAATCAATTTGAAATTGCATAAATGTATCTTGGGGAGCTCCAAGTAGCTCTAGTTCTTAATGTCTCTGCACAGAAAGAATTCAATGAGAGGCAAAGTGATAGATAAGAAGTGATTTATTAGAACAGGATGCTTGTGAGTCTTACAAGCAGGTGGGCGAGAGAGTTCCATGCTGAGAACTTAGTGGGCTACAATTTTATAATCAAAGGAAAAGTGGGGAGGGGGAGAAGACCGCTTTCTTTCTCATTCTTGAGTAGATGTCAAGTTTCTATCATCAGTTCCTCCTCCACATCTGGCAGGGGAATTTTCTTATCCCCACATAGTCAAGCAGGGACTGTCATGGTGCTATTTAAATTAGCAGAAGGGTGGTGACATGCTAAAAATGGTAAACCATCTCAGGTTTTAGTATAATGTCACCTTTTCCTTATATTTTTGTTTTTAGTGCATGCAGAGGACCATGTCTTAGGAATCATTAACTTACTGAGCTCACTGGGCAGGATGTAGATCTCATACCACCATTGTTGTATTGTTTTGGGGCATGTCTCATGCTTCTGTTACATGGTTTTGTTGCTAAGCAAGCCTGTTTGGTTTTGTGGTTAAGCAAACCTGCTTTCTTGAGGGATCATTAACTTACAGTGGTCTCCCATACTTTTTACTTACAATCCCCTAGTGAGATTAACTATTTAATTAACTACTTTGTCCCTTTACTCTGTCCCTATCAAATTTGCTTAGAACAAGGTCTAAGAAAGTCTACCATTTCACTTAGCTTATATTCCACACTCTTCACCATGGTCTTTTTATTTTGTAGATAGTGAAAATTATTTTAAGAAATTAGCACTTATTAGAGGAACCACAAGAAAGCAAGGAAGTGCTTCCTGAACTTTCTGGGATATTTGCTGTTTTAAAGACATCTCAGATATCACATGTATGTTTCCTCCTAAATTAAAATGTAAAATACTCAGGAATATTCTGACTTTTTCTTGATTAAAATGTTGGTATATTCTTTAATCTAGAGCTTTCCTCACAATGCTGGGATATCTCAAAACACCAGTAATGAATTGTAAATCCCAGAGGGAAAAACAAAAATGAAATGATGTTGCAAACACCTATCCTATTATAAGATGCATAAGACACATGCTATGAAAATGCATACAGACTTTTTAATGTCTTTTTTCAATTACACTGTGCATGATTTAATATATTCACTAAATGTCATCAGTTATAAGTAATGAAAAGCAAAGAAGTGCTCATTGTCAGTATTCCATGATATACTTTTATGCTGATACAGATTTATGTATTTTGGTTTAACAAAAATTTTTAAATATATAAAATATTGTAGAATTTCTAATAACATAAGAAAAGGAAATTTGCCATTTGTCACAAAATATGAGGGTGCCTACTATATTATGCCAATGGTTATAGGAATGATTTGAATCTAATGTTAACATTCCATCGAGAGTATGGCTTTTTTCATATTAAAATAATAATGCAAAAATTTTAATTTAGTTAATGAAATTTTGTATTGAAGTGCTTCCTAGATACTTCTGAGAGGAAGAAAATACTCTAAAGTAATGAGCATATTATGTTGCAAATGCAAAATACTGGAAAAATAATCATCTAACTAAGAAGGTGGGCAGAGGCACCAGTTGGTATTTTTTATATAATAATTGATTATTCATCCATCCAACAGTACTGAGCTGAAGCTCTCCAGGAACTCCCTTCATTGGATTTAGAAGACCTTATTTTGGGATCTACTAATACGCTGCGTAGCTCCCTCCCAGTCCTTGTAGTTTACTCTTATTATGCATTTAGTTGTCTTTCTTTCTTTCTAGACTCTTAATTTCTAGATGGTAAAGAAAATGCCTACATTATCTGATTGTTGCTAGCACCTTAATCCTCTGTGCCTTTCAGAGTACACTCTCAACATATACACACTACTATATATAAAATAGATAACCAACGAGGACCTACTGTATAGCACAGGGAACTATGTCTAATATTTTGTAATAACATATAAGGAAAAGAATCTGAAATATATATATACATATGTACACACACACACACACACACACACACATATATATATATGAATCACTTTGCTGTACACCTGAAACTAACACAACATTGTAAATCATCTATACTTTGTCAACTGAAAAAAAAAAAAAGCACAATGTGAGAGCTGTAAGTTAAGTTTTATTGGGGACAAAATCAGGACTATAACCTGGGAGACAGCATTTCAGATAGATTTGAGAAACTGCTCCAAAGAGGTAGGGGAGGGGAGGTCAGTACTTTTGTGGTTTTTGTGAAGGGGGAGTACATGCAATCGAGTACATATTGTTTTGCAGAAGGTCTCTGCTAGTCATGAGGAGTAAACGTCACCATGAAGGATTTTAGTGCTTTTCTAGATATGAGGAGATGCAAGAATTGGGCTCACAAAATCTTCTCCTGAAAATATCTAACTATCTGAAGACCTGTTCTGCAAGTTTTTCCCAGAGCACAGAGTGCCTCATTGCTGCTCTCCACCCTGAGCTCCTTTCAGAGAGCTGTTGAAGCTCAGCAGCTGCAGCTGCTCATAATTTGATCCTTGTAGAGGTAGATGGCAAGTGCCAATCTGTAGGAGATAACTTCAATTAAAAAAAAAAAAAAAGCTGATTTAGAGTCAAAAACAAAACAAACAAGAAAAACAAAGAGTACTCCCCACCTTAGAATAGCATATATATAGACATGTATGGAGATAGTTTATTGCAGTGAAAGAGTATTAGAGTGGGTGTCTCGTGATCATACCTGCAGATTTCAAATACAGGCTCCAATACAATTGTTCAGTGTGATTCTTGTCATGTTACTTAACATTTTATGATTGAATTTTCTCATTTGCAAATTAGACGTAATAATAGTACTGACCTCAGTTTGGTTTTGCAAAGATTAAATCAGATACTAATCACGTAAATACTTGTCCTTCCTGACACATGATAAGTACTTAGAAAATGTTTCAGTATTCCATTATTCATATTAATATTATTTATGACATTTGTCTTTGTTCTAAACTTTCTATTTTTGTCTTATGACTGAGAGAGTTTAGAGTTTTGCACATTGTTCATATATCAGTGACTCACCAATTAAGATCTCATTCTTGGTATCTACACCATTTATCCAAATGTCTCTTTGACATTGCCCTTCAATATAGATTACTCAGGGCTATGGATTGTTCCCCTCTGCTCTCCAAGTAAACCCATGCCTAACTCTAGCTTCTCCAACCTGAAAGGACTCCGTAATCTACATAGAAATTCAAATAAATACCAAGGCTTGTCTTATCCTCATCTACCATATTCAATTAATTTTAAAACCTTGGAGGTTTTTCTTCAAAATATAACTCATTTCCATTTATTTATATAGAGACTACATCTCATGTTGAAGCATCTGTAAAACATTAAAATATTTCATTAAGTATTGCATCAAACTGTGGATAAGTTAACTCTAAAAAGCAGAAATTATTCAAGTCATCCTCTGCTCCCAAGATAACTAGATTAAATCATAAAAGTTGCAAGAATATATTTAATAATTTTAGTATTTCCAAATAAGTTAGATTTATTCATAACAAAAAGTTTCCTGATAAAAATCCATCAATGTCACATCAAATTGCTAAGAAAAATCAAATGAAAATTTGAATAGGAGATTCAAAGATATTTTAAATATTTTTGCTTCCTTTCCGATTTTAACCATTTTCTAAAAAATGAATAAAAGTTTACCTTTTGACTTTAACTTTAACTGTTACAATAAAATATATTCAGAGAAACTTCTTAAAAATTAACCTTCTACATTATCTCTTCTATTATTTAACATTATAATGGATTCTGTGAGATTACTGATATGATAACAAAAACAACTAGGGTGTAGTATATTTAATGCTGGAAAGGACAGAGCAGGGTTATCTATGTTTACTGAAAAAGAGACAAAACTGATAAGCTGCTAAAATTGTTAGCTTCTCCTTCAATGCAAACAATATGAGTTCAAGGAATTATTTACCCTTCTCCTCTCAATTTCTACTGAACTAACAAAAGACATACAAATGAGTGAAACCGCACTAAAAATTAGAACTACACACACAAAGAAAATTACAATTTTAGTACAAACATCAAAAACAAAAAGACTAATGGTGCCAAATTTAGGTGATGAAAAGAACCATTTGGAAAGTTTCATAAAAATACAGTAGAACTAGGGTGCCTTTTATTTTATTTTTGTACTTCTTACATATTCCAATGATCAAACAACTTTGGAAATGTTTAGTGTAAGAGAAACCTGATTGAGAAAAAAGCCAGTTCTATTGAAATTAGCAGTCTAAAAAAAGGTGCCTGGTTAATAAAGCGAAAGTAAACCCAGGAGAAATTCTCTAGGCCCCATAACGTGGAGTGATTTGAGATGTTAGAATAAAAGTGTCATAGGGCAACTGTTGGTGGGAAGGCAAAACTTATTCTATGGGCTTTTTCATCAATCTAACCTAGTACTAATGTCAACACAGCAGTTATCCCTTACGGTACATGCTTTTACCTCCTCATGTTTGACATGGTTGGCAAATATTGCTTGTTCTGGTTGAGTCATAAGGAAATAGTCACATCTGATACTGGCAGTGCATCACTAAGAGAACATTACTAAGAGTACAACATGTACAGAAATTAAATGTTTACGAAGGGGTAAATTTGCTCTTTCCTCCTTCCGCATTCCTCCTCTGAGCAGGCATATGGATCTTTAATCTTTAATTATTAAACTGCAATAACTTTACATTTCTCTATTTTCTTCAACTCTCTTAAATGATTTTGAACACAAACTCACAAAGCTGTGGGGAAAACTTACTGAATCAATACCAGACAGAATCAAACTCTCCAGTCACTCCAACCTACTCTCCTCAAAATTCTAAGTTTATATAAAGTGATTAGGTAGTTTAAAAGAAAACCACCAATTTAAAGAATCAAATTAAGATCCTCCAGATTAACAGTTAATGAAAGAAAGGTTAGCATCTAGAATTCCTTTTCCTATTAGGATGTGAGGTGAATGAAATCCAGGAAGCTGAAATCAATAGCTTAGTTTGAAATTGAACTCATAATTGTCACAGCTGAAACATGTCAGAGGCATTAAACAGCATGTTGAATGATACAGAAAACTAAATCAGAGAATATGACAAAATGTGAGTTCTTATGTGAGAGAACTCTGTGAGTTCTTAGAGAACTCTGAAGAAATATAAATGTTAGAGAAGAAAAAATGAGATAACTGAAGGAGGACCCTCCATCACCAATTCACCATATACAAAAATAAATTCCCAAGAGTAAAAAGCGTAAAAGACAACCAGAATGAAATGTCACTAGCACTTCCACCTTGGAGTGAGGTGTGCTGGGAATGGTAAAGGGCATAGGAAAATCAGTAGCAGGAGGACATCTTTCCCAGTGAAATTTCAGAAGACTGAGAGGACAGACCCGGAAGTTTTAGTATATATTAGAAATAGCTCCATACTCATTTAAGAATAGCACATAGAGGATAAACAATCATTCAAATTTGTAACTATGTGTGGAGGTGAGTGGTAATTCGACTTATTGTGGCGATCATTTCACAATATGTACAAATATTGAATCATGATGTGCTACACCTAAAACTAAAATAATGTTATATGTCAATTTTATCTCCATTTTATTTATTTATTTATTTATTTTTTTTTTTAGAGGGCTTTCTCTAGTTGTGGCAAGCGGGGGCCCCTCTTCATCGCGGTGCGCGGGCCTCTCACTATCGCGGCCTCTCTTGTTGCGGAGCACAGGCTCCAGACGCACAGGCTCAGTAGTTGTGGCTCACGGGCCCAGCTGCTCCGCGGCACGTGGGATCTTCCCAGACCAGGGCTCGAACCCGTGTCCCCTGCATTAGCAGGCAGATTCTCAACCACTGAGCCACCAGGGAAGCCCTTTATCTCCATTTTAAAAATCAAAAGTAAAAAAAAAAATTTAAGCAAGTTTTCTGAGCAAAAATATTGTGATTTTTTTCTTAAAATATTATATCATCATTAAATTTTATAGCAGATAATTATTTAATGCTTACTACACACCTGGAAATGTATTAGTATCTTAGTCTATAACAATGAACAAGACATGCCCTTGCTTAGGTGTCAGAGGGAGGGTACAAACAAACAGGTTAAATAAGTTGCCATGCCAGTTAACAGCTGTGTAACCTTGAGGAAGTTGCTTAACTTCTCTATGTTATTTCCTCATTTGCAAAATGAGGTAATTTAACTTCTACTTGTGATGTGTTGGCTACTGTCAACTTGGCATCATTACCACATCTTTCTAAGGTCTCCTCTGCATTTCCCAAAAGTCCTTTCCCAATATGTTTCCTTGTTAAGAGTTTGCCAACGATAGATATTTGTGTGAGATTTGGAAGACAGAAGAGCCAGAAAAGCTATTATTTCTGGAGGCTGTCACAGCCAGATGAATGAGCAGATGAGAGATTTCACTGCATCATTTCAAAGAGTACTGGGGAACTACCTGCTTGACTGTTGCACACTTAAACAATTAGTGAGAGTTTCACATAGACTCTTAGCACTTCCGCTGTTTCCAAGACAGTTCTTGGGCGCTTCTGGCTGAGATCTCTGGTAGCTTTACTGAAATTTGTTGCTGGGTTCCTTACCTTTCAGAGTCAGCTTTCTTGATCTTTTTTTCTTGCAGTCCTTAGACTTTTCTGTAAGTTTTTAATTCCTATATTAACTCTTTCATACCCGGAAAATGTAATGTGGCTACCGTTTGCTGCTGGGTCTTAGATTCTTATAGTTTTGGTAACAGGAATGAGGCTGATCTCCTACTTCTGGCATACGTGTGTGGTGTTATCAAACATCTGGGATATTCAAAACTTTCTACTTACAAGTCTAATCACATGATTGTAGACCATCATGCCAAGAGCTACACACCAGATATTAGAGGCTACAGAGATTTATTCTAGTAAAGAGACCAGATTTTGAACAGTCATATGATTGGAAACATCATGGGATAGTTTATGATAACCCATTCATATTCTCCAAGATCTTTTCCTCCCTGAATGTCTGAACAGGCTAGCTCAACAGGGGCGCAACTGGAATCTTCACCTCTCCATCTTTCACAGATTTTATTGTGGCGTTAAGCTTGCAATTTCTCCAAAAATGTGATATGGCTTTGGTTTGATATTTTGAAGAGAGAGACAAGTCTAGGGGCCTCACTTGGCCCTTCTTACCATATTAACTCCTACTCCATTCATCAGGAGACCAACATGAGTGTTCTGCCAATTCTTGTTTTATCTACATCTTCAAAAACAGGGGAAAAACGCAGGTCAGGTTTATGACCAATGGGCCCACTCTGGGACAGACTTAAGCCAAAACTGGATTATCAAGCTTAAAACAGGTAATTGTATATGATAAGAAAATTAAACAAATTAAACCTTTGAAAAATATGAATCACAATGTATTTTAGGTCTCCTGGAGATAACATCAGCTCACAGCCAGTGTACAGTAATCCCTTAAAATGCTGGTAGATGGCTAAGATAGGTACCTTTGGAAATGTAGATAAAGATTATATATATATACCTATACAAATATATTAACATTGTGAAGTAATTTGATTAAAATATCAAAAACATATACAGAGTTTTTCTCTATAACTAACATATGTTCAATGTATTTTAAACTTGACAATCAAAAAACTAAAATGAAACATTCGCATATAAATGTAGGTATATGTATGAAATAGATGAGAAATTAAGGGATTCATTTTTAAATATTAAGGGAAACTAATGTAATATGCCTATCCAAAAGCCCACTACATATTATAATTGGTTTAAAAAATAATACATCTAATCGAAAAAATTAAATGTAAAAATTAAAAAATTAAACATATAGATATTATTTAACTTGTTTTCTGAAAGAGGAGATAAACCCAGCTAGGCTGATCAAGGAAAAAAGTACAAAAAGTGAGAAGACACAAATTATCAATATCAGGAAGACGAGGAGCTCATAATGATAGCCCGTTGTGGTTTATCCACGATATTCAAAGTTGGACTAACATTTGAAAATTAGTCTCTAATAAATAGAGGCTAAAAGAAAAAGGTAACAATTTTTTCAATATTTTTTAAGCCACGATTTAAGAAAAACGTTATCAGCCAATCAGGAATAGAAAAGAATTTCTTCAATTTGGTAGAACATCTACAAAACCTGTAGCTAGCATAACACTTAATGATAAAATGTTTTCTTGCTCAGGAAGAAGGGAAGCATGCCTGTTTTCTTTTTCCATTTAACGTTGCATGAGGTAGTAAAGTAACAAAAATGAATAGAAATAAGAACCATAATGACTGGGAAGGAAGAAGTAAATATTATTTATAGATAAAGGGTTGTTTTATAGAAGATCTAATGGAGTCTGCAAAAAGAATACTAGAACTAAATACTTTTAGCAAAGTCATAGGATAAAAGGCCAATATAAAATATCAATTGTATTTGTAAACTACAAAACATTGCTCAAATTAATGAGTATCTTATATTAGTAAATATAGATATTTTATTACACAATAAAAATCTCCCTTTGAAATTCTCCTTTTATTGAAGTCTATCTGATACTCATGTAAACAAACTAGAGCTGAAAAATATGAAATATTTTGTGTTCACATATTATTAGTATTTAGTATTATCATTGTTAAGATGTCAAGTCTCCCCCGCCGATCCATAGATTCAACAGAATCCAGATAATTCTAGAAGTCTTTTTATAGAAATAAGGAAGTCGAATGTGTAAATACGGGTGCACTCACAGAGGATTTGACATTGCTGAGTGCACAAAGGTATCTAGAGAGCTAGGATGGATATCTGAAGCCCAGAATTCACAGTGGCCTAATGTGAATGAGTTTGAAATGATATAACATCCATCGTGGAAGGAGCATAAAGTCTTAATGAAGGGGGAATGGTGTAATGAATGTATTATGTTAAAACTTCAGAATCCTGTGATGCTGCTATAGATATAAAACATAAAGGAAGCTGAGAAGATATATTTTTTAAAAAATATTACTAAGAAGGAGCATCCTTCATACTTCTACAGTGATTATTCTCTATAGTTCAGAGATTATGCTCTGATGTTGTAAAGGATTTAGGTTTCCTGATATCAGTAGAAATAGTGGCATCTTATAGCTGTAGATCGTAGGTGGTAATGGTGCCTAAGATCCAAGGACAAAGTATAGTATAATTACTATATCCAACTACAGAATGGAAGAGTAATCAGGAGTGTTTTGAGACCTGCAGAAATTTGTAGTAATGGTCAAACGGTTATTGGATTTGTAGTAGTGGAGTAGTTTGCCATATTATGGTGCAAAATTTTTATGCCTAGTGGGGAAAAAAAAAAAGCTAACTTGTATCATCAGGTGGGCATTCAAATTCTCTTAACCGGTCCCCATGCTTAGTCAAGTTTACTCAAGGATATCTCAAATTGGAGGGAGGCAGGAAAGGGTTGAGGAAGGATCTGGGATACTGCAATAGTTGCACACCATGGCTCATCCTCAAAGCTTTCCTCAGTGGAGCCTGATACCATTTACTGAGGCTCTGTTCATGGGGAAAAAGGAATTTTCCTTCCCCTTCAAGAGTTATAAGATGCTGGCTTCTAAAAATAACATATATGTTTAAAGATCAAAAACCTCACTTTCTACCAGTCATATTGGGGCTTAAAAAACACCTGGTGATGGTCCAGGTGTCCCAGTCTTGGGACAACTCCATCTCACCCTGGGTTTAGAAAAAGTGTGGTTATTTCTCTATGTTCAGATGAATGGTGGGAGTAGATAATCTTAGTAACTGACCAAATCCTTGTATTACTAACTTTACCAATGAACTCAAGAAACAGTTAAGGAGAGATTCCTGAATAACATCCCCTGCAACTCCTCAACTAACAGATTAATAAATCAACTAAGAACAATACTGTATCCCTGGGTGAGATGCAGTGATTAGATTCATCAAGAAATCCTTGAAAGATGCAATGACAATGATTATAACATAGCTGTTATATAAATAAGCCAAAGGTTACCTCTGTATATTGACCCCTAAGTAATTTATTTCCTCATCTAGGCTGAGGTTTGTTCTCTTAAAATCTTGCCAGTGCCAAACTGAGATTTTGACATATCCAGTTGTTTCAAACATAGCCCACAAAGCAAATTTTTAGCCGTGTAGAGACTGGTTGCTTTGTGTATCCCAGGAAACTGTTCCTCACCTCTGCTAATCATAGATTAGATAAACCCTGCAGGCATGAAGATCCCAGCCATTGCTACCTTTTGGAGTTCTCTGATCCAGACACTCCTCACTGTGCTTCTAAGAGTCACCACCTAGGTAGGTAAGTCCCATCTCTTTCCC
>NW_006788130.1:1204397-1206852 GCF_000442215.2 Lipotes vexillifer
TCTGAATAGTAAGACCTAAACTGTAGCCTCTGCATTGTCTCATACTATGTGGGACTTCTCCTGCACATATGTATGCCATACATGGTCCTTACACATTCATGGGTTATACCTTCCATTCTACAGCACACATATAACTTAAGAAGGTATTTAGGTTACCTTATGTCAAAGCATTGCCAGATAAAGCTGTTTGTCATACTGTTACCTTGTGATCATACCTTTTTCCTTGATCCCCAAAATTCCTTGAATGCCCTGCTATAACCACATTTAGCTTTTCTATTTGGCCAGCACAAAAGCCACGTGTTCCTTGAAGAATGGTGATTATATCAACATTAATCAATTGATAACACCAATCATAACTGTCATTCTGGATATAACATCTTTCCTGGAGCAAATCAATAAAGTCTCTGTAACTGACATCAGAAATTAATCGAGTGCATTATTTTAATAAAATTCTTATCACAAAGAAAATGGGAGCAATTTGCCTTCATGTAGAAAATGGTCACTTTCATTGCCTTTCATCTTCATCTATCAAATGACTTGCCTTTGCTATAGTCAATGGTGACATTGTTTACCTTAATATCAGACAGAAGATCAATGTGGGCCTATTGAGCAAGACATAGAAAGCAGCCTAGATAACTTCTTAATTCATATTCATTGTGGAGAAGGAGAAATAAAAATCCATGCATATATAAGAACCTCATACAACAGTGGGCTTTCTAGGTTTCCATGATCTGAGGCTTGAAGAGATATTCCCTTTAAGAAAAAGTAAAGTTGCATACCTTATGCTACCCCAAAGCAGAGAAAGAGTACAATGTATGATAGAATGCTTTTAATTTAGGAGGCAAAGCAGATCATATTTGAATATGCTTCTCTGACCCATCTTCTAGGTAAACTCAAGAGAGTCTTTAGTGACAGGCCAGATTACCATACTTTTCGTCTAACCAACTGATGGCATTGAAAATGTTTATGGTTCTATGTAGAGCCTTGGACAATAGGAAACTCATAGGCCAGACCCTTAAAGATTTTATGTAGCACAACTGTTTTCCATTTGAAAAGCAGCTTCTGGTTTGCTGCTGTGCTTCAATAGAAACTATAAACATGTTCGAGGGACACCAATCATAAAGCAACCTAAATTTACCCTTGTGAAACAAATTTTATCTAATCTACAGGATAACAAAATTGGTCATGCACAGCAGCAATTTATTGCAAAATTGAAATCGTACATGCAACACCAGGTCTCAAAGGCAAAAACTTCACAAATGCTGGCCTAGACTTCCATTGTATCTACTGCTGCTGCTTTGCCAACATTCCCTCCAACCCACATACCTAGCGAAATTCACTATGACCAGGTAATTGAGAAGAAAAGAAAAAAGATAAGCCTGGTTTATAGATGAATCTTCACTGTGTGCTGGTGCTAACTGGAATTGTCTGACTGGTACAATACACACACAGTGAGAAGTGAGGAGTGTCCCTAAAAGATAGTGGAGAAAGAAAGACCTTTCAGTGGACAGAATTTCACACAGACCCTTTAGTTGCTTACAACATTTGGGATGACAGATGGCTTTAAGAAGGAATCCACATTAATTCATTAGCAGTGGCTAAGTGTTTTTCAGCTGACTAGGAACATGGAAGATGGGTGGCAGGGTGTCTTTCTTTGTGAGAAGTATGTGGTTGAACCCTTCATGATTGGTCTCCAATGTGAAGACAGGCAAATCTGTGCTGTCAGTTGCCAAGTTTGCATCACTAGCAACCATACCTAAGGACGTTGTGGATTGCACAGGAGAAGCCAGAAACTACTTTGCCAAGAATGCTTTTTCTCTTAAGATTCCATATTAGAGAGGAATGCACATAAGGTTTGGGAGGTGGAAGTGAGGGGAGGGCATTATTAAAAGATCCCAGTGGTCAGACAAATGAGCAACCACAAGCTATAGAGAGGCTTCTCCAGTCAACATTTTACGGCGACTTGAGAATTACAGAGTTTCCCAGCGACACTTTGCAAACGGCCCTCTTCAGCGCATTATGTTGAGGTTATCAGTCACTCTTTCTAGAAAAACTATCAGGTTCCAAGCTTTTCTCATATTTATGCAAGCTCTAATTCCTTTGTTAAATTCCTTTATTCATTCAATACTTAAGAGTGTCTCTGTTTTCCCAATCACACACAAACTGATAGAAATTTGGTACTGGAAGTAGATCCAGGGAAACAGAACTTTGATGATGGGAACTTGAAGTGTGTTCTCTGTTGTGATAGATTTAAAAGCAGTAAGGATTCCATTGACAACAGTAAGTGGGACAGTGGTGGCCCATGAAATGTCTCAGCAAATTGTGACTTACTACCTCTAGTGAGTATTATGTGGATTTGAAGACCCATGGAAAGCAAGGCTTTGGGAGACAAGGTAGCTGCGACAATAGAATATTGTAGGGAGAATATTGATACAACTAAATGACTTTAATTCTC
>NW_006788130.1:1207381-1223261 GCF_000442215.2 Lipotes vexillifer
TAGAATATTGTAGGGAAAATATTGATACAACTAAATGACTTTTATGCTCCTATCCAGGCTTAAAAACTTAGCAAAAGAAAATTACTAGTATGGGGCTTTAAATTCCCAGCTCAAGGTCTAGGTGAGGAATCAGAAATCTTCTGTGGCTTTCCCAGAAAAATGCTTTTTTTTCTTGAACCTGCAGGATTGCAATTTCTAAAAACCATATTTGAAGTCTGATCCAATTGGAACTTGAATTACAATGGCAATAAAAGATGAAATAAAAGGCTTATATATTCTCTTAGGATAATGCTAGGGCACTGAGCAAGAGAAAATGCAGACCTCAAATGGGCATAATTCGCCAGATGCTCATGAAGTTGCATGCCTTAAACACTCCCATTCAGCCAAGCCCATCTTGCCACAGAAGCAACAGTATCTGAGGAGGTTAATGTCTTCGTGCTTGAAAACTCTGTGAGGACTACACCACGGTTATTCCTAATGAGGTGAGGAACGGCTACTCCTCAAGTTGTGCTCTGCCAAACCCCTTTGCTTCTAGTCTAGAACAGGGGTCCCCAACCCAGGCACCGCCAGCCGGGGACCAGTAGCGGTGGTCAGGGACCTGTTAGGAACCAGGCGCACAGCAGGAGGTGAGCAGTGGGCGAGCGAGGGAAGCTTCATCTGCCGCTCCCCCCCGCACTCCATCCCTCGATTTACCGCCTGAACCATCACTTCCCCATCAGTGGAAAAATTGTCTTCCATGAAACTGGACCCTGGTGCCAGAAAGGTTCAGGACTGCGGGTCTAGACGCAAAATTTGTAGCGTGTCTCAAATCTTGACATTCCCTAGTTGAATGAATATCATCTGGTCTAAAAGGAGTTACCACACATACCAAAAGAATTTCTTCACAAGGTGGCGAACATGTTCCAAAAGTAGAAAGTGAGAAATCCTCAATTCGTTAACACCCCACTGGCTTAAGGGAATCATAGACTAGCCCAGTTCTAAGAAAAGGAAAGACTTCATTTGTGAGATCCATCTCCCCAAATCAAAGGAACACTCACATGTAGATGAGAAAAACACCTGGCCAAATTTGTTTTTTTTTTAATTAATCACAAGTCTTAAGCTTTAATTTACCTCAGGGCCCCACCTGCCAACATAAGCTTCCAGTATAGAAATACTCACTGGAGGAAAAAGTGAGCCACCCTGTGGCAGGTTGACTGCATTGGACCAGTTCTAGTAAGGAAGTAGGCAGCAATTTTGCCTTCCCCAAAACATCACTTACTCTGTAAGTATATATGGATTTGCCTTCTTGCCCACGTGCTTTTGTTCAAACCACATCATTGAACTTTCAAAATGACTTATTTTTATGACCAAGAAACTTATTTTACAGAAAATTAGGGGCAGCAATAGGTTCATGTCTGTGGAATGTGCCGGTCTTACCATGTATCCCATTACCTTTAAAGTAGCTGAAACCTGGATTGCATTGCAACTTCAATGGCTTCTTGTCAGCCGCCTCTTGCTGTTGCATTCCAGTCAGTTGGTGGATGTTTCATAAGCCTCTTGCAAATTGCAGAAGACTTTTTGTGAGTTTTAGAGAATTATCCATTATAGCACTTTAGGCTTTTATTCAGGCTGGATCTAAAATGATATAGTGTCCCAGTTAAATGAACATGGCTGGTTATAAAGTAGACAAGGCTCTCAGTAAGCAGATGGAAAATGTGACAGCTCACTCTTTACCCAGTCATATGGGTGTTTGTTCAGTTGACATGGAGACAGTGGTCATGATGACAAGGATGCAGGCCATGCATGGACTCAACTACATGACATTTTTCACCAAGACTGATCTGGCTACTGTCATTGCTGAGTGTCCAATCTGTGAATGACAGGGGCCAAGGATGAAATCTACATGGCATATTTTGCAGAGTTCCAGCCAAGCATCTCCCGACAGTTTGGTTGGTTTGGACTCTTCTCATCATGGAGAGAGTAATGGTTTGGAGTATTTATCCACAGAGATAGAGACTTTCCTTACTGCCCACGGTGTTTCTGCAAGTATCTCCATTCATAAACTTATGGAAAGCTGTATCCATTGCTACAGTATCTCACACATCATCTCTACCTATCAAAGAATATTTTTCATAGTGAAGGAATTAGAGCAACTGGCTCACAGCAACAAATGCACTGGTGCAACTACCTATTTCATCAACCAGAAGCCAGTTGTCTCAGAAAATTGTGAGATAGGCTCCTGTCGTCTCAGTTATGGGACCATCTTGAAAAAATAAAGTCCTTAGGATTATGGTGCAGTCCTGAAGGTGTCATATATGTCTGAAGCTAGTACTTGGTATATGATGGTCTTTCTCCCCTAATTGGAATGTATAGATCCAGCAATCAAGGGATTGGGATGTGACTCTCTCACTATAACACCAAATAGTCTACTGAAGTAGTCCCCCCACCCCATTCCTATAATATTGGGCACAGTGAGTTCTATTCCCAGGGGAAAAAGGCTTCCATCAGGACACAAATCATGGTTCCATTAAATTGGATGCCAGACTGCCACTGGCCATTTTTGTCTCCTTATGCTGCTAAATCAGCAGGAAGTAAAGGGGATTACAGTAAAAGTTAAGATGATTGATCAATCACTTTCAGAGAGTTCATCGATTCAATCTAGTAGCTGGCCAAATTGCCCTTCAGCTGTGTTGATTCTACTACTCAGCTCATTTATTGAGTTTTCTTTTCCAACAGACAGACAGCCATCTTGGGCCAATGCTGGCCATAAATATTTTATTGCTTTAAACAGATGCTGGTAAGTTTATTCTTTCTGTTTTTAACACATTTATTGGAGTATAATTGCTTTACAATGCTGTGCTAGTCTCTGCCGAACAACAAAGTGAATCAGCTATATGTATACATATGTCCCCATATCCCTTCCCTCTTGCGTCTCCCTCCCACCCTCCCTATCCCACCCCTCTAGGTGGTCACAAAGCATGGAGCTGCTCTCCCTGTGCTATGCAGCTCCTTCCCACTAGCTATTTTACATTTGGTAGTGCATATATGTCAATGAAACTCTCTCACTCTGTCCCAGCTTACCCTTCCCCCTTCCTGTGTCATCAAGTCCATTCTCGACATGTGAGTCTTTATTTCTGTCCTACACCTAGGTTCTTCAGAACCCCTTTTTTTTAGATTCCATATATATGTGTCAGCATACAGTATTTGTTTTTCTTTCTGACTTACTTCACTCTGTATGACAGACTCTAGGTCCATCCACCTCACTACAAATAACTCAATTTCGTTTCTTCTTATGGCTGAGTAATATTCCATGGTATATATGTGCCACATCTTCTTTATCCATTCATCTGTTGATAGACACTTAGGTTGCTTCCATGTCCTGACTATTATAAATAGTGCTGTAATGAACATTGCGGTACATGACTTTTTGAGTAATGGTTTTCTCCAGGTATATGCCCAGTAGTGGGATTGTTGGGTCGCATGGTAATTCTCTTTTTAGTGTTTTAAGGAACCTCCATACTGTTCTCCATAGTGGCTGTACCAATTCACATTCCCACCAGCAGTGCAAGAGGGTTCCCTTTTCTCCACACCCTTTCTAGCATTTATTGTTTGTAGATTTTTTTGATGATGGCCATTCTGACCAATGTGAGGTGATACCTCATTGTAGTTTTGATTTGCATTTCTCTAATGGTTAGTGATGTTGAGCGCCCTTTCATGTGTTTGTTGACAAGCTGTATATCTTCTTCAGAGAAATGTCTCTTTAGGTCTTCTGCCCATTTTTGGATTGGGTTGTTTGTTTTTTTGTTATTGAGCTGCATGAGCTGCTTGTATATTTTGGAGATTAATCCTTTGTCAGTTGCTTTGTTTGCAAATATTTTCTCCCATTCTGAGAGTTGTCTTTTCATCTTGTTTATGGTTCCCTTTGCTGTGCAAAAACTTTTAAGTTTCATTAGGTCACATTTGTTTATTTTTGGTTTTATTTCCATTTCTCTAGTAGGTGGGTCTGAAACATGTTTTCCCCTAAGAGTTTTATGGTGTCTGGCCTTACATTTAGGTCTCTAATCCATTTTAAGCTTATTTTTGGTATGGTGTTAAGGAGCGTTCTCAGTTCATTCTTTTACATGTAGCTGTTCAGTTTTCCCGGTACCACTTATTGAAAAGGCTGTCTTTTATCCATTGTATATTCTTGGCTCTGTTATCAAAGATAAGGTGACCATAGGTGCATGGGTATATCTCTGGACTTCCTATCCTGTTCTATTGATCTTACTGTTTATGTACCAGTACCATACTGTCTTGATTACTGTAACCTTGCAGTATAGTCTGAAGTCAGGGAGCCTGATTCCTCCACTTCTGTTTTTCTTTTTCAAGCTTGCTTTGGTTATTTGGGGTCTTTTGTGTTTCCATACAAATTGTGAAACTTTTTGTTCTAGTTCTGTGAAAAATGCCATTGGTAGATTGATAGGGATTGCATTGACTCTGTAGACTGCTTTGGGTAGTATAGTCATTTTCACAATGTTGATTCTTCCAATCCAAGATCATGTTATATCTCTCCAACTGTTTGTATCATCTTTAATTTCTTTCATCAATGTCTTATGGTTTTCTGCATACAGGTCTTTTGCCTCCCTAAGTAGGTTTAATCCTACGTATTTTATTCTTTTTATTGCAATGGTAAATGGGAATGTTTCCTTAATTTCACTTTCAGATTTTTCATCATTAGCATATAGGAATGCAAGAGATTTCTGTGCATTAATTTTGTATCCTGCTACTTTACCAACTTCATTGATTAGCTCTAGTAGTTTTCTGGTAGCATCCTTAGGATTCTCTATATATAGCATCATGTCATCTGCAAACAATGACAGTTTTAATTCTTCTTTTCTGATTTGGATTCCTTTTATTTATTTTTTTTCTTCTCTGATTGCTGTGGCTAAAACTTCCAAAACTATGTTGAATAATAGAGTTTAGAGTGGGCAACCTTGTCTTCTTCCTTATCATAGTGGAAATGGTTTCAGTTTTTCACCATTGAGAATGACGTTGGCTGTGGGTTTGTCATATATGGCCTTTATTATGTTGAGGTAAGTTCCCACTATGCCTACTTTCTGGAGAGTTTTTATCATAAATGGTGTTGAATTTTGTCGAAAACTTTTTCTGCATCTATTGAGATTATCATATGTTTTTTCTCGTTCAGTTTGTTAATATGGTGTATCATATTGATTGATTTGCATATATTGAAGAATCCTTGCATGCCTGGGATAAATCCAACTTGATCATGGTGTATGATCCTTTTAACGTGCTGCTAGATTCTGTTTACCAGTATTTGTTGTGGATTTTTGCATCTATGTTCCTCAGTGATATTGGCCTGTAGTTGTCTTTTTTTGTGACATCTTTGTCTGGTTTTGGTATCAGGGTGGTGGTGGCCCCGTAGAATGAGTTTGGGAGTGTTCCTCCCTCTGCTATATTTTGGAAAGGTTTGAGAAGGATAGGTGTTAGCTCTTCTCTAAAAGTTTCATAGAATTCGCCTGTGAAGCCATCTGGTCCTGCATTTTTGTTTGTTGGAAGATTTTAATCACAGTTTCAATTTCAGTGCTTGTGATTGGTCTGTTCATATTTTCTATTCCTTTCTGGTTCAGTCTTGTAAAGTTGTAGTTTTCTAAGAATTTGTCCATGTCTTCCAGGTTGTCCATATTATTGGCATAGAGTTGCTTGTAGTAATCTCTCACGACCCTTTGTATTTCTGCAGTGTCCGTTGTTACTTCTCCTTTTTAATTTCTAATTCTATTGATTTGAGTCTTCTCCCTTTTTTCTACATGAGTCTGGCTAATGTTTTATCAATTTTGTTTATCTCCTCAAAGAACCAGTGTTTAGTTTTATTGATCTGTGCTACTGTTTCCTTCATTTCTTTTTCATTTATTTCTGATTTGACTTTTATGATTTCTTTCCTTCTGCCAACTTTGGGGGTTTTTTTTTTGTTCTTCTTTCTCTAATTGCTTTAGGTTTAAGGTTAGGTTGATTATTTGAGACTTTTCTTGTTTCCTGAGGTAGGATTGTATTGCTATAAACGTCCCTCTTAAAACTGCTTTTGCTGCATCCCATAGGTTTTGGGTTATCATGTTTTCATTGTCATCTGTTTCTAGGTATTTTTTGATTTCTTCAGTGATCTCTTGGTTATTTAGTAGTGTATTGTTTAGCCTCCATCCGTTTGTATTTTTTACAATTTTTTTTCCTTTAATTGTTATCTAGTCTCAGAGCATTGCCATCGGAAAAGTTACTTGATACAATTTCAATTTTCTTAACTTTACCAAGGCTTGATTTGTGACCCAAGTTATGATCTATCCTGGGGAATGTTCCAGGAGCACTTGAGAAGAAAGTTTATTCTGTTGTTTTTGTATGGAATGTCCTATAAATATCAATTAAGACCATCTTGTATAATGTGTCATTTAAAGCTTGTGTTTCTTTATTTATTTTCATTTTGGATGATGTGTCCATTGGTGAATGTGGGGTGTTAAAGTCCCCTAGTATTATTGTGTTACTGTCGATTTCCTCTTTTATGGCTGTTAGCATTTGCCTTATGTATTGAGGTGCTCCTATGTTGGGTGCATAAATATTTACCATTGTTATATCTTCTTCTTGGATTGATCCCTTGATCATTATGAAGTGTCCTTCTTTGTCTCTTGTAATAGTCTTTGTTTTAAAGTCTATTTTGTCTGATATGAGAATTGCTACTCCAGCTTTTTTTTGATTTCCATTTGCATGGAATATCTTTTTCCATCCCCTCACTTTCAGTCTGTATGTGTTCCTAGGTCTAAAGTGGGTCTTCTCTAGACAGCATATATATGGGTCTTGTTTTTGTATCCATTCAGCCAGTCTATGTCTTTTGGTTTGAGCATTTAATCCATTTACATTTAAGGTAATTATCAATATGTATCTTCCTATTACCATTTTCTTAATTGTTTTGGGTTTGTGTTTGTAGGTCTTTTCCTTCTCTTGTGTCTTCTGCCTAGAGAAGTTCCTTTAGCATTTGTTGTAAAGCTTGCTCAGTGGTGCTGTATTCTCTTAGCTTTTGCTTATCTGCAAAGCTTTTAATTTCTCTGTCGAATCTGAATGAGATCCTTGCTGGGTAGAGTAATCTTGGTTGTAGGTTTTTCCCTATCATCACTTTAAATATGTCCTGCCACTCCCTTGTGGCTTGCAGAGTTTCTGATGAAAGATCAGTTGTTAAGCTTATGGGGATTCCCTTGTATGTTATTTGTTGCTTTTCTCTTGCTGCTTTTGATATTTTTTTCTTTGAATTTAATTTTTGTTAGTTTGATTAATATGTATCTTGGTGTGTTTCTCCTTACATGTATCCTGCATGGGACTCTCTGTGCTTTCTGGACTTGATTGACTCTTTCCTTTCCCATATTAGGGAAGTTTCAATTATAATTTCTTCAGATATTTTCTCAGTCCCTTTCTTTGTCTCTTCTTCTTCTGGGATCCCTATAATTTGAATTTCAGTGTGTTTTATGTTGTCCCAGAAGTCTCTGAGACTGTCCTCAATTCTTTTCATTCTTTTATCTTTATTCTGCTCTGTGGTAGTTATTTCCACTATTTTATCTTCCAGGTCACTTACCCGCTCTTCTGCCTGAGTTATTTGGCTCTTGATTCCTTCTAGAGTATTTTTAATTTCATTTATTGTGTTGTTCATCATTTGTTTGCTCTTTAGTTCTTCTAGGTCCTTGTTAAACGTTTCTTGTATTTTCTCCATTCTATTTCCAAGGTTTTGGATCATCTTTACTATCATTACTCTGAATTCTGTTTCAGGTAGACTGCCTATTTCCTCTTCATTTGTTTAGTCTGGTGGGTTTTTACTTTGCTCCTTTATCTGTTGTGTATTTCTCTGTGTTCTCATTTTGCTTAACTTACTGTGTTTGGGGTCTCCTTTTTGCAGGCTGCATGTTTGTAGTTCCTGTTATTTTTGGTGTCTGCCCCCAGTGGGTAAGTGTTGTTTAGTGGGTTGTGTAGGCTTCCTGCTGGAGGAGCTGGTGCTTGTGTTCTGGTGGATGGGGCTGGATCTTGTCGTTCTGGTGGGCAGGACCGCATCTGATGGTGTGTTTTGGGGTGTCTGTGACATTATTATAATTTTAGGCAGCCTCTCTGCTAATGGGTGGGGTTGTGTTCCTGTCTTGCTAGTTGTTTATCATGGGGTGTCCAGCACTGTAACTTGCTGGTCATTGAGTGGAGCTCGGTCTTAGCATTGAGATGAAGATCTCTGGGAGAACTCTCGCTGATTGATATTATGTGGGGCCGGGAAGTCTCTTGTGGTCCAAGATCCTGAACTCAGCCCTCCCACCTGACTTCTGGCTGGAGCACCAGGACCCTGTCAGCCACACAGCTTTGGGGAAGTCTGAGGTCTTCTGCTAGTATTCAGTAGGTGTTCTGTAGGAGTTGTTCCACATCTAGATGTACTTTTGATGTATTTGTGGGGAGGAAGGTGATCTCCACGTCTTACTCCTCCGCCATCTTTATGGTCCTCTGGCAAGTTTATCCTTGCATGCTAGATAGCAGTTCAGACACATTGAGAAGCACAGATCTTCCATTTATAGTTAGAATGGCATGCACAATAAGAATGAATTCTAGTTAAAAAAATCGAACTATAGTTTATGACCTAGTATATTAGGTAAAATAGAAGATTCAGTTTTACAATAGGAGCAGAATCAGCTTCCCTGTAAAGAAGAAAGTATTCCTCATCGTCTTTTTGTATTTAGAAGCATTCTGGAAGGATAATTTCAGGCATGTTTTTTAATTTCAGAAACTTCCTTCATTGAAATACTGTTTAAATTATTTGAGGAGATGACTATTTTTCTTTTCCAACCACTAAAGTATTACAAATAAATCTAGAACCTCAAGAGTTTCCACTGCCAATTTAAACTTGAATGTTAACAATATTACTTCTTAGACACTAAGACAACATTACTTCTAAGACTTCATAGCTAGTACACCTTCTTCCTCCTTTTGTAGTTATAAAATGTGAATTTTTCACAATGCAAATTTAAATACTGTTATTGTGGTTGAATCTACCAAAGCAGTATATACGGCATAGTATATTGAATAGTATATTCAATATTTTTTAGTGCCTACTATATATCAGGCACTCTTCTAGTAAATACAACTATAGCATACATAGAACCTGTAGTCTACTGGGGAGTGAACAGACAATAAATATAGATATAAAAGAAAATGTTAAGTAACTGAAGTATATAGTATGTTATAAAGTGTTACATGCGATGGGTGAAAAGAAATAATAGAATAGTTTAAGGGAGAATCAGGAATTTTCTCCTCTCTTAATAAGAACAAGAGAATTGGGCCAACATCAGACTGCTGAATTTTTTATTTACTTAAGAATAAAATGCTAATGAAAAATATTCTATCCATCATACGGTCTATCAGGTACTGAGGCCATAGAGAAATGCTTTGATGTGCCAG
Source organism: Lipotes vexillifer (assembly GCF_000442215.2). Classification (NCBI taxonomy): domain Eukaryota; kingdom Metazoa; phylum Chordata; class Mammalia; order Artiodactyla; family Lipotidae; genus Lipotes; species Lipotes vexillifer. Next base: position 1,216,820 of record NW_006788130.1, read on the forward strand.
AACTAAGGGAATGCTATACACTTGTGTCTTTCCCAAGGAATCAAAAAGAAGATGGCATTTATCCCAACAAAAAGTGGGAAAACTGATGCTAACATTTCATATGTTTAAATTGTAGAGCTAAGACATAGTGGGGTCATCAGTTGAAAATGTATTGAGCATTATATGCCTGACAGAGTAAAACAATGTAAATAAAACTGGATAAAGGGGGAGAGTTAAAGGGGAAAGTAAATAATATTATTGACCTTTCTTTAGATTATGTAGGAGTCAAAGGATTACTTTAAAAACTAACCAATAGTAAAAGATTAAGTTAGAAAGCAGGAGATTAGGGTAATTATTAAAAATGCCTTACAAAAAGACAGAAAACTAGTAGAAAGAAAAACAAAACTTCCCAAATAACAAATAAAATTCTTTGAAGACTGGAAAAAATTTTAAAGTTCTATTACCTCTTACTTAACAAATTGTTTCATACTTAATATGATCAAGAAATGTTTGTTGAAGTGTGGAAGGAAGATGTTAGAATGGATTACAAAAGGAAAGAAGAAATTTTAATATTACACAATAGATAAATTTCTGTAGATGCCTAAGAGATACTGCTGAACAGCACATAAAAAAAAAGCTTTCCCTCATGGAAAACTCACTCTGACTGTTCTAATATGGATACAAAAGAGAAACAAGTAAAAAATATAATTTTTCTTGAGATTTCTTGCCATTTCAAACTATATTCTCCATATGTGGTTCTATTAATAGTGTTGATAAGGCAGTCATTTATTGTTGAATCATGAGTTGCTCAGTTAGGGTAATTCATATAAGTTTTTTGGTAGATATTTTTGGGGGCAAGGAACAAGTATACACTCTTATTGCCTTAAAAACATTAGGATTCTTGCTACATTTGCATTTTATCAATAACTCCTAAGAATTAATGTCACCTATCAGCAGCTCTGTTATTAATGCTTGGATGTTTTAATCTCAATCTCTCTCTCTCTCTCTCTCTCTCTCTCGACTTTACTTGACCTGCTCATCATTTTCTGCCAGGCCACATCACAGGTCACAGGAAACTCTGCTTAGGTTAAGTGTCCACTAGTGGTCCAATCAGACCAGGGATTATGTGGGCTTTGTATTACTGTGGCATCACTAATGTCTAAATCTTCAAGGTATTTTTTATGCAACAAAAAATTGGGACTAAGACCTAAATACTTATTAGACAACAGTTCTTTCAAGTGTAAAAAGTATGGAGAAAAAAATCAATTAATAATACAATATGATAAAAATTTAAACAGTTCTTAGGAATTAAAATGCAAATGTAGAAAGAATCCTAAGGATGCTTTTCATGTTTGAACTTACATAATAGAAAGGCCAATAAAATATTAGTATAATTCTTAGAGAAAGCAAGTTGCTTTAGATAGCTTAGTATAGTTGAAAAAGGTTGGAGGGATCTTTCCAAATGCACTGATTAGTAAAATTAAAATTGAAATGTTCTACACCACATAGATAATAAGCTTAAGGGTAAAGTTGTTCCTAATTGAAAAACTTACCCTTAAGAGAAATGTAACACCAAATTAAGGAGAACAAAAACAATACAAAATCCTTAAGATTTTCAGAAACCTATGAAGAAAACTTAATATGCTTTAAAATGAAGCCAGAGGAAAAAATCTTAACCATAGGTACCACTGGGCTCATATTCCTCTATTTTCAAAATGTGATGAAAACAGCATATATGTTTAGAATGAGTGACCTAAAAACTAATGTATTTCAAATACTTTTTTTGTCTGGTTTCCTTGTTTATGTTGTTGCTACCAAAGGATCTTTAAGCATACAGGCCATCTGATTTTGCTCTGTCATTTATTTCTAATGATTACATATATATATATATATATCAACCAAAGTGTTCAAATGAAGTAAGGATCATAGAAAAGTGATCATGGATCTTTATTAGATTAAAAAAAAAATGAAGAAAAAAATGACAAAACAGAGAGATGATCGAATAAATATAACTTAGATACTCCATTTTTGAAAGATTATATATATACATTTGTATTCCTTATAAATAAGAGCCTTTAAATTAGAAACCTATACACATCAGTAGCTGGAAATCACTTCTTAATATTGCATAAGTTTCTAAAAATCAAGGACAGGAAAAACATTTCACCATGCACAAGTCCCCCTAGCACACAGCATGCAAAAATAACTCTATTATAATTCTTTTTAATTTGGAAGTTTCTTAGTGTTTAAATAGATAAATGTGCTAACATGTTGCTACAAATTAATGCTAATACTACGTTGGATGAAAATTTATCATAATTTATAAAAGCTGTTCTTTCAAAACAGTAAATATTATAGCCTCTGATAATTATTCTCAGGTACTAGAATGCAGAAAAAATACCACCAATGTTATGAACAGAGGCATTTAACACATTACAAGTTTGAGAGAATACACTTTAATGCTTTACTTTTAATTTCTTTTTATTTGTTCTGTGTCCAATTGTGTTCATATTCCTTTTGAATTTTATAATATGCATTGGGTTCTTCTGGATTCTTTAAGAAACTTGTAAGAGCTTCCATGAGGTGTCACAGTCTTAGAAGAAAGATAAAAATTAATTTTAAAAAATTTACAGCATAAAATTTAAGTAGTGTATTCTTCAGGTCTTGGGAACACAAGTGATACAACCAAAGCAAGCTTTTATTTTACTGGCAAAATTCCTTATTTGTTTAAAATTTAATATATGTTATTTTACCCAGTCTTTCAAAAATAGATCAAAAACTGGCTCCTCAAAGGAGAACATGAAACTTCTGAACTGTTAACAAAACGGTGATCATAAAATTCAAGGTTCTATGTGTTTTTTTGCTTAAGAATCTATAAATATTTATGAGCTATTGGACATATACCTATTCAACAAGAATATTCACTTTTGAATAGACTAAGTAAATGCTTGTTTCTTTGTATTCAAAACATGAATAATCTTTACAGTGAATATTTTTATGTAAATAATGTAAGATAAAAATGCCAATATCTCCAGGATGAATTGTATTCTTTATTACAATTAAATTTTCTGTTGAAGTATAGCTAATTTACAATGCTGTGTTAATTTCAAGTGTACAGCAAAGTGATTCAGTTATACACATATATATTCTTATTCAGATTCTTTTCCATTATAGTTTCTTACAAGATATTGAGTAGAGTTCCCTGTGCTATACAGTAGGTCCTTGTTGTTACCTATTTTACATAATAGTAGTGTGTATATGTTAATCTCAAATTCATCCTAATTTATCTCTCCCTCCCTGCTATCCCCTTTGGTAACCATAAGTTTGTTTTCTATATATACTCAACGACAATTAAATTTTAAAGTTGAATAAAATAAGTCAGAAAAGGAAAGGCTGTTAAATTCTGAGAAAATATTTCATACATTTGTGTATTTAACAAATTATTCTTACTTGGAACATACTACATTGTTAATTGTCTTTTTTGTGAAAGAAGAAATAAGCATTAAAAAGAAAATGCCTTTATAAATAGCTGTCATACAAATATGAATTTTCACCTGTCCTCTTTATTAAAAATATTGTTTGGGGTATAATATGCAGTATTTAAAATATGAACAACTAAAAACAAATTATAAAATTGTAAGCTTTATTTTAATTCACAGAGTAAAATGTCTTTTGGAATGTTCTAATGTTAAATAAATCCATGTCACCATGGCCAGAATACACTAGAGTGAAAGTTGTATCACATAAAAAGCTACACAGATAGAGATAGATTTAAAGTGTGATATCATATAATCCAATATATTTAAGTATAAAAATCAATGTTTTAACTTGTATTTATTAAAGTCTGAGAGTAATATTTTTCTTAATAGAATAACTTATAACCTGCTCACAAAGAGTTAAGGTTCAATGAAATTATGGTACAAATTCTGGAATTCAGACACTGGCAGAAAAGTTATTTCCCATTTTTAAAAAAATATGACTTAACGTGCATATTTACAATTTCACACAAATGGTATGACATTATCTCTCCTTCCCATTGGTACAATTATATGTGTGCCACCATTCCCAAGATACATGTCAATACACATCCCAGATTGATTTATTAGGATGAATTTGGGTATAGTAAGTTAAAGTTAACAATGTTTAAGTTAAACAAGGATTGTTATTGGAGAACAAATGGTTATAGTTACCTTTTATCATTAAGACACTGTATTTTTTAAACTTATTGTTCTGTAGAAATATTCATGTTTTACTTTTGTAATTTATATTTTTACTTTTATTCTCATGAGCCTTTCCAGTATCCTCTATCAGAATCTTAGCTTTAAGAACTGCCCAGTTGGGTAAAAAACCCTGAAATTACAGATTTGTTAAAACAACGTTTTTCATGATATGTTTATCAGGCATTGAACATTCAGAATATAATTGCAAGCTTTAGCAGTATAGGTTCTGGCATTTTGGCAGTAGCTGAAGATAATTCTGAAAACATTCCAACTTCATGGACAGTGATTGCACAGACATTTGATCGCCAGCCTTGATTTGGGACTCCCACCTCTGGCAAGGTCACTAATACCCCTGACATGGACAGAAGGAACCTGGTTAGAAATTCTAGTAAAATATAAAGTCAGAGAATGCCGCCTCAAAGCTAAGTCTATGACACCTTCAAGTAACTAACAGAAATAGATGGGGGAGTTTTTAAAGAAGGTCTTTCTCTCTCCAACTGTGCAATTAGACTTTCTGCACTTGAATGGTGACCTCAGTATTTACTAGTTGCTATTTAGATGTAATTTAGTTCACAGGTGACTTGTTACATAGGTCATGTAGCAGCTCTCACTTACTGCTGTTATGCTATACTCGAGTTTGTTTGTTTTCTACTTCTCCAACTAGAATATAGGAGTCCTAGATGCTATGATTTTTACGTCCTGTTCACTGCTGTAGCCTCAATTAATAAAATATTGCCTGGCACATATTAGGTTCTTGTATATGTCAGTCAGATAAACAAGTACGTGCGTGAATGAAGTAATGCTTAACACAAGCATTTTTTGCTTAGTTTTGTTTTGCATTCTCCATCAGGTCACAGGATTTATTAACATTTTGAGAAGTAAAGTGGCACAAAGTGATGGTCTGGGATAGGAGTATGTCCCTTAAAGTAGTGACCTTTGCCAAACTGAACACTCTGGCAGGGCTGTAAACACAAATGAGATTTCCTTTTTTTAACTAACAGAATAGTGCTGTGTAGGCTGAGGCATCCTTGGGTACAGTAGTCTAAGTAAGAGGAAAATAACTTTGAATTATGAGGGGGCTTATGTAATAGAATGGATATGAGACATATCATGGTGTTTACTCAACAATATTAAGTAAAATAATTGAGGTAAGAGGATAGTGGTGAGAGAATTATGAGACAGATTCTAAAAGAAAAGTGATATGTCTGTAATGTAAATACAAAGGTGGGAGTATAAGAAATTGGCAGGGACTGAGGCAGTAATTTGGCTAAAGGTTTTGAGTTCCATCTGACTAGCAAATGCTTATTTTGAAGAGAGGGTGAAGAAAATAAAGATTTATGGTGGGAATTAATGTTCATTAGGAAAAAGTAAGGCAATTTTACATGACTATTATAATGGATCATTCAACACAATTTAATAAAATAAATTTTTCTTTGGAATTAATGTGTATCATGTAGTGTATCATGTACAAATTAAGAAAATGTTGATCTTTTCTACTGAATAAAATGTAAATCATTAAATCTTATTTAGACTTCTTCTCACTAAAAAGTAGCCTCATTTTTTTCCCTATTAATCTTTAGAATTCTTGGCATTATAATATTAATGTCTTACAGTTCATCAAAGTAAAACTAATATTCTCATCACAAAATACAGTATTTTACTAAATAATGGATTAAATTACTTTTGTCATTCCTCTTAAATTCTGTACTTCAACAACATTCTCTGCAAAGATATTTAATATCTTTCAACATATTACATATTTAAACTCTTCAAATATAAGTACCTTCATTACATTAACCATTATTTACTTATATAAATTTTTAAATAATTAAATCCCTTAATAAACTAGGAATTTGGGATTACCAGATACAAATTACTATATATAAAATAGATAAACAACAAGATCCTACTGTATAGCACAAGAAATTATATTCAATATCCCATAATAAACCATAATGGAGAAGAATCTGAAAAAGAATATATATATATGGGGCTTCCCTGGTGGCGCAGTTGTTGAGAGTCCGCCTGCCGATGCAGGGGACAAGGGTTCGTGCCGCGGTCTGGGAGGATCCCACATGCCGCGGAGCGGCTGGGCCCGTGAGCCATGGCCGCTGAGCCTGCGCGTCCGGAGCCTGCGCTCCACAGCAGTAGAGACCACAACAGTGAGAGGCCCGCGTACAGAAAAAAAAAAAAAAAAAAAAAAAAAAAAAAAAAAAAGCGATCTGTGTAACATTGGAGGTGTC
>NW_006788130.1:1223327-1260944 GCF_000442215.2 Lipotes vexillifer
AAAAAAAAAAAAAAAAAAATATATATATATATATATATATGTATAACTGAATCACTTTGCTATACACCAGAAACTAGCCCAACATTGCAAATCAACAAACTTCAGTGAAAAATTTAAAAAATTAAATCCTTTAAAGCTCCTAAATCATCTGTCCTTTACTCTTGCTCCTCTAATTAAAGCATAAACAAGAAAAATGATGAGAGTGTGAGAGACAGTTTCAACTTGATTCTCCAAGATGACTTAAATACTGTTTTCTCAAGTTTTATTGAGAATTACACAGAAATGTGTCTGGCTCCAATTATAGAACATGTAATGATTGATTTTGCTAAAAATCAGTTATAATTGTGCACTAATTCCACAGTATCCATGCATATGGAAAAAGACAAATTTTTTTCAGAAAACCAACACACGGTTATTTTTAAAAGACCAAATCATCAATTTATAGACCAAATTGTCTCCATTATACATTATTATTTTATTAAAAGATGGTTCATCATATTTATTATAATCAGAAGCTTTTTAATGTATTCTATAAGCAGTATAACTATCAAAAATGACAAGAAGAAATCAGCTAAACACTCAAATCTCATAAATGGATTTTGCAGGAAAACGTCTGCACTCTCCAATTTATGTATATATATTTTTTCATTGTTCCATGGAAATTTATAAAAAATTAATTATGTCCTAAGGCAAAAAAATCTCTGGTAAAAGAGAAAATCTAAAGATCTTTATAAGCATATTGAAATGAAGCAAGATACGGAGAGCAAAATGATAACAATAACCACACAGAAAACAAAAATTCATCCATGTGAAAATTTTAATAAATATTTTTCTAAAGAACTCAGGCCAAAGAGTAATCACATCTAAGATAATAAATTCATATTTGTTAAATATTTGTAATGAATGAGATTATCCCTAACTCCTAATTTGAAGATGTAGATTAATATTATATATATAGCCATATATACACATATGAGAATATATATTATATATATATATATATATATTTATAAATATATATATATTGCTGGTGAAACATTAAATGATATAACCAGTTTGGAAAACAGGCAGTTTCCTAAAAATTATGTATATCATATCACTCAGCCATTCTATTCTGAGGTATTTATTCTACAGAAGTGAAAGTGAGTAGCTATACAAATACTTATACATAAAAGGTCCCAAGCAGCTTTGTGTGTAATAGTCAAAAACTGGAAACAACCCAACTGACCATCAGTAGGTGAGTGGATAATCAAATTGTGGTATATGTATAGCATTAATTACTATTGAACAATAAAAACATTGAACTATTGATGCATACAATAACATGAATAAATCTCAAAATGTACTTAGAAAAAGAAGTCAGACAAAAGGTAGTGCTTTCTATACATGCAACATACATACCCTACATACATATATACAGTACATACAAAATTCTACAAAAATTACAAACTAATTTATAGTGAAAATGCAGTTTAACATGCCTGAGACTGTAGTGGCTAAGTGGGAGAGCAAAATGCACTAGAAAATTTTTGGAGATGATAGATAAGTTCTTTATCTTGACTTGGTGATTTTTCAGGGGTTTACACATATTTCACAACTTATCAAATGATACATTCTAAATATGTACAGATTTTATATGCCAAATATATAGCAATAAAGCAGTTTTTAAAATTGGTATATATTTGTAAGAAGATACAAATATAGACTCAGCGTAATTTTATGCATAAATGACACTTTTGGACACCAATATTGAATAGTCCATTCTAGTTTGTAATAATTAGTGGTGTTATATGTACATAATTAAGTACAGAACATGATGCTGAAGTAGATATCTTTGTTGTGACTTTTGGTTCATTTTTTGCTGCACACTACATCTCTCACATTTAAATGAAAGAGAGTTAGGTACCAATTAAAAAATTCAACTTCAATATATTTAGGTACTTATTTTAATAGCGTGGCAGTTTTAAAATAGATCACCATTTTTTTACACTCTTTCCTTCAAGAGGTGTAGTGTACAGACCCTACTCTTGGGTCTGAGTGGGCTTGTATATATATTTAACCATTAGTTTATGATGAAGTGATGTTGAGTGACTTCTGAGTTTGGGTCATGAAAGGTGAGTCAGCCTCTGCATAATTCACAGAAATGCTTGAACTTGAAGCTCTGAGCCATGATGTATGAAATTCATCCACCCTGATTCTGCCATGCTGTGAGGAAGTCAAGCTGCATAGAAAACAGTCACTCTTGCTATATCCTGTCTGATTTCCTGATCCACAAAACCAGTGGACATAATAAAATGTTGTTTCAAGCCTAAGTTGTCAGGAAGTTTGTATTCAGAAACAGTAACTGGGTTCTAATATAATTGCCATTTTAATACCAGTATTTTTAATGGATTCTATTTTCAAGACCTACAGTCTTAAAAAAATTAGTCAAGATTTAGATTTAAATATAGGCAGAAACCTTTGGATTCCCAGATGTTTGCAACTCTCTACACATGTGGATAAGCCTGAATTAGAAATGGTAGGAATTATTTTCGTTAAGTCTGGCAGCAGTTATGCTATGTGAGAACAGCTGCTGGCTTTAAAAGTAAGAGTTGCACATATTTAATAGCAAAGCTAATATTGGCGTATTAAAAATGCATTATTGCATTGTTTATTCTGTCAAATGACAGGTTCAAACATATATCTTTATTTAAAATTCAGAAATTAAAAAGGATATCGAATATGCTGTTTTGAACTGTTTTAGACAAATGTGCTGCTCCTTCATGCACAATAGATAAAATAAGAATAGAGACTTCACAGATGTATATAGGGAAAAATTCAATTTCCAAAAAATATTTTTATTTTTACCTTCCTGTAGTCAAGAATGTCCTTAGTGACATTTATTTCCAGCAAAAACTGAAACAAAGAACAGCCTTGATAGGCTATGCTGCTGATTCCATCAGTTATGGTGGCATGCTGGTGGCTTAGTTATATATTGATAATATTACAAAACTGAATACATTTGAGTAGCATCTGCCATACACTTTTATCAATAATTGTACAGGACATGGGTAAGTCAGACAGTTCTTGAAACTAACAAAAACATAGCTCATAACGAACACCTTTAATTCAGTAGAGACCAAGATATGGAATTGCCTTCAGCTTCTGTTTACACAGCCACCAGAGAGAATCTTCCTCTTTCTGTGCTATCATATTTCATTTCTACTGAGGCTTGATTACTTATTTTATTCACCAGAATGGCCCCAAATATTTTTGCCTCTTTATCAGAATTCAAATTCAATTTCAACAGATAAGGCTTTGAAAACATTGGAAACGACTGAAAATAATTTGAAAACCATTTCTTTTTAAATTTCAAACTTATCTTAAACATTAATAGTAACATTTACATGGATCTTCTCAAAGAAACAACTTTAAAGAGGAAGAATTAGTGCCCTTTTAAACAAAAGTTAAAATAAGTTATCTTATTGTACATAGAAACATTGCTCATGGTATCAGTGTTCCAGTTTACATTTCTATGTGGTAAACCTTGAAAACATTAATATAGTGATCAATGACTGTAATCTTCGAAATTTTCTTTGATTTACTTTGATCTCAACAAAAATGTCTAACAAACATCAACAAGCTAAATCACATCAAACATGGCACATGGCTCAGCCTTTTAGGAAGAGAATTAGGATTAGTATAGTAGTATTAAAGTTGACAGTGGGCATGGCCTCAGCACCAATGCTGTATCTGTAACAATCTCATCAATATCATTGGGTCAACATGGCAGTTATCTTACCCAGAGCTTTCTACCCTATTAAGTGATATATAATCTGCAATGCTGTTATATGTCTAGGGAAGCTCACAAAGTCATTTTTAAGATTTATGAAATAATCATATTAGGTTTTTGGGGGGAAGGGCTACCTCTTGACTATATTGAAATACAGAAGAGTATAGAAAAAGATGAGTTTTGTGTTATTATGACTATATTGATGATATGATGTTTTATTTTTCTTTTCAGTCAAAATCACAAAAAGAATTTCTAAAAGGAATTTTTTCTTACTACCACTTTGCAGAGAGAAATACAGACAGAGAAGCCAAACAACACCCTTCAAACTGAGGTTTATTTGATGTTTCAAACCCAGGAACACCTTTAGAATTATACCTATAATAGTGGCTTTGTATTTAATATTGTGTTACTTTTCCTTTCTTTCTTATCTGTTTTTAAGTAGGTTTACAGACTAGCATTCAAAGCCAATTGAACAGGAAGATGAAAATTTATAGAGGTATAGAAAGAAGGAAAGGAAGGCTTTGTTGATAGCAGTTGTAGAGGGAATAGATTGAAACTAGTCAAACAGGACTAAAGGAGAGAAAGACAATCAACCAATAGTTGAAGGAAAAGACAGTAATCTTGAGAAAATACTAGTACCACTATAACAGCTCAAATTTTTACTAGAAAGTGTTTAAAATGAATTTAATATTGGCATGTTAAGAAGTTTTCAGACAGGAAAAAGTTTTTTTTAAAAAATTGTTTTTGATATTATAGTATAATCTCAAATTTTCAGAGGCAGAGGGCTTTCCTCCTTTCTCCTCCTACTGTTTGCCTTCAGGCTATTTCGCTGCTCATTAGCCCCTTCACCAGCGAGTGGGCAGGAGGAAAAAAAGAGCTGAAACATGAGTCAGTCAATTACAGTTCTCATTAGGGGCTCTGGCAAAAAATGTACAGGTGGGCGGAGTCTGAAACTAACAACCAAAGAGAGTTACGTGTATTATCCAGGGTATTCTCTTGTCCAAATCATTCTGCTCCCTGAATAGCAGAGATAATTGCATGTTGACTATATTATAATACGTTTCCATAGCAATTACTGACATGTTTGCAGAAGGAAAACAAAGCCAAAAGGTGAAGTAATTATCTAGGTCAGTGGTTCTCAAATTTGAGCTTGCATTGGAATCACCTGCAGAGATTTATATAAAAAGGCAGATTGTCAGACTCCACCTATAGAGTTTCTGATGGAATAGGAGGGGGTTGGTGCCCAAGAATATGATATTCTAGCAAGTTCTCAAGTGCTGCTGCTCCTGCTACTGCTGCTGGTCCATGCAGATCGTATTCCAAAGATCGTTGTTCTAGATAATTCAGAAAATATTACACAGTTGCTGACAAGGAACATAGTTGACTGATTTAAAATTTTCTTTCTTGTAGGGCTTATGAATCCTTATATGATTTCTTACAAGAATTCTGGCACCCTTTTGGACTTATCTTAGTGTGATATGCAAAAAACAGAACATTGAGTTGCTATCCAACATCTACAATAATGTCTTAAAATATAACAGTAAAAACAGATGTGACATTTAGATATTTGCTTTCAGGTTTATTTTCATTTCATTAAGATATATTGTTTGTCAATTCAAACTGTGAATTTACCAATTAAGTCTCTTGAAGCTACATTTTTCCTTTTCTTTGTTTAAAGTTATCAAAGTAGCATATAATCTTTGAAAAATAAATGTATAGTAGTCTAAAGGAAAAAATGTAAAAATCTTCACTTTCTGCTTCCACTTAACCCATAATCTAACTCTGGAGACATGCTGATATATACAGCTACCCAAATAGAAACACACACACTTGCAAATATAATAGAAAATATCAATATTATTTTATGTGACTATTATGTATATTAGATATGACCATTATTTATTCTCCTGGATGCTGCTTTGTTTTTTGACTGACAATCTATTGTGGATATAGCAGAAACTGTTCATTGCTCCCTTTATTCATTCTTTTTTCAATACAGCTGTAAGATTTTAGATTTTCTTATGGCCACCTAGATTACAATTTATTTTTCCCCCATCCTGTTTTCCAATTTGTTGTGGCCATGTGACAAACTGAATAATTGTAATGTGTCACACTGAAATTGGGCAGGACCGGGTACAAATCCTTTTCATGTCTTGCATTTGTTGTTTGCAGGAAATAGGCTCCATTCAGCCTCCTAGACCTTCCCTGAGCTCCAAAGGGCAGATTCAAATACTTGGTAGTCAGGGAAGGGAGAGAATGCAGAAACAAAGCAGGAGCAGTCAAGAAACAATGGTGCAGTGATAAAACAGGGTCCTGGTTCCTCCTCAAGAAATATACATAACAATATCCTTTTTGGGGGCCTCTCACTCTTGTGGCCTCTCCCGTTGCAGAGCACAGGCTCTGGACGTGTAGGCTCAGTGGCCATGCCTCACAGGCCCAGCAGCTCCGCGGCATGTGGGATCTTTCTGGACTGGGGCACAAACCCATGTCCCCTGCATTGGCAGGCGTACTCTCAACCACTGCAACACCAGTGAAGCCCCATAACAATATCTTTGAGTTCTTCTGCAGAAACTAAGGCCCCCACCCAGATAGAGGGTGGTACTTCAGCCTGAGCACAAGATTCCTGGATCACTGCCCTGTTACCTCACCATCAACCAATCAGAAGAAAGTCACAAGTCCTGCAACACTCACCCAAAAGGTTGCCTTTAAAAACTTCTTACCCAAACCATCAGACAGTCTGAGGTTTTTGAGCATGAGCCACCTGTTTTCCTTGTTTGGCTCTGAAATAAACCTTTCTCTGCTCCAAACTCTGGCATTTCAGTTTGTTTTGCCTCACTGTCAGTTGGGCACACAAACTTGCACTGGGTAAAAATTTTGGTGAGCCAGCTAGGAGTCCATGTGCATGGCAGGTCAACCCTGGCAGCGGGCAGCCCCTTCCCTGGGTCCCAGCAGCTGCCTGAGCTCATTTCACTCCAGGGAACTCAGAGGGACTCTCCCTGATAGGTGCTGGCCACCCTGGCATGAAGCTGTTTGGAGCTGAGAAACATCCTGAGCTACAGTCCACACTCAACATTGCTTAGGGGTGAGTGACTCCAGCTTGCACAGGATGGGAAAATTCTACCTGCTGCATTGGGGCTCACTTCCCTTCAGGGAGCAAGCTTCTCTGGGCCCATTATCTTTCAAGAACTGGGCCAACCTGTTTGGAGGCCCCTGTATGGGAGTGGAAGTGGAATTTTGCAGCTACACCTCATCTGATCTCTTGTTTGTGGGACCACATTTGTTGTTTGAATGTATGTGTGTATTAGTACTTGCATTGGCTGGTTGAGAGGTCTCTGGTCTCTGAGCTCTGACAACACCAGGGTATTCTTTTCTATTGCATTGGCATCACCTATGGTGTAGCATTGGTTGGGAATTTCCCTTTCAGGGTCGGGGAAACTGCGACCATGAGAGACCATGCTGCATTGCATTGGTTTGCTGTTTTGCTGTGAATAACTAAGTATGGGTGATCAGAGCTCTGTTCCAACCTATAGTCCCCTAAGGAGTATATTTTGCAAAACTGGGAGATCTTCAACTATGCTCCCATACATGAAAGAAAATGATATTTTTATTGTAACACTGTTTGGTCTCAAGACTCCTTGAAATCTGGAGAACAATGGCCCCTGATGACTCTACTATTGTAGCAAAGTGAGCCTTTTGGAATTGGTTTGGCTTTTATCTCGGGTGTGTATATGAATGTCTTAGTACATGAGTCCAAATCCCATTCTCTCTTTCTGGTTTTGACTTTTGTTTAGGGTTCCTGGTAACTTCAATGCTTATTCAAGTTCATCTGGAAATGAGGCCTCTGAATGTGAGTGAGTGATATGTATTTTGTCTATTACTGCTATTGATTATAACTGAATTGGCAGTTTAGCACCTGAAAAAAAATCCATTGAAATGGCCAAGATGGGACTCTTTTGACATTTTAAAACTGTTTTTTCCATATGCAGTTAGAGGGATTTAACTTTCTAGAGAGAATTTGTATTTCTCTTCCTGTGGCTTTGAGATGTAAATTATCTACCTGGGAATTGAGTCTAATCATCTGTGATCCCTGAGAGTGAAAAAAAATTTTTTTTAGACCTTTGTTATTATTTGGTATGTTAAATTACATGGGAAGCATTGTCAAATGAGTGATAAGCTTTTTCAGGTTATACTGTATGGGTAAATGTTATTAATACAGATATTCTCGAAATTATATGGAATTCCTAAAAATCTGGTATAATCCTGATAAAATGTTAACAGTCCTAGCATATGATAAATGGTCAATGAATATATATTAAGTTATTATATATGTAATTTTCATAAACCAACTGTTACCTAGGAAATGTTGATTTCTTTTCTGTAAACACTATACTTCCTAGGATATCTTATAACTTCTTAAAAATTTTATGTATTAGTAGTATTGCACTATTTAATATATTCAATATTTGCTAACAGGAATTATAATTTTGCTGTCTCAAATTCTATGGCTTTATTACCCTATTGAATAATTTTTATGCCTACTTTGTGTATTTTTAGATCCCATGATTTTTTAAACTTTCTTTAGATTGCCTTTTTTAAATGAATTCTAGCTTTATGCCAGTGTTCTTGAGAGAATTTCTCCTTAAAAGGAATTAAAATTATTTTTTAATAGTTTTAAATGAAAGTATAATAAATGGTAACTGAACAATCAGAATAATAGCCTCCTACAAGATATGAGTGGATAATTGCAAAACAGCATGTGGTAATTTTAAAATATTAGGTTGAACCATATGAAATCAACTGTTTTTGACCTATAGAAATGGAAATTTTATATACTTAATCATTTTATTTTTCATAGAACTTTAGGTCTAAATATTGTTTCTATTAGTTTATTTCTTTCATTAATATTTCATATATTTCTTGACTTTATTACTGTGGTAACTATTTTTAATTTGTTGGGAGAGTTATTTTATATATACTTCTCTGAAAAAAATATATAATAAAATAATTATCTTAAAAGTTTTTCCTGAGTAGTATGTTAATAGATATATAGCTTGAATGATGCTAACAATAGATTGGCCTATTTTATAGTCTATTTTTAGAAATTTTAGTAAAAAGTTAAATATATATAAACAAATTTTTTCAAAACCCGATCATAACATTTTCCTCAATTCATATTTTCTTTACACTATTCACATATTTTGGGTTGGCCAAAAAGTGTCTTTGGTTTGTAAGTAAAAATAAAGGACACATTTTTCATTTTCACCAAGAATTTTATCGAACAACATATTCACCCTTCTGCCATTTTCCAGGCAACTTCAAAATTCCATCTCCCCAAAACTTTTTGTCTTTTTGAGCAAAGAACTCTTCCAGGTGCCTTTTACAGTCCTCCAGGGAATTGAAATTTTTTCCATTAAGAGAATTATGTAAAGACCGAAATAAATGGAAATCTGAAGGTGCACTGTCTGGTGAATACAGTGGATGAATCAGAACTTCCCAGCCAAGCTGTAACAGTTTTTGCCTAGTCGTCAAAGAAACATGCAGTCTTGCATTGTCCTGATGGAAGATTATGCATTTTCTGTTGACTAATTCTGGACACTTTTTGTTGAGTGCTGCTTTCAGTTGGTCTAATTGGGAGCAGTACTTGTTGGAATTAATCCTTTGGTTTCCCAGAAGGAGTTCATAATAGAGGACTCTCTTCCAATCCCACCATATATACAACATCACCTTCTTTGGATGAAGACCAGCCTTTGGTGTGTCGGTGGTGGTTCATTTTCCTTGGCTCATGATCTCTTTCATTCCACATTATTGTACAGTATTCACTTTTCATCGCCTGTCACAATTTGTTTTAAAAACGGAACATTTTCATTACATTTAAGTAGAGAATCACATACAGAAATATGGTCAAGGATTTTTCACTTATGTGGAACCCAAGCATCAAAGCTATTAACATAATCAAGCTGATGCAAATTACTTTCAACACTTGATTTGGATATTTTGAGTATGTCAGCTATCTCCCACGTGGTGTAACATTGATTATTCTCAATTAATGCCTCAATTTGATCTCTATCAACTTCACCTGGTCTACCCGACCGTGGAGTATCATCCAGGGAGAAATCTCCAGCATGAAACTTCGCAAACCACTTTTGACACGTTTGATCAGTCTCAGCACCTTCTCCACACACTGCACAAATCTCTTTTTGCGTTTCAATTGAGTTTTTACCTTTTTTGAAATAATAAAGCATAATAGGCAGAAATTTTTGTTTTTTTCTTCCATCTTCAATATTAAAATGGCTACACAAAAATTCACCAATTTTGATGTCTTTTTTTTAAATGCACACTGATATGACAGCTGTCACATATAATCTAACAAAATTGTTTCTAATGAAGTTAAAGACAACTAAGTGCTACTAGAGCCATCTTATGGGAAAAACTGAACAAACTTTTTAGCCAACTCCATACATTTCTAATCTGTGATTTTTTTAAACTTTGTCTAGGACATCTTCAATTATTTTATTTGCAGGTCTCACAATTATTATAAACTGAAAATATTCTAATGTGTTCTTTATTTATACACACCCACTAGATGCCAGCAATCAGGTTTAATTAGAAATTAGACAAACTTGAATTTGCATCTTGGCCTTGTCATTGACTCTCTGTGATTAACATTGTACAAGTAAACCCACAAGCATGAATTTCTTTATCTGTAAAATGAGGTCCTAACTTACAGAGTTGTTGAAAAATTAAATTTCCCAGTTGTTTAGCCTGTAAAGTTTCAGGTGTATATTAAGCCTTCTAGAAATAATAGTGTTTCAAATGTATACCATTTGGGGTTCATGATTTTATTGATATACATTGTTCCTCTGAACTTTCTCAAAAGTGTAAAGGGCTTTATATAGAATGTAATATTTTAATTTAACAAACAATATGACAGTATATTCATTTTGTAAAAATTCTAATATACTCAATAATTCTAAGAATTTTCACAAACAATTGATGTCATTTTGTTGTATATCTTCCAGGTTATTTTCTGTACATTACATATTCAATACAGAGTTTCTTTCAATGTTTATTTGCTTTTTTTAAACTAAATGGTATTACGTTCAATCTAATGTTCTGCAACTTCTTTCATTTAATATATAATTGAGTCTAGAACAACATAGGGGTTAGTGGTGCCAAACCCCCAACCAAAAATCCCCAAATAACTTTATAGTAAGCATTCCTTATGCACTGTTCCCTGGCATCCTAGGAGTCAACCAACTATGGGTTATGTAGCACTCTAATATTTATTGAAAAAAATCTGCATATAAGTGGACCCACGCAGTTCAAAATCCATCTATGTCTAGTAATATGAAGCTACCTCTATTTTCTAACTGCAGCATAGACTGAAGCATAGTTTATGCTAAATGACTTCAATTTATGGACATTTAGGTTGATTTCAGGTTGGTCATTAGAAAATATACTGCAATGAGCATCTTTATAAAAATATCAAGCAAGTATGCAAGGTTTCTCTAGTGTTGATCTCACTAACAGAATTTCTAAGCCAAAGTATATGTATTCTTCTTAATTTTATAACCATCACAAAACTGGCCTCCAAAATGTCTATAACAATATATAAAGCCATTATCTAATTGTAAGGTTTTTTCTTTTCCCACATACATACCAATAGTAAATATTTAACTTCTAATTTTGAGAATTTGATGGGTAAAAATAATGCTCTTTCACAGTTGTTTTAATTTGATTTCCCTAATAATTAATAGAATCAATTATCTTTTTTATTCTTAAGGTTCATTTATATTTATGCTTCTATGAAATACCTGATTTAAATCTTTGCTTATTTTTCTTTTGAGAATAATCATATTGTCATTATATTCCGGATATCACTTGGCTATTATAATATTGCAAATATTTTCTCCTTGAGGGTCAATAGTCTTTAAAATTTGTTTGTGGTCATTTTTTCTGATGAGGAGGTATACAATTTTTATTTATTCAGATTTATTATATTTCCGTTTATGGCTTTAGTTTTTCACGTGTTCTTGAAAGATTCCTATCTTGGCCAAAGGCATATATTTTGTCTTCCATATTTTTCTTTTTTTTTTAATAAAATATTTATGATCTTTAATACATCAGGAATTATGTTTGGAAGTGTGAGGTAGAGACTTAATGGATATGCTTTCCTAAACATTTCCCAGAATCATTTACTGAACATCTTTTCTGATTTGAAATGTGACCTTTATATCATAATAAGTTCTTATATCTGCATGGGCCTATAAGGAAGTTTTTCTTTTTATCCTCAGGTCCTTGCTTTTTTTAGAGGTCAAGTATAAATTTTAAGGTTCATGAAATTCCATATAATTTTACATAAAGCTTTGTTAGTTCAAATGTGCATTTCTCTCCAGTGAGTAACCTTAACTTTAATTAGATCCTTAAATAATTATACACACACACACACACACACACACACACACACGCAATACAACATGTTAAAAGACATTGCATTAAATGAAGGAGCAAGTAGGTGAAACTTTCAACTAAAATCGTTGTTGTAGAATAATGTTGATTCTACTAAGTAGGCAGAAATCAAAATGCATTAGAAATGATGTTGAAAGTTATTGTTTGCTGGGTAGGTAGTAAAGTGTTGTTTCATCATATGTAAAATAAGGCTTTTTAATGAGTACACTTAAACTTTCCTTGAAAGTTTTATAGTTTGCCCTATAGCAATATGGATTCAGGGTTTTATTTCTTTTGAATCATTGATCACTGCTTCTAGTTCTTGTACCACAGGGGCAGGTAGATTTTCTGCTTGAGCTCTTGAGACCTGAGGAAAATCTGAATTAATCAAAAATTGGCATGTACTGTCTGCTAAATTTTCAAGGGAGTTTCTTCTATACAGTGTTTGATAATATTGAAAACAGCATCTGTTACAGTTTTTGTTTTGTTTGCTGTTTTGTTGAGATTGGATTGTTGGTTCATTGTCACTATGTTGAGACATTGTTTTCTTAATTGAAAGGCCAACAGCTGGCTCTTTTTGTTACACTCTCTTCCCTCCATACTGTTAAAATACTCCTTGGTTTAAAATGCAGAAGTGCAATTATAAATACCTAAAAATTCTCTCTCACATATATGTAACAGAAGGTTCTGATGCAAAACAGGAAAAATAAGATGTTAAAATTTCAAGAACACCTATGTTTTAAGCACAGATGATATTTGTTTAAAATTTCTCAATAAATGAGCATTCTTTCAAATTAAAATATTATATATCATATAAAATACTTTAACTTGCAATACTCATTTTGTACCTTTTGTGATATACATGCGTTTATCCCTGAAGGAGCTGTACTATGTCATTGCAAGTTGTCAGAAATTCAGAAATTGTCTATGAGGAGGAGGGGCAGAAAAAAAACTACACTTTGGACTTAATTGTTGGTTTTGCATGATATTTAAATTATCAAATTAAACAAAATAGGCTCATGAAAAAGTTCAATGGGGAAAGAGGAAACAACGGGGCTTTTGGCAGCCCTGTGGATACAAAGCACAATACGGAAAATGTGAGAGGCCTCAAACATACAGCTATTTTTTTCTATAAGGTATTTGCTGAGTTTCAAGGGTTTACAAGAATTTATGGAGCGGGGTCAATAGCTTCTAGAACAGAGTGAAAACTCCCCCTGTACTGTGGTGGTTAGAAAAGAAAATACCTGCTAGAGGGAGTGGGCTTACCCCAAACACTGCTGTTTTGCTGTTCAAGGCATTTGCCAAATTTTGAGGCTGATGAGGGAGGTGGTTGGAGAACCGGATCTGGGAAGCTGTAAAGGGCAAAGCTGGACCTCCCTCTGTCTTTCAGTGCTATTGACATGGAGATGTGCCCAGCACTCACTAAGAAATCGGAGGCCACACCCAGGTGCAACCCAAAATTCACAAAATGTAAATGAGCCCCAGGCCAGCCCAATGCCTGACTACATTGAGGTGAATGGACCACATCCTGTCTGCTTAACAGAGGAAAGAGGGGACACCAAGAAAACATAACCTCCTCAGAGCCTCTGTGGTTCCTTCATTGGGATGTCCAGTATATCATAAAAGTGTGCAAAGCAGGTAAAAAGTCAACAATATACAGCCGGCAATGAAGAGAAAAAGAAAACAGAAATAGACACATTACACAAAATTCAGTTTATATTATTAAACTGCATGATATATTTGTACTTTTCCTCTTTTGATTTTTCAGTCTTTGGATATATCATACATGAATAGGGCACATGGGAATTATAATCTCATCTATAGGGCATTTACTATGTACTTATTAGCTAAATCCTGAATAGTTTCATATTTATTACTTTCAATTCATAATGACAAACACAAACGTTGTTAAGGTTAATAATTTGGAATTATTAATAATAATATGGAATATAAGACAAATAATAATTTGGAATATAAGACAGAAAAAATGAAATAGACAAATTTACAGCTATACAATTCTTTTAATTGGTTAAATGTATAGTTGCTTTCCTTTTTCAAATACAAAATTTGTGCAGGACTTTCAGTGGATACAAAAACATCCCTTTTTAAAACTGAAAGTTTCTTTTAAGGAGAAGAAATTTAATCTATGATTATCATGAATTAAGGGTGGTTTAATGCAGTTGATGGGCTGCTACTGTTGACCTCCCAAAATGAAATATGATTGAGTGGAATCAGAAAGATAATAATTAACTGAACTCAGAGAGGTCCTTTTAAATATTATATAAGTTAATATTAATTGGAGCATTCCACAAGCCCCTTAAGCAGCTCGTTTTTCATAGAAATTATAGAGAAATTGTAGCGAAATTATATTCAGGGCAGCTGTCATGAAAAAAGGTGATTTTTGTAATTCTCTGCTCTTTGTTGTTAGCAAGGTGTTAAATTTGGAATATAACATTAATTAATTTAATTTTTCAAATTAAAATTTAAGAGAATTTTAACTTATTTGCTTATTATATATATAAATATATATATTTATATATAAATGTCAATTAACATATATTGAGCATCTAAAGTATTCATAATATGAATTTCAGCACTGGGCAAAAGAGTTAACAAAATATAACCCCAGTGTATTTAGGGTGCTAAAACCTTTATTTCCAGAGATATCGTATGGGTGTAAATTTCTTTTTATAATAAGAAAAATATTAAGTTCTTCCATCAATGGTCGCCAGCTTTTTGTGTCTCAGCTTATTCCCTCTAATAACTTAAATGCAACAGTCTTTTGACCCAAATGTAACAATTGAGCACATATTCCACCACAATGCTTATAAAATCCAATTCTCTGCTTATAATACAATTGTACAGTATTGTTGAACGTAGTTGAAGTAAAACTTAAAACCATGTTGACTGTTTTCACATTAATTTATTACTGTGACACTCAAATGTATTTTAATGCTTCCTGGAAATCATATCATACTTTCCTCTTCTGTTTAAACTTTCTGTTATTATAGACAACTATTTTACATTTTCTCTTCTTTCCTCAAATAGTCAACAATTTCTGTGCCATCCTCACTTTTAACTTAATATTTCTCCTCATTGATAGACTGTTTTCACTTAGCTCCTCCATTGAATCTGCTCTTTACAATACTATCAATAACTTTAATATGAGTAAAATAAATGGCCAATTCACAGCTTTCATCTTATTTGATGAAAGATATCAGAGCTATTTATGTTATGCAGTGGCAAAAATGTAGTAAACCACTTGCCTATAATAAGTATATAGCTCTAGATCAGAGGTTGGCAAACTTTTCTGTAAAGGACTAGATGTGTGTCAGGTTTTGTGGGCCATATGGTATTTGTTACAACTACTCAGCTCTGCCATCATAGCAAGAAACTGTCCATAAATGATATGTAAACAAATAGGTGTGTCTGTATTCTAATAAAATGTTATTTACCAATACAGGTGACCTGCTGAATGCAGAGGCTGACAAAGAGAATTTAAGAGCATAGGCTTGTAACTATTGGCTACATTAAACAAGGTACTGCAAAGAAATAAATTAGCTCTGAAAAGAGTCAGCCAGTATGAAAGAAGAAACTCAGAGACTTACAGCCTGGAGAGACAGCTTCTTAAACTTAAATAGTCAAAAATCCAATTAAGAAATGCTTTTAGCCACAAAGAGGTATCAAATCTCAGTCTCCTATTTAGGATAAAATAAATGGTGTAGCTGCCACACCCATGTTTAAAAACTGTGACTGGATGAAGATGGTACCCAGAAAATCTTTTCAGTAAAACAATTGTCTAAGGGAAAAGAAAAGAAGGGAGACCCAATATGTTCAAGTTACACACAATTTAGTTAGTTAATTATGTCTCCAAAGAACAGGGGTTGTGGTTTTCAGCACACGCAACTGACGGAAATCAAAAATAATACACCTAGCAAGTTTCTGAGACAGTTGCCCTGATGAATAAAGAACCACAATCTTGGATTTAAGAGAAACTATAACTAGTCAGTACTTAAAACTCTTCCTTGAGCCTCCTATCTTCTTTGTTCAAAAGCAGGTTGAGGAAGAGGCTCAGCCCAAAAACATAGAACTGAGAAGATAATTAAAAAGGAATAAAAAAAAAAAAGCTCTGCATGATGACAAGCTGAGGTAAAGAATGAACTAGGAAGATATTCGCTGGAAGTAGAATCTGAGCCTAATCTAAGAAAATTTTCCATTTCTAGGATATGAGAATAAGTGCTCTGCCCAATATTTGTCAGCTGGAATTTCACTATTGTTATGAAGAGAGACTGCTGTATGGCTCCAATGATTTCTTCTAAAAAGGTATGTGTTTACTGTGGTTATCCTGTCCCAAATCCACCACATTTTACCGAGTTTGTGGAGAGTATATTATTGATACTTGTCTTCTTAGTTCATAAGTTTCCAGACTTAGACCAGATATGAGATTTTTCCAATAGCTTGAAAATGGAGTATGATAAATTACCGTGATGAATTTTTGGGTTGTCTTCCCTGAGTAGGGGTCAGTATATTATGTATGAGTAAAGGATAGAATATTCTATCCACTAGGATTAGTTACAAGCGTGAAGTGCTGTCACTTCAGAAACATGGGACTTCTCTTTTCATTTCTTATTTTGTTTATTTGGGCCCTGATCTGTCTCCTAAGTCAAAAGAAATAAAAGCAACAATAAACAAATGGGGCCTAATTAAACTTAAAAACTTTTGCACAGCAAAGAAAATCATCAACAAAACAAAAAGACAACCTACTGGGCTTCCCTGGTGGTGCAGTGGTTGAGAGTCCACCTGCCGATGCAGGGGACACGGGTTCGTGCCCCGGTCCGGGAAGATCCCACATGCCGCGGAGCAGCTGGGCCCATGAGCCATGACTGCTGAGCCTGAGCGTCCGGAGCGTGCTCCGCAACGGGAGAGGCCACAACAGTGAGAGGCCCGCGTACTGAAAAAAAAAAAAAAAAAAAAGACAACCTACTGAATGGGAGAAAATATTTGCAAATGATATGACCAACAGGGGGTTAATATCTAAAATGTATAACATGCTCATACAACTCAATATCAAAAAAAAAAAAAACCCAATCAAAAAATGGGCAGGAGACCTAAATAAACATCTCTCCAAAGAAGACATACAGATGGCCAAAAGGCACATGAGAAGTGCTCAACTTTGCTAATCATCAGAGAAATATAAATTAAAATCACAATGAAATATCACCTCACACCTGTCAAAATGGCTATAATCAAAACATCTACAAACAACAAATGCTGGAGAGGGTGTGGAGAAAAGGGAACCCTCTTGCACTGTTGGTGGGAATGTAAATCTGTGCAGCCACCATGGAGAAGAGTATGGAGGTTCCTTAAAAAAAACTACAAATAGAACTACCATATGATCCAGCAATTCCATTACTGGGTATATATCCAGGAAAAATGAAAACACTAATTCGAAAAAATACATTCACCCCAAGATTCATGGCAGCACTATTTACAGTAACTAAGGTATGGAAGCAACCCAACTTCCCATTAACAAATGAATGGATAAAGAAGATCTGGTATATATACACAATGGAATATTACTGTACCATAAAAAAGAATGAATTCTGCCATTTGCAGCAACATGAATGGACCTAGAGAATATTATGCCTAGTGAAATAAATCAGAGAAAGACAAATACTATATGATATCACTGATATGTGAAACCTAAAAAATAATAGTAGTACAAATGAGTGTATATACAAAGCAGAAACCGAGTCAGACATAGAACAAACTAGTAGTTACCAAAGGGGAGAGGGAAGGGAGAAGGGACAAATTAAGGGTATAGAATTAAGAGATACAAATCACTATGTATAAAATAGATAAGCAACAAGGAGACATTGTATAGCAGAGGGAGTTATAGCCGTTATCTTGTAATAACGTTGAATGGAGGATAATCTGTAAAAATATTGAATCATTATGCTGTACACCTGAAAGTAATATAGCATTATAAATCAACTATATTTTAATAAAAAAAGAAACATGGAAAATCTCTACCCACTTTCCATGTGATTTTATTTTGCCAATAAAACACAAACTGAAATGATATGTATCACATCTAGACAAAAACTTTGTGTCATCATGGGGCCAGCCATTTTTTTTCCTCTCTCCTTCCAAAATCGTATTAGCATTTATTAAAAAGGAGCTTCTCTCAGTTGACATATATGAGTAACCACTAAGGCCCAAACCCTCTGACAGCCATCAGTGGCCATATAGCATCAGTGAAAGATACATTTTCTTGGTTTAAGCTTATAATAGAAAATTAATAAGAACTTGCTAAAATTGTACACTTTCCAAATTATACTGGCAGGTATACTTACAATGCTTCTCCTTTAATCCCCTTCAATTAGCACTTTGTCAGCCTTTAAAAAATCCATTTAGCTTTCTTAAAATTAAGGACTGTCTTCAAATAAATAAAAGTTATTTGGGTGGGAAACATCCTAGGCCATGAAGCAGGACAACTAGGAGATAACGCAGCCAAGAAAGAACCCAAGGTACTTTGCCTGGGTTTGGTAACCCAGGTCTGAGTAATCAGGATGCAGAGAGCCGTGTGGAGCTTTGCAGGACTCACAAGAAGTCAGGAATGACAAGGTTGCCCCAGGAAGAATTCCTAATAACTGATTTGAGGCCACTAAACCTCAGAACAGCAACAAGGTAGGAAGACTGAGCCTGAGACATAACTAATTGAGTCAGCAGTAAAAACTAATCTTCTCTATCAGAAAGCTTCAATACAGGGTCCAGAACCCATACAGAATTAGACAAAGAAGTACACTCACAGTCAAAGATCACCAAGCACTCAAGAATCCCAGCAACTATGAGTGAAGTTCTAAAAGAAACAATAAACAAATGGTTTTAACTCCAGGGATAATTTGAGTCTAGAAGCTCATTCACAAAATATAAAATATCTATGTATAAAGTGTTTAAAGAAACAAATTAGGCAGTTTCTTAAATCAACAGTCAACAGAGAAAATGTGAGAAATAGATTTGGAAATAGACTGAACAAAAAACTTGTAGAAATGAAAAACAACTTATACTCAAAAATCAACAGGTGGCTAAGAAAATTACTAAATTATAGGAAAAGTACCTATGATCATCTCACTAAAAAAAAGTTTAAAAAGTTAAAAAAAAAA
Source organism: Lipotes vexillifer (assembly GCF_000442215.2). Lineage (NCBI taxonomy): Eukaryota > Metazoa > Chordata > Mammalia > Artiodactyla > Lipotidae > Lipotes > Lipotes vexillifer. Next base: position 1,242,714 of record NW_006788130.1, read on the forward strand.
GGTAAAATTTGACAACTAATCTTTTTTAAAAAAAATGCTTAGATAGAAATTTTTAGAATATTTGGGATACAGAGAAAATTATTTAACCTGATAAAGATAAGGTGAAAAATGTTTTCAATAAATATAACTCTAAATGAGTATAGTAAGAGACATTTCTTTTATAAACAGGGACAGGTTCATTATCATTACTTATATTCAACATTGTAGGAGGTGACAGAGCAAAGGGTAAGAGAAACATAAAAGCATGAGAATTAGAAAGAGGGCAATTAATTATCATTTGCAGTTGATGTGATGGCTCACATGAGAAGAAGATACAGACATATTATCAGTACTAAAGAAAACAGGATAAAATAGTAAGTAAACATGCAAAAAAATCAGTTTTAGGGAACTCTGCTCAATACTCTGTAATAACCTAAATGGGAAAATAATTTGAAAAAGAATAGATACATGTATATGTATAACTGAATCACTTTTCTGTACACCTGAAACTAACACAACACTGTTAGTTATTTTTTGTTAGTTATATCAACTATACTCCAATATAAAATTAAAATGAAAATTTTTTAAATTTTAAAAAATTAAAATAAAAAAATCAGTCTACCAACAACACTTAGAAGTTTAAACATCAAGGAAAATTAAATACCTAGAAGTTAGTGTAACAAAAGTTGTGCAAGACCTGTGTGCAGAAGATTGTAAATCTCCTGAAAAATCACAGAAACTCTAAAGCAATGAGATATACCCCATATTGAGAGATAGAATGAATGAATATCATAAAAATGTCATGTCTTCTCTACAGATTCAAACTGATCTACACACTCATTGATTCTAAAATTTATATAGAATAACAAAGAACTGTAAATAGTTTAAATCTTTCTGAAGAAGAAAAATGTGGAAGAAGAAAAACCTTTACTAAATCCAGAGACTTAAGTTATAGTGATTCAGACAGTGTAAAAAGTATACAAGGAGAGGCAAATTGACATATAGAACAAAATAGTGAATCCAGAAATAGATCCACCAAATACGCCACTCTAATTTAGGGCTGAGGTGGCAAAATGAGCAGCAAATATTTGGTATCCATATGAAAAGAAAAGTGAAATTGAATTCCTCCATCACAACATATCCATAATTCACCCTAGATGGCTTAAAATTTGAAATTCTATAGACAAAGCTTTATAGTGTTTGGAGGAAAATATAGGTGAGTATACTTTTGATACTGGAAGTTAAAAGTTTTCTTAAACAGGACATGGAAGTTTTCATTATTAAAGAAAAGAAACATTTAAACTGTGGCAATGTTAAGTTCAAAAACTTCTGTTCATCTAAAAATATCTTAAAGTGAAAAATCAAGCTATAAACTGAGGAAAATATTGGCAATATATGTAACATAAAATATTAGTATATATATAAATAATATATAATATATGTAATATATAATGATATATACATAAAGAATATATAATAGGAAGCTAATGTTTTAATAATCTTCTCCTGTATAACAAACCACTCTAGAATGCTGCGGATCAAAACAGGAACCACAGCCATCTGCACTTGGGTGGCTCAGTGGTTGACTGGCTGGAACTGTCTCACTTTAATCTCACACCTAGATCCTCTCTCCATGTGGCTTTTCCATCCACCTTGTTAGTCACTCTTCTTTACATGATGGCTTAGGGCTCCAAGAGAGTGGAAAGGGAAGTTCTAAGGACTTTTTAAGCCTAGGCACAGAAGAAATACACTGTCTCTTCTGTCTCATTCTATGTGTCAAAGTAAGTCACAGATTGGAGGGGAGGAAACACAGACACTAACTTTTGTTGGGAGAGGTGGCTTTTAGAAGCCATAAGGAGGGCTTCCCTTGTGGTGCAGTGGTTAAGAATCCACCTACCAATGCAGGGGAAACAGGTTCAAGCCCTGGCTGGGGAAGATCCCACATGCAGCAGAGCAACTAAGCCTGTGTGCCACAACTACTGAGTCTGCGCTCTAGAGCCCGTGAGCCACAACTACTGAAGCCTGCGTGCCTAGAGTCGGTGCTGCACAACAAGAGAAGCCACCACAATGAGAAGCCCGCACACCGCACCAAAGAGTAGCCCCCGCTCGCCGCAATTAGAGAAGGCCCACGCGCAGCAGCAAAGACCCAACACAGCCAAAACTAAATTAATTAATTAATTAATTTTTAAAAAGCCATTAGGATAAGACAAACTGTAAGGGTCATTTTTAAAACAATCTACCATGTGAACCCATTAAAAAAAAAAAGAGCAAATGTCATAAGCAGGCCTTCCCCAGCAGAAAATATAACCAGAAAAAGAATCATTCAGCCTCATCAGCCTCATGTTTAATCAGGGCAAAATAAAACCACAATGAGCTTCCATTTCACAATATTTAACCAGAAAAAGAAATAAAATCTGACAATATCAAATATTAGAGAGTGTCACATTACTGAGATTCCTTATTCTTAAGTAATGAGCGTGTTAAATGATACCACTTTTTGGTAAACAATTCAGCATTATTTTGTAAAGTTGAGCATCCTCATATGCTGTGACCCAAAAATTGTACTTATATGCATGACACAATCTTGCTGCAATGGACCAGAAGACGTGTGTAAGAATGCTCCTGATGACATTACTTGTAACAACAAAACCTAGAAACAAACTCAACGTCCATGAATGAAAAAGTGGATAAATAAAATTTTGATATCTTCACCATATGGAATATTATTCCACAGGGAAAATGAATATTATGATATAATGACATGGATGAATCATGGAAACATAATGTTGAGTGAAAAGAACAAATCCAAACAGACTACATAGAATACAATACTTTTTTAATGTAATTCCAAAGCAAACAAAAATAAACAATATAGTGATAAGAATTTATACACGCTTGCATACATGTTCATCACTATAGTGATAAAATTATGCATAAGTATAAAACACAATATGCAGCTATAGACAAGACATGTGGACAGATTTTTTTTTCTATATCTTTAATTTTGTACCTATATGAGATGATGGATGTTCATTAAACTTATCAAAAACTTGATAATCAAAAATTTTTTTAAAGATATGTAGAGAAAATTTGGGAGAATTACACAGGTAGGTATGTGTTGTTCACAAATGTTTCAGGACTTGGGTAATAGGTTTATGATTATTTATTTATTTTTATAAATTCTACTATTTTCTCCTCTAAATCATGCTACATTATTTAGAAGAATTGGAATGTAGATGTGCATTCACACGCAACAAGAATTTATGTGACTAGGCATTTCCCTTCTTTTTACTATTATCCCTTTTCTTCCTTACCTGATTGAAATTACTTTTCTCTTTGTATTATTTATTGCTGCATAACAAATTAATCCAAAACTTAGCAGCTCAAAACAATAAGCATTTATTTTATCACGCTGTTTCAGAGGGTGAGGAATCTGGTGGGAGCTTAGATATATAATTCTGACTCAGGGTCTCATGAAGTCACTCAAAATGTAGGCTGAGGCTGCAATCATCTGAAGACTTGACTTGGCTCTGTAATCTACTTCCACATTCACTCACGTGGTTGTTGGCAGGAGACCTCAATCCCTTGCTGGCTGTTGCTCAGGAGCCTCAGTTCACCATGTCGGCTTTTCCATAAGACTGCTCATGATATCACAGCTGGCTTCCCCTAGAGCAAGTGATCCAAAAGAGACAGCAACCAAGCCGATAAAGCAATCTCAGGAGTGACACACTACCATTCTTGCCATCTTCTACTTGTCACATAGGCCAACCCTGATGTAATAGGGGAAGGGACTCCAGGCTGTGAAACCAGGAGGAAGGGATCATGGGGCACCATCTTGGATACTGGGTATCACACTCAGAAGCTAAAGGTAAAAATACATTGACAGTACATCTCCATGAAGAAAAATGTGAATAATATATTTCTCAATTTAATTTAGCATAATGAAACACTGGCATCATCAAATATATAAACTCATATAATCCTCATAAATCTCTTCAAAATCTCTAAGGTAGTTTCTCTACAACTTTTAATTTCTTCCTAATTAAGTCCACTTTTCACTCACCAGCTTTTAATAAAAACACATTCACTATTTTAATTTATATTTATTGTTTTATAAATAAATTACAACCATATTTGTAATTGACTGGTATTATTTTCAGAGAAAAGGTGCAATCTTCCATATATCTTTTAAGTTAGTTTATATAAACCTAGTGTAATAGTATATAAACCCCAATCATTTTTTTAATGTCCTTTCTATAGTTACATCAATTTATACCTTCACATGTGAGTATTTAAAGAACAATGCTGGAGATTGTATTGATATTTACTGACTAAATTTACTGACTAGAATACAATTTCAAGTAATCTATCAATTTCTTGCTGCTGTGAATATATGTGCTGTGTTCCCTCCATAAATTTACAAGTTTTTTTTTTTTTTCATGTTCCCCCCTCTAACCTGCTGTTGGGATACTGGGTGTTTAAGGTGCCCAATGCATTGTCATTAAATGTTTTTGCAGCAGTAGGAGGTGTTCCTTTGGTGCAGAGCCTGTGCTCCTTGCCATTAGTCATCTGAAACAATTTCCTCCTTGGTACTTGATCAAGGTGCTTATTCATATATTTAGTGTTTTATGGACAATGAATGATCACAGTTATGATTATACAGTTAACTAATACTAAAACATTTCATACTTAAGCACAGTAATTGTAATGTGTGAATCAGGATAAATGATAGATGAAACTACTTCTAATATGTTTTAATTCCTATGTTTTCAAGATATTTCGTGTATTAGAGGAGTGGTTTTCCATTTTTACTGTGTCATGTTGTTTGTGTGTGTGTGTGTGTGTGTGTGTGTGTGTGTTATAGATCTTTCTCCATTTAAAAAGATTGTATTATTTTTTTTAAACATAATTGATACTGTTGTTGATTCATTTCATATAATAGTGCTATTTTTGATGCATTTGTGTTTTACAAGCACTCTAAATTAACATTAGGAATTCTATTTTGTGATACTAAATGCTTTATTAGGGAAACTATTACTTGTCTAGTACCTTCTGATCCTGTAAAGACATGCTGTGTCTATATAAGCTAAGAAAGCTAGTTTTGATAGTTTCTATTCTGAATATAAAGATCTATATTGCAGTCAGCATTTTTGAAAACACCATAGAGTAATCATATTACTTAGTGAATCTATACAGACATGCCACAGAAATAGTCCTGGCTGACAATCTTGATGTGATATTTTTTTTCTGAGAATATTTTGGCCAGTTTTAGGAGTTTTTTCCCAAAAGTTGTATATGCCTGGCAGGCTTCTCTAACCATAAATATATGAAAACCTTCTCGACAGTTACTAGTTAATTTTATGTGGTTTCATAGGTTTTTTAAAGCTGAAAGTTTGGATCTTTTTTCAGTTCTTCATATTTAATTTTATTATTCCATCTTGACTTTCAGCAAATTTACAGCGAAATGTAGTGCATTGAGTAAAATGCTGAAAACATTTGGATGGTTAGACATTTTAATTATGAAGCTTCTCATTTCATGTCTTTTTTTGTCAGAAAAGCAGATAATTATTGAGGCAGTTATAGCTACCTGAACATAAAGAACCTGGACTATTTCAAATGCTCATGCCAACATCATGCATATATTTAAAATTTAGATTGGGTATTCCATCTGCAATTATGTTTGATTGGTTTTATTTGTCATTTCCAGGCAGTCCCAAATGAATCACTAAAAAATAGTCCATCAATTCCTCAATATAAAATGATTCATTATTGTAGAATATGATAGTCTCAGAACATAGTTTCAAAAAATGATTACCCTGCAAAAAGTAAGTGTCCCATCTCCTCTGAGAGCACAATAATTCAAGGCTGGAAATGTGGTTTTATTCCATGGCTGATTGAGCACATTTTAGCATACTGTCTAAACACATGAATAAAAGGACAGGAAAAAAATGCAAATGAAATTTATGAAGTACAGTATGTTCTCTTGTTAACCTAACTTTCCAGTTGTAAAGGAATGTGACTATCTTAAAAGAGTTATTTCTCCCTATAAGCTCTACCATTTAATTGACTGTATAACTGACGCTGCTAAAGAGAATATAGTAGTCAGTAATCTTTTTAATAATGGAACGAAACAAAGATGTAATCAAAGGGCATAAAAGTAATGGACAAATTGACACAGATTTTAATGAGAATTCCTTGTAAAAACCTTTAGTGATTATCCTTTTGGAAGTGAAGGGACATTTTTTTTTTTTGTCTTAACAAGGCTCATTGTTAAAGCAGAAAGATGATGCAAGAAAAGATACAGAACTAGAATACTGGAGTGTATAGAAAATCCTAAGAGTTGAGATTATGGAGTCAGTAACATTTTATTGACTCAAACTTATGCTTTATTATTTCTGAAAGCTCTTTGAAAGAGTATTTTATACAGAAAGATGCTGGATGTACATTTAAACTGTCTTTCAATTAAGATCATGTATAAATAACTCTTTTATCCTAGAGCTGCCACTTACTACCTGTGTAATTTTAGACTAATTACATAACAATTCTGGGCCTCTGTTTCCTTATCTGGAAACTGGAATAATAAAAATGACAAACTATAGTACTATTATAAGAATTACATAAAGCTAGAAATGTGAAGTGGTTTAGAAAAATATAGAATAATAATGTACACTTAATCAATATTAGCCAATATTAGAATTATAGTATTATACATTCTCAAAAAGTCTTTATATACTGATGTAAGAAACTTTTATTTTTTTTAGAGAGTGTTCATCATAGAGAGTTCTTGCTTAGGAAGTGTAAAGAGTCATATTGATTTCACATCAATCTTCTTTTTCCAAAGGGATGATACCGTCATCACATTCAAGGAGAACTAAAAGACCATGAGAATGGTCAGGGTTAGAGTCAGGTTTAAGCATAAGTGGCTTTCGTCCCCTTCCTATTACTCCATCTCTCTGAGGCCTCCAGGAAGAATAGGACTGGTCCAGGGTCACACAACTCAGAGAGTTGGACTGGACCATTGTTTTTCTGCCCCCTGATTCTGGGCATAGTTTTGTATGCTATCTTTGTACCTTCTTTGACAGATGTCCATTTAGATCTTTCCCTTTTTTTTTTTTTTTTTTTTTTTTGCGGTACGCGGGCCTCTCACTGTTGTGGCCTCTCCCACTGCGGAGCACAGGGTCCGGACGCGCAGGCTCAGCGCCCATGGCTCATGGGCCCTGCCACTCCATGGCATGTGGGATCTTCCTGGACCAGGGTACGAACCCGTGTCCCCTGCATCGGCAGGCGGACTCTCAACCACTGCGCCACCAGGGAAGCCCTTTCCCTATTTTTAATGGGTTTGTCTGTGTTAGAGATCTTTGTGTATTTTAAGATAAATCTTTTATTAGATATGTGTTGGCTTTCCTACCAGTTCATGATTTGTCTTTGATTTTCTGAATAGGGTTTTCCACAGAGTAGAAGTCTTGAATTTTCCAAAGTCCACGGTATTCCTTGTCTTTCTTTCTGAATTGCCTTTTTGTGTTGTGTGTTAAAACTCAAAGCTTATGATCTACATGACCAAACCCAAGGCTCATGTCAATTTTCTTCAATGTTTCCTTCTCTAATTTTTAATAGTTTTGCATTTAAAATTTGTCTACAAATAATTGTGAGTGAATTTGGTGTTTTATTTTGCATCTACATTCATTTCATGCCTAATAGTTTTCAATTATTTGCTCCTTAAGTATTTGTGGAAAAGTGACGGGCTCGAGTCCCCATTTCAGTGTCAATGTCCAGAGTTGGATGGATTTGGCAGTTCTGCCAGCAGGGGGAGCTGTGTCCAGTGCCCTGTGAGGTAGGCGCGCCTGCACTTCCCACACCACCTACAAGGGGACCCAGCCCGCCTCGCTGACCCACAGCGCATGCCCATTCCACCCTTGGCCCTGGCTCCTAAGGCAGCTGAAAGGAGTTCTGTCTCCTCAGGCAATGCCAAGGCTTGGGCATCGGAGGCCGCGGCTCAGTCTCTTTAGGACTTGCTGGGATTTCGGCTTCAGGACCACATAGGACTGCATCCAGGCTGACAGGAGCTAGGTTTCCCAAGGACCCAGGCGACCCCAGGAGGAAAAGATGAGGAAACAGTGAGGAGAAGAGAGGAAAAGCTTCCTGTAAGTGACTGATGGCTGGGGGAGGCGGGGCGTCCGTTTTCAGGCGACCCAGGGTGAGTTTGATGTGGAAAACTGGGGTTTTCGTCAGTTTTGTGGGCGGTGTCGATGGCACGTGGTATGTGGCGTCCAGGTTTCCCAGCACAGGTTCTCGTGGGGACTGTCCTTTCCCCTTGGTGTGTGCTTGACCCTTTGTCATGAATTCACCGGCCACCTCCGTGTGGGGTGAATTCTGGGCTCTGCTCGGTTCCTCTGGACCGTGTGCTTGTGTTTGTGCCGATTCCACCCTGTCGTGGTGACCTGAGCTTCGCGATGTAATTTGAAGTCAGGGCAAGAGACGCCTGCAGCCTGTTCTCCTTTATGAGGGTCGCTGTGCTCTTTGGGGTCCCTTGTGGTTCCACACAGTATTGGGAGGATTTGCTATATTTCTGTGAAAAATACCATTGGGATTTAGGCCGGGATTGCATTCTATTACAGAATTATCAAGAAACACGTGTGCTGTAATGTAGGTCTTGTGGAGACCCACGCAGAACTTGAGTTGGTTTAAAGATTATTTTAAGCTGAAAACATATGAGATTTAAGAGATGCAGGAAAAACAGACTTCTTGGAGTTTTCCCTATTCACCTAAAAGCAGGGCTTAAATTCTGCTTGTGAAGGCAACCCCTCTCCCTTACCAGGAATGAGAGAAGAATCCTTATCACCAGAGATGGGGAAGGCACTAAAGTGATTCTGGATAAACAAGGCTTGCTAAAGGAACCCTTATCTACCATTAGTTTAACCCATATATTTACTGCCCCCAGTGTACCATCCCCAGAAGCCCAAACCCCTTTTTTTTTGTCTAGTCACTTCTTTTTCTGCACTTTTAAAAAATGGTATACAGTAAGTCCCCTACATACGAACAAGTTCAGTTCTGAGAGTACATTTGTAAGTCCAATTTGTTCGTTAAGTCCAACGAAGTTAGCCTAGGTACCCAACTAACACAATAGGCTGTATAGTACTGTACTGTATTAGGTTTATAATACTTTTCATACAAATAATACATTTAAAAAACACAAAAAATAAAACAATTTTAATCTTACAGTACAGTACCTTGAAAAGTACAGTAGTACAGTACAAAAGCTGGCATACAGATGCTGCATCTAGTGAACACACAAGAAGAGTTACTGACTGGAGGAGGGATTGGAGGTGGGAGATGGTAGAGCTGAAGGATCATCAGTAATAGGAGACGGAAGGCAAGCTGCAATTTCACTGATGCCTGAAGTTGATGGCACAGGTTCTGGTTCCTTGCTGGATTCAATTCTATCTACCCTCTTGAAAAAATGATCCAGTGATGTCTGGGTAGTACCTCTTTTCTTCTTGTCATAGATGATACGATAGCACTGGATTGCATTCTGAACGGTGGCTACGACCTTTGTGTACTGTTCTATGTTCAGGTCCTGTGCCTCAAAAACTAACAGTGCCTCCTCAAATAAAGAAAATCCCCTTTGCCATTTCCTGCGTCATCAATCTCTTCGGTTCTTCAGTTACTTCTTCCTCTTGTCTCTCTTCATTCTTGTCTCTGGGCCTCCAATTGCATCACGTCTTCATTAGTAAGCTTCATGTTCACATCTTTGAAAGTTTGCAACTGGAAGGTTCGTATGTACAGGACTTACTGTATAACCCCCTGAGTCTAATTGCTTCTTTTGGTTCTCACTTCTTTTCTGGGAAGCCCCAGAATATAAAAATATTAAATCAATAAAACTTATATGCCTTTTCTCTTGTTAATCTGTCATTTATTAGTTTAATTTGCAGGCCCCACCTACATATATTAAGAACATAGAGGAAAAGTTTTTCCTCCCCTACAGTGTACACAGGATGCTCTAGGGAAGTTGTGAAGTGTGAAGAGTGGCTTTGGGAATGGTTTCATATTTCATAGGAAATTGTATTTGGAATATTAGGGCTGCATGATGTTAGAAAAGAAATGGTTAAAAGGGAAAACCTGAACTGCTCAGGTGGGGTAGAAGGTGACACAGATAGAGGTATTTTAATAGTTTCAGCCTCTGCATATCTATGTTTCTGACTAATGAGGGAGGCTCTTCCCAAAAAACTAGACAGAATATAACTCTCCCTAACCACACCATTACAGGCAGAAGGCAGAAAGTTACAAATCAGAGAAAGAACGAAAGGTAAATCCAGGTCAGTCATTTCCAGGTTAAAAAGCAAAAACAAAGAGCTTATTGGAAGAAAGAACTCTCATTAACAACAAAGTGGTGACACTATATTTAAAGTTAACTTTAAACAACTGCATACAGATTATGAATACCTTGCAAATAGCACTAAAAACTGACATAAATCAAACCAACCTAAATGTCCATCGACAGTTGAATGGATAAAGAAGATGTGGCACATATATACAATGGAATATTACTCAGCCATAAAAAGAAACAAAATTGAGTTATTTGTAGTGAGGTGGATGGACCTAGAGTCTGTCATACAGAGTGAAGTAAGTCAGAAAGAGAAAAACAAATACCGTATGCTAACACATATATATGGAATCTAAAAAAAAAAAATGGTACTGATGAACCTAGTTTTAGGGCAGGAATAAAGATGTAGACATAGAGATGGACTTGACACGGGGTGGGAGGGGGAAGCTGGGGCGAAGTGAGAGTAACGTCGACATATATACACTACCGTATGTAAAATAGCTAGTGGGAAGCAGCCGCATAGCACAGGGAGATCAGCTCAGTGCTTTGCCATGACCTAGAGGGGTGGGATAGGGAGGGTGGGAGGCAGGCTCAAGAGGGAGGGGATATGGGGACATGTGTACGCATATGGCTGATTCGCTTTGTTGTGCAACAGAAACTAACGGTATTGTGAAGCAATTATACTCCAATAAAGATCTATTAAAAAAAATACAAAACAGGGTAACGCAAATTTTCCCTTAAATCTCTCTCCCACTAGATTATAACTTCCAGAACAGAAATTGTATTATTATTTATTTTATTATTCCTGTAGAACACTTAAGGATTTAGTTATTATTTGTTGAATAATTTATTGATTGAAAGACAGTAAAGGAGGGAGAAAAGATGATATAAAATATATCATTAAAACATGGAAGTGAAGGATTTCAGACCATACCAGAAAAGAAACTATTCTCACAGTTAAAATTAGCTAATGAGTTTCTCTAGTTCTTTGTGAAGAGAAACTAGAGATTTATATTTAAACCCAACTGTAAATCCTTAAGAAATATATATACAGTTAAATGAGTGGTAAGATGTAACCAGTTTTTCTTCTGCAGTTTATTCTTATTATTCTCTTTCTTATCTCCAAGTCCTGAGCTAAAAAACTCCCAGCAATTTTCTCTGGGGAGCTCTCTTAACTATGTATTATACATAACTATTATTATCAGATACTGACACCAAATAGTAGATTAAATGAGGAAAAAAACACCATCTTCTGAATGAGGCTTTTGTAAGACTTATTTCTCTTTGTGCTACACGTCACCAGTGCAACACAGTTTTAAAAGTAATAAAAATAATCACAAAATATTTAAAATGTTTAGTCTGTTGGTTCAGTTCAATATTATTTCAGATACTTGATCAAAGCAGTTCTAGTTGCTCATGTCCATTTTAGACTCAATTTGAACACTTGTATTCATTTCCACTGTTCTTGGTGATATGGGGATGAAATAATGCCTTTGATTCTTTTTAATTAGTAACTAATTTTACTGATCAAACTTTGACCACCTAAGTTTATCATCTATTGATTCTTTTTTGACTCTATAATTATTTCTGTATTTTTTATCTAATTCTATAAGGAAGAGCTTTCTTTTTGCTTTGCTTATTCATTCATACATTCATTCATTTGTTCGTGTCGGTAGGAATTTAGACTATTATCTACTAGCCAGTGGTTACCCCTTCAGACTGGCTTCTTTGTCCTTTACATATATCCCAGTCATCTTTTGAACTCTTTCTTACTTTGGTATAGCAAAATAATCCAGGATCAATGTGTATTTTCCTTGCCCCAGACCTGAAATCAACTTTTTCACTAGGAAACCTAGATCCATTTAGTAAGAAAATACATTCTCTTGTTTCAATTTTAATTTTTTTAATTTATTTGCTGTCAATCTCTATGTCTCAAAAAAATTGGAAGTAAAAGGAAATATTGACAACAAATCTTTTTCCTGTTTTTAAATTTACAATTACATATAGAGTAAGATCATGAACAATTACAATAACCAATTGTAAGTTTTCTTTCTGTTGGATATATGTAAAATATTATTTTAATTGTCACAAAATTCTGCTGAAAGTAATGTTTTGAAAATATGTTAATTCCTTCAGTATAAAGAGCTCAACTATAATAATTGTGCACTTTCTTCGTATTAAGCATGTACTATTTTAGACAAGACAATTAGGCTTTCCAGGCACAACTCAGATTTGGTTCTGCAGGTAAGCAAACCTAGAGGAAGCATCTTCAGTTTCCTTTACACGTTTTTCAATTAACACTTACCCTTTGGTTCAGCTTGCTTCTCCCCAAGGTAATGCCACAGGCAGCTAAATGATGAACTTGTTTTCCCCAACTCCCTCAAAAGCACTGAACTATTTTAATTGTTGATCCACGTAGAGAGATGATTGATGTGAAAAAGAAACTAGGGTTGCTCACTATCACACTTTATAAAATTCCCTTCCATTTATCATTCACTATATAAAAGCCCTCAAGATTAGTTTTGTTTAAAGATTATTTGCATTTAAATTGTGAGGATATTGTAGGGTATTTGTATTTATGACTGAGGTTAAAAGCTAAAGTCATCAGTAGTTTAATCTTTTTTAAAACAATACTCCCTAAAGCAACCCAAAGCATTGAACATGCTACAATATCTTGTGCAAATTTCTTCAGCTGAGGGATACTGTGGCGTCAACAATGTAAAAGAGAAAAAAGAAGTGTCTTTATTTTCTACTAGGTTGGAGCCAAAAATATATCCCAGTCAAATAATAGTCTTTGATATGAGCTACTCTATACAAACAAAAACGAAGCTTTTTATTTTCTGGAATTGTATAAGCCAATTTTTTCTCAAGTATCATGCAGAGTTAATTGATTTCCAGTAACCTAAATTATGTTGTTACCTTACAGTTCAATTTAAAATTGTTAAGCAGAGAAATTTAGAAATGCTAGAATGAAAACATTAGACATAAAATAGACTAATGTAACATCGTAGCAGTTCTAAATAGATTGTACACAATTCAGGTTATAGCTGTGAGTGTAAAACACAATTATCTATATTCTTCCGTACATTTCAGAGAGTTCATGGGACAATTCTCATCAAGTAAGCAATCGCACTTTTGAGTTTTACCAGTAAAGATATCTTACTGGAATAACTCTCAAAAAGTCTTTCATTTTAAAAGGTTTAAGATACTTATTAAATAGCCTATATATAATACTTCAAAAAGGACCATTTTTATTTAATAGTTTTTTTTTTAATCTGATAAATGAAAGAATCTTATTTTATATGTTTAAAAGGTTTAGCAAACAAGACTATTTGGTTAAGGCCTAAATAGGCCTGAAGACTGTGTATATCTAAAGTGAATTTGCTGAAGGAGTAAAATGTTATTTACTCTGCCTGGTTCATGCTGACCTATCCATCTTTATCTAAAATATATCTAAAATCTAATGATTTGATTTTACAATCATGTATTTGGTTTATCATGTTTGGTAGAATCTACTTAAGAATTATGTACTATACTATATATGGTATACTAATTATTAAGGGTGAACCTGAAGGTTCTATTATTCCTTTTTGTCTTGAAGCAGACCTATGGAAAGGATCCATGTAATTAAAACAAAGCAAAAAGAAACATTTTCTCATTTCTGTATATTTGTTAAATATAGTAACCAAAATATTTTGAAAATTAATCAGTTCTCCACATCAGTTTATGTTCGTGGTGTTCATGGTTACACATTCATTAAAACTTTATCAAGTATTCGCTCATAGCTTTAAAAATATACATACATATAATCTGTCAGAACAACAATACATAAAGGATTTTAAACAAAATTCTAAAACAAATATTTGTAGTTTGTACACTATACGCACTCTTCCCTGACTTGAGACTGAGGTACAGAGCAAATGAAATAATATAAATAAAAAATATTTTGGAAAATATAAAAGGAATTCAAAATGGCACATAAGAGGTAATATTATTCTTTGTTGGCCACAGTTCTCACAAGAATTCATTACATTCCTGATGTTCCTAGATGTCAGGTAAAACCATTTTTACGAACACTGTACATTTAAATCTTTCAGCAGCCCCTCTCCTTCATTCAAATATACACATCATGTATTTAATCCTCTGATATTAATTAGATGTTTATTCATTTCAAGTAGGCTTTAGTAGACCCAAGATGATGAATAAAGGGGTGCTGGATCGCGGGTCCTGGAGCTAGTAACAGTGGAACATCATTTTGGAATAAGGAGGCTTCTAAACACTCTACAAATTAACTCTTTGTGTAATTACATCCTTTCCATTTTCATAGAGTATTGACCCAAATATATCCCTGGAACAAAATTATAGTTATTACCAGAGGTTAGTCTTAAAAGCCAAATATACTAAGAGGAGTGAGATTTTGAATTTCAATATATTGTAACAGAGTGTAGTGTTCTAGGAATACTGTTCTCGAATGCTGCTTTGTTCCAGAGATAGAAACTTTTTGTCTTTGCCTCTGTGTTATCTTGGCACTAGTGTATTTTCCTGGTGGTGGTGATTTCCTTGTTCTTGGTATATAAATTATTTCTTTTGTATTCTGGGCATTTTGAATATTATGTTATGAGACTCTGTATTTTTTTAAAATCTTCTGTTTTATCAGAACTCCTATGACCCCATGTCTGTAGGGGAAGGAGGTAATGCCTCATTACTGCCACCTGGGGTTACAGTAGATGTTTGGCTCCTTGACACCCCAAAAGGAGAGGTTGTCTTGTTACAGCTAGCAGGGTGGAATTCAAGCTCCCCATTAGATTCTGCTGACATTGTTATGTAAATCTTTATGGCAGACAATAAGGTTCTAAATTTGAGGAATCTCTTTTGAGAATGGAAATCAAGGGATAGTTGTAAGAACACTGAAGAGTTCAAAGAACACTGTCGAGTATAGGTGAAGAGGCATCAAAGATGTATTCAGATTCATGTTTTATGAATCAGAGGATAGTGATACTACATTAAAAAATACAAAATCTATCATGTTTCCTTTAATATTTAACACAACTCTTTTCAGCAATAATATTTAACTTTAATAATGTTTACCCAATTTTAAAGCACTTGAAAGTTTTCATTTATTCAAATTATTTATGAGTTTTTCTTTGTTATGACAAATGCAGGTATATCTGCATTGATATTTCTGATTACATGTTCTATACATGCTCCACAATAATCTATACAAATATGGAAAAATTATTTACTTAAAACCCAGTTTTGGACGTATCACCCTCAGTTTCAAATACCCTCATCAGCTTGTATTTGTATGGATTACACAGTTTTGTTATTTAATACATCATATGACTACATTTTTTTTTAGTTTAGCCACTTAATAACTTTTAGGTAAATTTCATATGCTCAATCATATTTTTGGTCAGAAAATTTTCTCAGTTCAGTGTTTTTAATTGGATTCTGTTCACCCCTGAAATCTTTTCACCATTACCTATTCCCTTTGAAATTTTACTTGTTGAAACTGGTTTGGGATAGGACATTAAATAAATTTAGATCCTCACTTTCCTCCATGAATCAAAATAAATTTTAGATTTAATAATCCTTTTTTAAATTAAAATATGGGAAAAATATTCCCAGATATAAAACTGAAATATAGACAGGTGAATTTGAATACATATAATATTAGTTACATCCAAAATAATAAACACAATGAAAGGACAAAATCAAACTTGTAAAAATTTGCTTCAAATATAGCAACAGAGAGTTGATATTTTTAAAAACATTTGCCAATAATAAAATAGAAATAACCTATTTAAAATTGGGAAGAAGATATGGATAGATAATTTTAAAGCATTTCTTTTAGAGATAATACATTTATTTAAAAATCTTTACCATAACTAAAAATTTATTGAATTCTTTATTTGGAATTGTCTTTAGATTCATCCAAACATTATTTTAAATATCATAATATTAATACTTACCCTTTGGTAGTGGATTTGATTTTCTGAAACCACCCAAGAAACATGACCCTGGAAATAGACAAGAATGTCATATATTTTCAGTAGGATAGGCTGTAAGTGAGATAGTCACATGCAACAGCATGTTAGGTTAGTAGAGAGGAAAAATATCTATCAAGGACATTTAGCTCATCCTGTGGAGGGGTGTGGGAGAAGTCATTATCAGGAGGAAGTAAAGTTTGAGCTGACTCTTCAAAAATTAGTTTGAAGTAATTGACTAGACAAAAAGTTGAAACAGAGTTCTTGGCAGAAGGAATAGCATGGGAAAACATAGGAAGGCTTCAAAGGTGATACAAGTTTGAAAGAGTCATATGTAGTTTATTCTGGCTGTAAAAGGTATGTGGCAGAAACATAAAGAGACAAGGAAGTCAGATTATAAAGGGCTTAGGCATGCAACTTTACCCTATAACCAATGAGGAGCAGATGACAGATTTTAAGTAGGGGCCTATCTGCATTTTAAGGCAATTTGGAGGATGTATTGGAAAAGTGTACGAAAGTAAGCTTGGTTGCCATTAATCAAGTTTCTTATAGTTGGTCACTATCTCCCCAATATGTTTGTACACAATTTGATGTCAAACACTCTTCCTAGATTCTTTGTTGTAGCTATATCATCTTAATAAGAACTCCTTTATAAAACCTATGCATATTGGATTATGGTTAGATCACATAGAAAAATCTCCAGGAATTTTAAAATTTAAAACAAAAGTTTTATTTAGAAAATGGAGATATAGTATGCTTTCCAAATATATGTGAATATTAAGAAAATTTCCTTTTTAAGTTCACATCAGCCTAGTCACTGACTAATATTTGGAATGGGAAATTTTAAAGACCATTTGAAATTTTTTCCAATAGTTATAGCATAAATATATGTCTATTTCCTTAAGGATATTGCATAATTATTTATTCATTATTGCAACAGAAAACTATTACACATAGAAGTAAAAAGTGTATATAAGTCCCTAAAAGTGTTACCATTATTTTAAAAATATTAGACATTAAATATTTTTCTGCATTTTCTCAAAAATATCTAAGAATGAAAAAAGTGATGCTTTGCTAATGTTTCAGTCTCTGAATAGAGTGACAGAAAAACTGAGTGACTGTTTTTTCTTACTTTTAAAATGTTTCAGATGCATTAGAGGTTATCCAAATAGTATATTCCACTTATATCGCTCCAAATATCGGTAAATGTTACACCATTAAGAACCTTTTAGTGATATTAAAACTCTCTGATTTCTCCAAGAGACTCTAAAAAAATCACTTCAACAATTATAGTAAACATATGATTGTTGCAAAATCTTTGGGAACATATTTCAACTTTTAACACAAACTTAAGTCACCATATATATATTCAATTTCCTCCTCTTATAATAATAATTCTTAGATCTTAAGAATTGCAAAGAGGATAGATTTGGAACATTAGAGATTTAGTTATTTGGTCATTTATTTAATTCTTTCTTCATTCATATTAAATTTTTTCAGGTATTTCTACACATTACAAATACTCTCTCAAGTAATGATATTGCAAAGTAATAACAACAATCTTCCTCCAAAA
The DNA here is from genome assembly GCF_000442215.2 of Lipotes vexillifer. Classification (NCBI taxonomy): domain Eukaryota; kingdom Metazoa; phylum Chordata; class Mammalia; order Artiodactyla; family Lipotidae; genus Lipotes; species Lipotes vexillifer. Next base: position 1,260,574 of record NW_006788130.1, read on the forward strand.
ATCATTTCCACCAACTATTTTTCACCAATATTTCCCCTGCAAAGCCTTTCTCTCTATATATAAAAGATGAAGTGTGAAAATGTAGTTAGGGATGAGTAGAGGGATGACCAGTTTCCCTGAGCACATGCTCCAATTATCTTAGATAATATGTTGCTGGAAGTTCATAGCTTAGCACTTGGCAATAAAGAAAGAGAATAATGAGCATAACAGGATAAACAAACTGAAGAAGAAAAACTAGTTACATGTTACCACTCATTTAACTGTATATATTTTTGGAACGATTTACAGTTTGGTTCAAATATAAATCTCTAGTTTCTCATCACAAAGAACTACAGAAACTCAGCTAATTTTTTTTTTTTTTTTTTTTTTGT
>NW_006788130.1:1261199-1298563 GCF_000442215.2 Lipotes vexillifer
CCCCTGCATCGGCAGGCGGACTCTCAACAGCTGCACCACCAGGGAATCCCGAAACTCAGCTAATTTTAACTGTGAGAATAGTTTATTTTCTAGTATGGTCTGAAATCCTTTACTTCCATGTTTTAATGGAATCTTTATATCATTGTTTTATGTCATCGCTGTCTTTCAATCAGTAAATTATTTAACAAATACTAACTAGATCCTTAAGTGTTCCACATGATGACACTGTGATTGTTAAGACTATATATATAATGTGTGTGTGTGTGTGTGTGTGTAAGAGAGAATGAGAGAGACAGAGAGAGAGAGAGAAAAGAAAAAGAGGAAGCGGAAGGAGAAGAAGCAGAAGGAGGGGAGGAGGAAAGAGGAAGAGAAAGAGAAGGAAGAAGAAACAAGTCAATCGGACACCCAGATAAAAGATACAAATCATCAGCCAATCCCAGATGATGTGGATGCTCATCATCTTGTTTGTATGTTCCCTCATCTACGATCCAACGCCTCAGATTCCATCCTTAACCTCACACCACAGGCAGTTGGAACAGATCCTGGGGAAAAGGAGTTGTGGCAGATTGATTGCATGAATGGCCATTTTCCCACACCATCCTGTATCTATGCCCTTGGGTAATGCCCTCCCACGCTGACTCTACACTTGACTTTGTGTCAGTGCAACAGTAGCAAACCTGACTCAAACGGAGGCTTGAAAAGGTGCTTTTGCACTTTTCCTTTTCCTCTTGGAACACTGAAGACTAGCCTGCTGGAAGGATGTGAGAGGTATGTGGGGCGAGGAGAGTCATGTACTGAGACCTTCTGAAACCGGGCAGCACTCAGCCAACCCACCAACTGAGACGCACAAGCAAGCTTAGTCCAGATGAGCAGAGCTGCTCATCCAACACATACACTAGTGAGAAATAATAAACGGTGGTTTAAGCCATTATATTTTTCAGCGCTTCATTACCAATAATAGCTAACTCAAGTAGGAATGGTCGTTGAGGTGTCAAATAAAGTGCTAATTTCCATGGACTCAGCCACTGGATCTTCAGACTCAGAGGTGGTACCCAAGCACTTCCAGTCATATGGATATTAATGGCACTGGATATTAATGGCACTGCTCTGCTGGTGCGGTAGCTGTTGACCTTCCAAAGACTCTCTGTAGCAGCATCATTTGACTTGTCAAAAAAAAAAAAAATATATATATATAGGCAAAGGAGGAGACAACAAGGTAGAAGTGACCAGAAAAAACAACTAGGTTCTCTAAATACAGATTATTTTGTAGATTTCATTTTGAAATGTAAAATATTTACACAATTATAAATCTAAATTAAATTTAAAATGCTAAATTCATAAAAATCAGAGGCAACCTGAAATAAGTGAAACTTCATTAGTTCCCTATTTCAATGAATTTTAAAAACAGAATTTGACTGCACATACTTACAGATGAAAAAATAAATATAAAAAAAAATCTTAAAATATGTTCAGCTGTTTGTCATTATACAGTAATAGCGTTGAGGTATGTTTTATTATTATTTTTATTCTAAAACTGTTATGTGTGTAGTTTCTGATAAATCAAATGGGTTATATATTTGTGTCATTTAGAACTGGGATTTTGAAGTTTAAGAAAGGATATGCATGTAAGATTCATATATAGTCATCCCTGGTATCAGTAGGGGGATTAATTTCAGTAAGCCCTGAATATAGCAAAATCTGCAGACCCTCAAGTCCCATAGTCAGCCCATATCACGGGTTCCGTGTCCTGCATACAACCAACCAGGGGTGGAGAGTTCCATCAGTGGCTGGTTGAATCTGAGTATGAAAAACCCAAGAATGTGGAGGGTGACTGTATATTTATTGAAAACAACCCATCTATAACTGGACCTCCGCAGTTCAAACCTGTGTTGTTCAAGGGTCCATCATAGTTAAGGAAAAAGCTCACATAACTTAAAAGCAGAATTAAATGTGTTAGTATACATTCATGATGCATTTTTAAAAAATGTTTCTTTGTCTCTATCCTCTGAAAATGTCTAAAAACGATGACAAACTCAGAATCCTTGGATACCCATACCATCAAAACTGCGATTTTTAAATGGGCTTCCCTGGTGGTGCGGTGGTTGAGAGTCCGCCTACCGATGCAGGGAACACGGGTTCGTGCCCCGGTCCGGGAGGATCCCACATGCCGCGGAGCGGCTGGGCCCATAGGCCATGCCCGCTGAGCCTGCGCGTCCGGAGCCTGTGCTCCGCAGCGGGAGAGGCCACAACAGTGAGAGACCGCGTATCAAAAAACAAACAAACAAACAAACAAACAAAAAAACTGCGATTTTTAAATACCGTTTCTCATTAAGAGGAGGACCTAGAGCTCTAAGGAAAATGGCTAGTTCCAGGTCTGAAACAAAATGTACGAGACTGACAAATCTTGCTAATGCACAAAACAAGGAAGCTATCAAATTCTACTGACACGTGAATCAACTCAGAAGCTAAACAGAAGTTACCAAAGTTAAAAAAAAAAAAAAAGAATTTGAGCATTAATAAGGTTAATAACTGTGATGAATCAAAACGTCATACATGATTAAATCCATGAGATTATAACGACACTTAAAAACAACAAACTCTTGGTCAACTTTGTGGTATGGTAGGAAACTAGACTAGTTTTTATTGTTGCGTAATGAATTACTACAAACTTAGTGACTTAAAACAACACATTTATTATCTCATAGTTTCTGTGAATAGGGAGTCTAAGCCCATCTTAAATGAGTCCTCTGCTCAGGGAATGGTTGTATAAATCTGTGATCAAACTGTCTGCCAGGATTTGTTCCCATTTGTCACTTCAGTAGGGAAGAATTTGTTAACGAACTCATTTACATTGTTTGCAGAATCCAGTGTGTCTCTAGAACTTCATTCCCTGTGGCTAGGGTACTGAGGGTCCTTCTTTTTAGTGGCTATGAGTTGGAGTCTCCTCTCGGATCTTAGAAGCTGCCAGAAGTCCTTGCCCGTGGGCATCTCCAACATGGCCGCCTACTTTATCTCGCCTGCAAAGAGCATCTCTAACTCCAGTCTGCTCAGGTGACATCTTAAATAACATAACTTAATCTTGGCAGTGACATCCTTTGTCATATCCTTTTTGTTGGAAGCAAATCACAGGTCCCATTCCCACTCAAGGTGAAATGATTACACAAGGGAGTGAAAACCAGGAATGGAGGAATCACTGGGTGGGAACATTTTAGCGTCTGTTTGCCATAGAAAGTACTCAATATTTTACAAATTGATAAAAGGAAAGAAACAATCATTTACCTCACGTTTCTCACGTGAATGATATTCCAGAGTAGAAAAATAGTTGATGAATGAAAAATTGATCTTTATAAAGAACATAATAAAGAATGATTGCTGGATTTAGAATAGTACCATTTTGCAATTGGTAATAAAATGATAATCCAGGCAATGAACACGAATGCCTGCTAATATGATATTATTTGCCTTTTGATGGAAGTACACAACACCACATAGGAAGTTTTATTTTCCTAAAATGGTGTGTAAATGTGATGAAATTTTTATGTTTAACTACAAATTTATTGAAAATACAAAAGATTGTTTCAGACAGTCAAATTCTCCAAAGCAAAGCAATGTTTTTAACAAATGAAAAAAAAGAAAACAAAAGGGAAGTAAGTGTAAAAAGAGACAACATATATGTGAACCATTTTTAATGTATGGATTTTATTTGATTCCTCATTCAAACGTAATAACTAAAAAAGCGGGGCGGGGGGTGAACCATGGAAATTTTATTACTTGTTAAATATGTAATAATACAGAGAATTACTAATTATTTTTAGTTGTAAAATATTACTGCTTTTAATTTTTAAAGAGTTTCTATCTTTCAATTTACATACTAAATATTCATTAATTAAACGGCATATGCTGAAATGCATCAAAATAATTGTTTGGGGAAAATTGGAAACGGGTATAGATAAATAATAATGGGTCATGGGTTAATAAGTAGTAAATAATTAAAGGGAATATGATGATTTATTTTACTACTTTGTATGTGTTAAAATTTTTCCATAATATAATGTTTTTAAATGAATCAAAAGATTAAATATCATACTGGTGTGAAACCCCCAGTTATCCATTTGCAAAACAAACAAAATAAAAATTGACTTGCAAAAGTATTTAAGATCCAGACATTGAATTTACTCATATTCTTTATTTATAAAAAGTTTACTAAATATGTTTTACGCAGATATATTAAATGACAGTTAAATTATACCGCTTATAATTTAATTTTACCATATTTAAAATGATATATTTAAACAGAATAAAATCTTTCCATTTACCACAGCCTGGATGAATCCTGAGGGCATTATGCTATGTGAAATGAATCAGACAGAGAAAGGCAAATACCATATGATATCACTTATATGTGGAATCTAAAATACAAAAACGAAACTAAACAAAAATAAGCTAATAAATAAAGAGAACAGATTCATGATGGTAGATCTGAGTGATAAACATGAAACCCCTCATCTTTTCCCTATGTGTTTTAAAATATAATACTTTGCATTGTTTTTTTCATATATTACTTAAATATGCACATATTTACCTCCATTGAAGAGTTAAATGACATATTTAACTTTTTAGAAGTTTGAAGTAACCTGATTTTTTTGATAATACAGGGCTAATTATTTCTGAATGGTTAAGGAGATAATATGTGATAGTGACTTGATAAGATTTTAATCAATAATATCTCATTGAATCCTTAAAATAAATTTATAAAATATTAAGCATAATCATCACACTTCTAAAATTGAGAAAAATAAACTTCTGAAAAATTTTGAAACAGTACTTTGTACAAGCATCTTAAGTTTAAGCTAAAAATTCAAAAAAAATTTTTTTTGAATGAAAGTGTATTTCTTACCCTCTATACAATGATTTCTAATTGAAACACACTATGTAATACAACATTTTTTAAAAAAACCTAGAAGAGCTTCTGCCTTTCTTGATAATACTCCTGACTATTTATAGAGGGCATTGGTTTATTATAGTGATGAGAAGGTCCCAAACTAGTGGTTTAGAAGATATATACCAACATGGAAATATCCACAACCTATATGTTTCTCTATAAAGGAATGCTCTTTGAGGTTTCCTCAAGGTGTTAAGTCTCCTGCCCTTTTGATGACTATGTACATCCAAGAGTCAGGAAATAAAATTTACGAAGCTTCTTTAAATCAGATTGGTCTAACTTTTTTAATATCACCCCTGAAATCCAGAGATTAAACTAACAAGTAGTTAATAATTGGAAGCCCTAATACAAACTAACTTATTGTGGTTAAAATTTAAACATTAAGAGTAGAAAAAAGTACATGTAAACCTATGGGAAGATGGCAGTTTTACAGATGTTTTCTTAAAAATATATTCTCAATGTCCCTAAACTGAGTAAGCTTTAAATCGAGAATTTCATTAAAAATGAAAAATTACCTAGAGGGCAATATCTAGAGAGTACTATGCTTAGTGAAATAAGTCAGATAGAGAAAGACAAACACTGTATGTTATCACTTGTATGTGGAATCTAAAAATAAAGCAAACAAATGTATATACAAAACAGAAACAGACTCACAGATACAGAGAACAAACTAGTGGTTGCCAGTGGGGAGAGGGAAGGGGGTGGGGCAAAATAGGGGTATGGGATTAAGAGGTACGAACTATCGTATAAAATAAATAAGCTACAAGGATATATTGTACAGCACAGGGAATATAGGCATTATTTTGTAATAACTTTAAATAGAGTATAATCTATAAAAATATTGAATCACTATGTTGTACACCTGAGACTAATATAGTATTGAAAATCAACTATAGTTTGACAAAAATTTTTTTTAATGAAAAATACCTAAAATGCTTATCTTTACACTGAGCACAATAGGATATTATTAAAGTGTTCTCAAGAATGACTTGGTCAGATTTCTGATCATATTGAATATTTTCTGTATGTCCAGACTGCTAGAAAACTTCTCCAGATTAAAAATGGGCAATGTTAAAGAACTGATCCAGCAAAATAACAAATAATTATTATATACATTGTAAATTTATTATAAATAATAATAATAAAGTAATTTTATTCATAGGGGGAGCAACATTAGGTATAAGGAGACCAGTTAGAATGCTCTTGCAATAATCCAGGAGAGTAATTACAATAAGTTTTACTACCATGCAAAGAGAAATATGTATGACAGATAACTTAGTGGTAGAATCTGTAAGACATAAATGCATAAGATGTGAGTTGAAATAAAAAGAATATCATAGAAAAGTCTCAAGAGTTCTGAGGACTAGGTGAATGGCAGTGGTAGCAGACCCTGTCAGTTCTGACCGAGGCCCTTTTTCAGTGCCCTGGAGGACTACCATATGCCCCTGTGTGATTCGCTCTGTTCAATGGCTTCTCCCTGCACACCTCAAAACTGTGGAAAGTAAAACACCTATGCGCCCCAGACAGAAAGCACCAAAGGATTAATATCTTCACCCCATAAGAGTAGCTGCCAACCAAAGACTCCTGTGAACTGATGAGAAAATATCTCAGCTCCCTCAGCCCCTCACCCTTGGAGCTAGATGAAGCATATAATTTGTACCATTTCCCAGAATTTCCCTGTAGAGTAAGCTCCAGGAGGCAACAGAGGCCCCTTTCCTTCTTTCTATCATTTCCCCACTCTCATCCTGTGGTTCCCAGCACCTCCCAAAGAAATGACTAATTCGTCTCAAATTCTGGTCTCAGGGAAATCCTTGGAGACTCTCAGACAACAGTGACCTTTACTAGACTAGAGATAACAGTAAAGCTTATCTATAGAAATAGTTAACACTAATTTGAGAAGTAAATTGTTATATGCTTAACATGAGTAAAACAATCCACCAGAAATAAAGTTTGAATTTACAGTCAGTTGATTCAGAAAAACAAATTAGCAAACTGGCTTTGAAAATATAGAACATCTGTGGTTATGTTGAATAAATAATTACAAAAATACATATTTCCATAAAATATTGTTTTACATATATTTAATTATTAGATTAATAAATTCACCTGTAAGTAAACATACCTGGTTCTAAATAACAGCAGTAGTATATTGTTATTTCATATCATAGAGAAATAATGTTACTGATAATTTACCCAATCTACCAATCTGTTATAGCTCAAAAAATATAAATCATTTCACCAGTTCAGACATCTATATGGTTAAATCAAAAGCTCCATTCCAAAATACATGGGATTATTTTATAGTCAATTGTAAATGAAAAAATTCACTTAAAGTGAAATCCTTTCAAAGAGATAGTTGTTGTTTTATAGATAATAAGCATATAGAGAAAAATCTCTTGTAAAATTTTCTAAACCAACCCATAGCTTTGGAAATTTTTTTCAGAAATAAAGCAAATATGTTGTTAAATTGCTCCATTAAAAGAATGATAAAGTAAACTGACAGATGCAACATTTTTCCCGCCTCAAAATTTCATAATTTCACGTTGCATACATACCATTTTGTATTTTTCTTTTTAATTTAACCCTATCCTGAATTTGATGGGAACTTTCTGAAATAGTCAAGTATAAAAGGGAAAATACAAATTGCCCCAGTTTTGCATTTTTATTCTCCCAGAGAGCTCCAAGCAAGGTTATCTTGGAGTCATTCCTGGACATTTTGCTTTGGGGATTTCAGCTATGTCTGACTCTAGTCTTTTTTTTTTTTTCCTAAATGTCATTCTTAATTTGAATCACAACTTGATTGATACCTAACACACTGGGTCAGACACTGAACTATCTACAATGCGTAATTTTTTTTAATTTGCTTTTCATAAATGGACTTTCAGAAGAAAACTGGAAAGAGATACTCTTCACCATTTGTGTTTGCTTGGATTCTATCCAGATGCAAAACTCTGAAATAGCCAGCCGAGGTTGGTGGGACAATGACAATGCAGTCCTGTCCTAGGCCTTTCTATGGTGGCAGCACCTCAGTCAGTAGAACCCATATACAAGTCATGTACAATATTTTCAGAAACGGTCTTACCCGGCCTCGACTTGTAAATTCATGTATCTAAATTTCTTTTCAATTTGCTAAAAAACTATATTTTATTTCTACATTTGTAAGCTTGAGGGTTTTTCATTTTAGTATAATAAGTAGAAGGAAATAGAATTGAGGGTTTTTTCCTCCCCTCAGTTTTTTTTTCTAATAGTATAAAAATACTCCTGTGTATTAGATCTGTTGCCTTCAAGACTTTAATCATGACATTCTGATATAACAAAATGGTGTATAAATTATAAAACAATGTTTTTAAAAAATGAACCATTGTCCATAAGACTACCCAAATTGTGAAGTGTTGTGTTAACTCCTATGCCCCACCATCACTCCCTCTACCCCCAGATACCAAAATCCACTGAATATGCAGAGGGTTAACTATATCTCCATTTTTTCTCCATTCTTCTGCCCCTGAATGATCTCTGGTGGCCTCAGCCTGCAGAGGCTTGATGTAGAGTTTCAGTTCCTGGCCAGAGATTGAGGTCGGGATTTGGTGCGGTGAGAGCACCAAATCCTAGCCAATAGACCAGTGGTCAGTGACAAGGCCCTGGCCCTATGGCTTTGCAGAAAAAGAATTCCCACAAAGACGGAAGGTAGTGAAACAAGTAAAGTATTTATGAGGAAAAAAAAGAAGAACATTACGTGTGGATAGACACATGGGCAGACTTACAGAGAGTCATGCCCTTGTGGCAGTTTAATTCACTTATATGGGGACATTTCTTCTGGGTTTCCTTTGGCCAATCATTTTCATTTGCCTGGTTCAAAGTCCGTATCTGGCATATCATAGGATCCTCCCATGGGTGTGCGCACATCTCTTAGCCAAGATGGATTTTACAGAAGAGGCCTATGGGTAGTGAGCAACAGTTGCCCTCACTCCCCTTTTGACCTCCAAGGAGCCCTTCTGTGCATGTGTAGTTGGGGAGGTCTCCTTACTTCAAGAATGAGGAATATGTGGTCTCTTATCTTCTATCTGGGCAGGGCCCAGCCTCGTTACTATAAACATTCTTGAAAATATCTGCTGGAGTACATGTCTATATAGTTGAATACCATTTTTACAAATTTCAAACCAAACATTAAATATCTTTATAATGCCAAACTAATTTCCAAAATATTTTTGCCAACATGGATTCTGACTTGGTAGTTTCTAATTTATTATTTTTTTATCTGATGTGTGCAAAGCATATCGCCTAGTGGTTTAGTTTACATTTCTCTGATTATCTGCTTCTGCGAGTAATAGATATTTTTAAACCCAGCTTAATATTCTTCACTAATCACTTAACTAAACTGTGATTATCACATTCATCATCGTTGAACTTTTTTACCTAGCTAAAGCAAACTGCAACTAACTTACCTGGGTGATTCATAGCTTGGTTGTTTGTCCCCTGCCTTATACTTGCTCCTGGCTTTTCTTTCTGTTTGTGGGTCAGGGAGGCTTAAAGCATCATTTCCCTTTATCTTCCCTGCTTTACCACATGCTTTACCCATGTGTCTGTAATGCAAAAAACATCCGTCCTACCTAAATTACCATTCAAGCGTCAGACCTTTTTTATTTAACCCTGAGTGCATGACTGCTCCCTTTAATCCTACTCAATCTACCCTGAACAGGGAAATATCTAAAGAAGAATTTATGGTCCCAAGCTTCAAATGCTATTTCTCTGTGTACTTGGAAATGGTTTCAAAATTGCTGTTCACTGAAGTTTTAGATCAAAAACTGAGCATAGATAAAGCCAAGATCATGACTAGTCAGCTTACAATTACTTCTGTAAAAGCTTACCTAGGGAGAGTAACCCTGCTGCGCTTTGTATCTCAAATGATGAATTATCATGAGACGCCGAATTCAAGTATTACAGAATATGGGCCCATGATCTGGCCAAAAAAGAATTCAGTCATGACCTCACTAATTAAGCCAGTGAAGTGATATGACAGATGGGTCAGACTGGTTTAAAGGGTGTCTAGAGCTCAAATAGTAACCGGGTTCAGGTGAGCATGCACAGAGCAACATGACAGATTAGAGCAATCATTTATGCATTTTAAAATAAAAAGTCAAAACTGCTGGCATGGGCTCTCTAGAAAGTTCTCAGCAATTATGCTGCTTGACACTAGAATATTTTCCTCTTTTTTAGACACTTGATAAGCACTCATTTGCCTCCCAGTCCACGGTTTCCAATGCTTGCAAAGCAGATGCAGTAATGTATGAATTTATATTATCTGTGGTTAGAGAGAAAATATTTTTCTCTGACACCTTCTCTAATATGCAAAGGACCAACAAATAATCACCAGAAATTGCTAGTGATTTTCTGTATATAGTGTATTTTACCTTTTACCTTTTCTGTATTATAGTGTATTTCTTGAGTTTTAATTCACATATATGAATATCTACATAAACATATATGCAAATTCATCCCAAATTTATGCCCGAGTTTTAATGAGATGATAAAGGATCATATGTCCCAAGATTTTGAATAAATATAACTTGTGGAGATAGGAAGGGAAATTAGGATACTAGCATACAATTACATTTTAGTTATTGCATTATTCGTATTTCAGCATCCCCATGCAGAGAAAAAAAAAACATTTATTTTTTTTTAAAGACCACATTGTATCAGTTTTCATTATTCTTTACCACATTTTTTCCTTAGAGCATATCTTACAGCTACCTAAGCTGTGTGTTCTTTGACTCATTGTGAAAACTTATCCAGCATATATTTGTCTGACCCATGAACTGTGAAAAATCATTTCTGACTTTTTTAACCCAGGTTTGAGATATGGATCAAGCAGGGACAAGATATAGGCAAGCCCATAAATAGAGCAGTGCAAAACTTAAGGAGCAGAACGAAGATGAAAAAATGATCAAATCAAAGTTGTCTAACTCTCATTTTGTTCCCCTATATCAAATGTCCTCATATTGAAGTAAGAGAAAACATGAGTGTAAAATGTGAACAAGACAGGTATAAGAGTGATGTTACTGAAGCAAGTTAATTTACCTAACAGAATGGCCTAACCATGTTCTGGATGTTGAGAAAATAATACAATTTTGTGATTTGCTTTATAAACCCACCCTTTCCCTACTCGGTAGGAGTAAATGAGACATAAGAAAGGCTGGATTCTAGCCCTCACATTACGTGAGTCCAGAAATGAGGTGAAAAGGATAGAGCCACTTTGAAAAGTATAAAATGACCACCAAATATTTACCAGTTTTGGGTTGTTTCTTCAGTTTCAGAATAAATATATTAGCCAACATAGCAATGCTTTGATGAGTTAACCACGATTTTTCCTAAAATGTGAATGTAATCAAGGCCTTTATCACGTCAGCATGCCTGCCCTCAGAGACCCCATTGCTTCTAGGATGCCTTCCAGACTCACCAGCACGTTGAACAACATCCTTGGTGAGGTGACCCCCGTGCCTTTCTCCAGCCTCAGAGCTCGCCATTTTGCAACTGATTTAGAATTTATCTCCTGGCCTTTTGGGTTATTTAATAATGCTAAGAGATGCTAGAATATCTCAGTGCATTTGCCAAATGATTCTAGTCCTATCATGAGTACGTGTGCCCTTTCCATGCTCACCTCATATACTACCTTCTTGATGGAACTTTCCCGACTATGCAGATAGCATTTCCTTTTTCGTCACATGGGTCTTTATTTCTCTTGTTCGTATTGTTGCATGAAAAATATGATATTTTAGCCTTGATTTGTTACTGTGTCTGCTTCTTTTCACTAGGGTAAACCCTTAAGGACAGAGTGTGTTTCAGAAGATTTTCTATTCCTAATCCCCAGGGCAGCCCCTGACATAAAAATGTTTATGAAATGGACTTGAGTATATATCACCATAAGTATTACTCTCTTTTCTTTCATAAGATGACATTATAGCTACTCTTCAACATAATAAATAGAAGAGAAAGTGACTATGTAAATAAAACTTACCTGCAAAATAAATAAAAATGCTCTGTTGGAATGAAATGAAACTTTAGAGTGCCTGATACCTTCAAGAAAGTTTTACTAAGGAATATGAGTGATGTTCACATACACTCCGACTTCAAGGTGCTTAAAATCTAGCAAATTAGATAGCTATGCAATTCTCTGTAAACCAAAAACAAAACAAAACAAAAATCCATCAGGCATGAACCTCTTTGGAAGTTAATGATAATAAGAATATTATCAGTTTAGAGACTTCAAATTAAAAGTATTTTTCTCTGTGACATTCAAGAAGAGATTTAAGGACCAAATTGACTTTTGGTGCACACAATGTATTTCATGGGTACTGGGATACTTGGGGAATGTAGGGTAGGCTATCTCCTAGATTTCAAATGCTACAGTAGTATTTTGTACTTAATTTATTAAATATGTCAAGCTAGTGAAATTTTAGGACTACAAGAATTAGATGAATTGGAATACACACTTTAGAACAATTGAAACAGGCTGCTACAAACAGAGGATTGTGACAACATGAGAAAAATGTCAGGAGACAAAGTAAGGACAAATGCATGACAACCATACTGAACTATGACTGGAAACAAAGTAGTGACTGCCTCAGTAGATGAGAAAGATAGGGGTGTTAACATGGAAAGATGTAGATTTGAATGATCTGTCAGCCAAGTCATTCATAAAGAGCAAGGGAGGAATTAAAGATGAATCTGAGAATTTGACCCTGGATAACTGGAAGAATTATGGACAAGTAACAGACAAGAAATTAATGAGAAAGATGTCTTGAAATAAAATGATGTGAATATAGTAAGTAACCAAAGAATTGTTATATAAAGTATACTACAGTAAAAATACAATAGTAGTAGCTTCTCTTTACATTAGTACTGGGAAAAAAAAGTATTACTCATTTGAGACTCAAAGATCTATGTAATACATTAAAACTTACATTGTTATTACATGGCAGCCAAAATTCAAATTCATGAAACTGTAAACTTGCTACAAGCTTTTTTGTTTTTTAACTCACACATGTCCAGTCACTTAGTTTACTCACTTAACTGGCGGCATACTTACAAAAGTATTGGGCAGCTGCCTTCAGAATAGACCAATAATTAAAATATGAATTTTCCTAAAACTGAAAACTTGCTTTTATGTTAGATAATAAACAAGCCCATTATTACAGCATTTGAGTCAGAGGACTAATTGAAACAAACAAGCAAAAAGGATAATGCTTTTCTCTGTTCTCTTTTAAACTCGTTAAGTAGGGGAAAGTATTTACTTGATTTGATGGGTAGTATAGAGCCACTTTCAAGAGAAATAAAAGCATTAAAACTAGAAAATGTTGCCATCCCACTCGCTATTTTATTTTGTCTATAGAACATCAACCAACCCAGTAGACTTTTTACACTAAATTGACTGAGCAGACTAGTTTTATCCCCACCTTGACTTCAGACAGGAAAACAGTAAGTAAAAACAAAAAATTGGTCTGCATATGTTTCTTATTTTTTATTTAAGAATAAAAAGTGATGATAGTTTAGAGAAGAAACATCCTTTTTGTGGAAAAAAAAATAATCACTGTGTCTAAGTAAGAGAGTTCCTAAAAGTAATTTTATTTCATGAGAAAAACATTTTTCTTGGTGATTCTTTTAATAACCTAAATAATGATTCTTTCAATCAAGACATTGCTCCTACAGATGTAAATTATATTTCAGCTCTGTGTTTAGGTGACTTGGTAAAAAATTCACAGTGTGAGAGAGAATTAATTGAATAACAATAAAGATTTAATTTTTCTTTTTACTTTGCTAGTACATTTTTTTAAATTTTGGAATACACATTTTCAAAATTTTCTACTGCAACAGACTAAAGGTAATAGGCCGTAACACATACTGGTTGATGGTCCTCAAGCTAGTCACGATGTTTAAAGGAAAAGCCAAAGAGAGCAGTCCCAGGCCAGTTGGCCCCCCTCCAGAGAGAGGCATTGCCAGCCTGCCCTGAGGACCCCCACCTGGGCCTGCCCCACCCTCCCCACTCCTCTTCCCCCCTCCTGATCTCACTGCCCTTCTTGACTCTGTGATGTGTCTTATTTGTTTTTTTTGGTCCTTATGCGTTTGTTTTTTGTCATCACCAGCATCAGTGATCTCTTTGTATAACACAAATTACCTGCCTTAAAGGGGTTCTGGGCTGGGGAGTCCAGATCGCCTCCTTCTCTTTTTCCCTGCGTCTGCCCTCCCTGTGCAGAAAGGCTGACATTAAACCAAAAACCAGAGGGGGCAGGGCCAGGACAGGGAGACCAGAAGCCTGTGATTCCCACACTTGAAGCTGGCACTGTTCATCCTTGCAGGTCACTGAGCTAAGTCCTGGTACTCTGACCTGGCCCTGGTGAAGACCTCATCCCCTTTCAGAAGACCCTGGAGTGGGGATAAGGCTGCAGGGCCTCGTTAGGGTATCCTCGGACAGCTCTGTGGCTCCAGTGCTCTCGGGTGGGCCAGGACATGGCCACACAGTGTCCCACCTCCCCCGCTGGTCCCCTCTCAGTCCACACTTCATCTTATCCTCAGTGGGGTGACAGGAGAGAAGGACAGGGACTTGGCAGTTTGAGCCCTTCAAGAAGGTTCAGAGGAATCCTCTAGCCTTGCCCCCTGGCCACACCTTTACAGGCAGCTCAGAGGAAGGGTGCATCTCCCCCTGACCCTTGCTGGGGCTTCAGAGGTAGAGGGGATCAGGGGCCTTTGGGTGAGGGGATTCAGCTCAGTCTAGTCCCACCTTTTAGGGAGGACGTTGAGAGCAACGGGATAGGAAGATGACTTAAATGCTCATAGCAAAGAGAGACAGCACCACTGTTAAGCCAGGAGCTGAGAAATAGGTTGTCTTTCTGATCCCAATCTGCTTGAAACCTGACTTTGCTTCCCCATTTGTCTTCACACCTTCCTTACACCATTCATTCATTCATTCTTCATTCGTTCACTCAGTCATTCAACAGGTATTTATTGACAACATATTATAAGCTTAAACCCCCCCACTTTGCCCTGACATGTGCCATGTTCCATGTCTCTCTAATTTATCATTCTATTTCCAAATCACTCAAAACCTTGAGCTTGGGAATTAGATTGGGGTCACCTGTGTTTTTTCTTATGGACTAGGGTTTTAGAGCCCTGATCCACCCTGTAGGTTAGCTGGGCCAGGCCTCTCAGTTCACAGGTGAGAAAACTGTGGTGACCCACAGGGATTAAGTGTCTTGCCCAAGGGCAGGGGTCAACCTGGAGATGGAAGATCTGGACCGGGGCCCAGGTGTTCAGATGCCCTGCCCATGCCTCATCTCTGTTCTGGGCTGCCTCAGTCAGTGAAGAAAACAAGGGAAGGGGCAGGGAGGGTCAGTCTCCTAGGTCAACCCTTGGGCAAGGCCCTGGGCCAGGATTCACCCTTCCCAGCGCCTCTGAGGCAGCATCAGCAGGGACCCCAGCATTGACCCCACCTGTATTCTGGAGTCCCTTCCCCTGCCCACTCAAGACTTAGATGCACTCATCCATTGAACATGTTTGTTAACCACCTGTTATGGGCCAAGAGCTAAGAACCCAGTAGTGAAATGGACAGACTCATGGAATTTAGTTTCTAGTGGGGAAGTCTGACCCAGGTAATGAAAGTTAGGAAAGAGGAGGATATGATGTGACTGCATTGCAATCCTGGGGGCCTAGCTGGGCCCAAGACTGGGCAAGAGTCTTGGAGAAACCTTTGCAAAACCTTAAGTGGAAGGGTGTGCGGGGGTGTTAGAGGTTGAAGCCAGTGTGAGCTCCCTGTGGCTCCTCTGACCCATAATCAAGGGCCCAAGGAGCTGAATTTACAGCAGCTGGAGGGAGTGGAGCAGGGAGGGGATGGGGAAATGGCCAGGTTGGATTAATCCACTGGTCTCGACCAGTTCAGAAACAAGATTATTTGGCCATAGGCTGATCTTCAGCCTAAGAAGTTACTTCAAACGCATAAGCCTAGTTGAAGTTTAAACATTCTTCCCTATAAATGTAAAAACTCACCCCCACTCCCTCCCCTGCCCTTTTTTTTTCCCCCCTGAAATCCCTAGATGAGCAACTGCCTGTCTCCACCCCTTCCCACTGCCTCTCCTTTCTGGGACAGGCTGAGACCTTTGAGCAGGGTAATGCCTTCCTTGACTACTCATCATAGTCAGGGTATCTGTACCTCACTCAGACAGGAGGACGGACCCACCCAGGCTTATTTCAGCGGGTTGCACACTTTACAAGACTGCAGGAAACCTGCTTAAGAGAGGAGAGCGAGTGGGTGTGTCCCCAGCTTCTAGAAAGGGCGGGAAAGAGTTCCCTCATTGGATGGGGAGTGTCCTGGGAAACCCCACCAGTTCCTTCATCATTTCTTGGAATTCAACTCCCAGAGGGTCTCAAGAGTGGTCTCTGGAAAGGGGGTGGGGGGTCTGCATGTATTTCAGGTTGTGGCTGTTAGTTCTAGGACTCTTGCTTATCTGGCTAAGGGCTCAGCTTCTTAGAAGTTCAGCTTTCTTCTTTCTGAAAGACCAAACCTAACTAATGTAACCAGAAACTTGGGGACTGCCAAGTATGGCTCTGTCCGTGCCATTCAAAAGGAAGGAGTGTCAGGCAAGTTCAAGTGGATGCAGTATGTGTGTGGATGTGCACGTGAGTGTGTGTGGTACTGGATATCATCTCTAAAGACTGGAAATAAAACAAACTTTAAAAAAAAAGAAAACAATAAATTTGAACAGTATAACCAAAGAAAGTTATATATGTTTCCTTTGGGTTTTCGTTACTCCTTTCCCAGTGCCTTATCCACAGTATTCATTCTTAATGAAGAGACTGGTTGTTTAAATATTGTATATATCCACTTTCTACCAAAACTTTTGGTTAGATTTTTGATGTTTGAGAGTCTTGTGAGCATGAAGAAGAATTTTTACTATTAATGAGACATTCCATGTTTCTTTATAAATCTTATATGTTAATAAATGGTTCTTTATATATTTAAACACTACTGTGCAATAATTGGATTAAACATTGGTAAAATTAAAAAAGATTGTTTGTAAAAATAATTGTTGACTGAAAATAATTATAAACCATCTGAAGTTTTAGTCTATAATTATAAATTTAACATGGCTGTTTTTTTAGAACATTTAGAAACTTCTTAAATAGCAGATAAAGCATAAAAAATAAGATATCACAGTACTCATATTACACATTTATATGAAAACAACGGTTTGTTATCTTCATATGTTCTATTATCCCCTCAGAATTCATTACCTTTACAGATATTTTTTTCTATATTTAAGACTACTGCTTCATCCAAGACAAGGTTTTAAGTTATGGGTTACTAAATAATTGATTTGGGGAGAAGATGTGGAACTTGCTAGCAAAGCCAAATCTATACCCTGCTATAGTCAAATTCTGTGTTTGTACCAATGGGTCTTTTTAAGCTCATAGATTTTACAGAAGTGTAATTCTCCTGAAAGTTTTGTTCTTCTTTCTCGTCTCCTTTTAGCTTTGCTTTTCAGACAGTACCTGGCCAACTGGCCTGTCACTTTTTCATATTGACCCGGTAGTTAGTTCTGTGGAAAAACTGTGACTGTTTTCTTAAGTAGCTCGTTCTAATTATCAGCATAATTGTTAAGCTTTAGTTCCCAGATCACAATGTATTATGTCTACAGAGTCAGCTTTCCCATTTAGAACATTTTGTTAATCCATAATCTTTGGAAAACCCAGTTTAAGCCCATTTTTCTTGTCATCTGGTTGATAACACAGGTTTTAACAATGTGTCCACAAATTATTTGCTACCTTCATCTTTAACAGATGGACCCTAATTCTCCCTCTCTTAAGTATAGGAGGACTTAATGACTTGCTTCTAACAATCAGAATTAAGCAGAAGTGATGGTGCGCACTTTTGGAAACCAGGTTATAAATAAGCACTGTGGCTTCCGTCTTCATTGTTTCATCTTGTGCTCTCTTTTGAAGAAATCTCACTCTGGGGAAAGCCAAGAACCTGGAGCCACTGAGATGGCCTTCAGTCTCGCAACTCTCAGAACTGAGGCCTGCCAGCAACCCTCAGAGTTGGCTTAGAAGCAGATCTTCAGCTATGGTCAAGTCTTGATGTAACTGCAGCTTGACTAGGAGCCAGAACTACCCTGATAAACCACTCCTACCTTCCTGCTCCTTTGAAACTGAAATCATGAACGTCCCTTGTTTTAAGCTGTAAGTTTGGGGGTGATTTTTAAACAGCAATGGATAATGTAGAGGAGCAAAACTTGCACCCACAAAATGTCTCTTTGACCTGTGGATTATTTTGAGCTGAAAACAATCAAAACCTAAAAATGTCAGGAAGAAACTCTGACATTCCCTCTAACTTCCTAAAAGTATGTAGACAGAAGACTCGTTCCAGGAAGGCAGCTACTACCATAGATAATTACAGTATGAACTAGGTGTGTAGACAGGGAGGAACCTAGCAAAGTCCATTAAAATTTCTCCCTGGGTCCCACTGTCTCTTTCTGGCCCAGCAAACATTTGTTTACCAAACATTTGCTTTCCCATCTCCATGTGAATTCCCTTCCTCCCCTTTGAAGTGTCAAACCAAGACCCCCAACATCCTCTTTTGTTTTTAGCTGAAGATGGTATTTAAGGTGAGGGTTTGGGCCATTTTGGCAAGTTACACGTTCTCCTGGGTCTCTGCCATGGATACTTCTTGTTAAATTTTGTTTTATTTTCTCCTGTTAATTTGCCTCATGTCAATTTAATTCTTAGGTCAACCAGAAGAACCTAGAAGCATAGAGAAAAATTTCTTCCTCCCTGACAATAATCAATACAATCTTATTGATGTTGATGAACACTTGTAGCAATTGTTATGACTACTCATATACTTATTAGCTCTTCCTGTTTTGGGTCTGTTTCCTACTTTTGCCAGAATTCACCCTTAAAAGAAAATAACATCGTATTCTATATCATGTTTTATTTTAGGTAGTATGGGATATTACATAATTATTATATACTTTTAATACATGTTATATTTTACACATTATAAATAATATATTGATTTTTTCATGTATTGGTGCTATGAGGTACTCATCCCTTTTGATGGACTCAACATTTTCTATAACCTAAAGTTACAATTTTCTTTTTTGATGCCGAAATTATCACAATGTGGCCAAGAGAGAGTAGGCACTTTTGGCCTTTTAGCAATAATCCAGATATCTTTGACAGTTTCATTCTTCTGACTTGAAATCACTAAAACTTCCTAGCAAGAGAATGTTTTAAACACGTTCTACTTTGAGGTGGAAGGGGGGATACATATGTAGGATGATATGTATGCCTCAGAGTTGTATTGCTTGTTCCTCTAAGTTCATAATCCAGGTACTACCTGCCTCTTACTGTCTCTTCAGTCAAGTCTATATAATTCAGCCTCCATAGAGACACTTCCCTCGCTCTCCTATGTAGAAGGGATGCAGCCACCAGCACTCTCTAGTCTCTTTTATTATGGTGTTTACCCATATGCAAAATCATATTATATAAATTCTTTGTACTCTTTTGTATTTTTAATTATGAGAACTTATCTTCTTAAAATTTTGATCTATGGGAATGCATTACCTTATTCTTTTCCTAAGATAAATAAATACATTTAAACTATGAAACCATTCCCTACTCTGTCTTTAAAGTTGTCCAGCAACAAAGCGGATGGTTATTCCACATTTGAGAATAGATACAATTTTAACTTTTATGATTTAAAATCAAGAAAATTCCCTAGATTATTTCCTAGCTCCCTGGCCTAAGCTGAAAATAACAAAAGCTAAGATTTATTGAAGACCTGTGATGTGCCCTGCACAGAGCTATGTTCTTTATGTGTCAACTTATTTAACCCTCAAGATTACCCTATGAGAATTGTGAGCAGACTTACCCTTATTTTAGGCTAAAGACATTGTCAGGAGATTTAGCAACTGGTTCAAGGTCACAGAGTCAGGGCAAAGTAGGATTTGAAGTTAAACAGAATTCTCAAGTCCATGCCCTCCAATTCACAATGCTATAATTAGTAGACTACCAGCAGATTTCTGGAAAAATCTGTTTCATGAATGTGATATAAAATTTGCAACACATTTTAATGGACACATTTTTAATTTATTATTTTTATAGAAATCGAATTCATCTAGGAATAAAGCACTTACAGCAATTTCAAGTAAGAGAAAGTTTTTGCAATCAACTATGCAGAAAAAATCTTCAAATATTTATAAATACCTAAATGTTTACAAGTGAAAATTAATATTTGTCCTAGTAGAAGAAAATACTGGGGGGAGAGGTTAAAATCAACTGGATACTTTTTATTACATTTTTCTTGTATTAACAGAAAAAAAAGATTGAAGGATTTTTATTCCTATCTACAGCTTCTTAAAAGTAAACTTACATGTTTGCCTTGCTTATTTTTCACATTTTATGAACATCAGCAGCTTCAGGATATAAAGATGTGATACATATAATGTGTTTCAAATTGTAAGCATCAACATTTCAGCCCAGAAAATACAAATTAGCTTAACAGAAATATCACAGGTGATCTGAGTATAGGCTTTTTAAAAAGCACAATCTTGACTCAAATTTTGGAATTAGCTGTCTCCGGCTGATCCTTGTTTATCCCACATGAAAGACTACATTAACTTTGAAAGCATAAGATGTTTCATTGTCTTCAAATAATATTCTAAATTTTAGACAGTTTATAAACTATGTTCTCCTCTTCATACTGTTAATTTTAAGATACATTAGACTCCCAATTCTACGAAGTTGGATTATAAAAGTTAAAGTAAATGTTTCTCTCTTTAATTCACGTTTTGGTTTATCTTACCTTTTTACTTTTTCCTGAACCAAAGAGAACATTTATTGGGAGTTTGATAGGAAGAATATAGGATTCCAATGTTTAAATTTTATCTTCAAAATACAAAACCTAGTGATAAAATAAATAATTCAGTGAATCATCTGCATGCCTTGAAGATACCTAGTTGTTTACATTTCCTTGGCCTTAGTTTAGTCAGCCACTAGCAGCTTTCAGAAAAGAAGCAAGAAAGGAGAAAACAATTTCTTCTGTTTTCTCTCTCTCTTCCCCTCACCATCATTTCCCTTTGGTAAAAATATTATTAATACTTTCCACAAATGTAAGAAGCTAATAATGTATTTTTGATTATTTTAACTGATCACAAGGATTTTGTTTTTTTAATTTTTATTGAAATGCAGTTGATTTACAATGTTGTATTAGTTTCAGATGTACAGCAAAGTATTGGGTTGGCCAAAAAGTTCCTTTGGGTTTTTCCATAACATCTTACAGAAAATCCTGAACGAATTTTTGCCCAATGCAATAATTCAGTTTTATATATCGTAAAAATTCTTTTCCCTTATAAGTTACTATAAAATATTGAGTATAGTTCCCTGTGCTATATAGTAGATCCTTGTTGGTTATCTATTTTGTATATAATCCTAAACTCCTAATTTATCTCTCCCGTCACCCCCTTTTCCCTTTGGTTGCCACAAGTTTGTTTTCTATGTCTGTGGGTCTATTTCTCTTTTGTGTATAAGTTCATTTGTATCTTTTTTTTTTTTTTTTTAGATTTCACATATAAGTAATATATGATATTTGTCTTTCTCTGGCTTACTTCACTTAGTATGATAATCTCTAAGTTTATCTATGTTGCTGCAAAAGGCGTTATTTCATTCTTTTTTATGACTAATATTCCATTGTATAAATATATTACCTCTTCTTTAACCATTCATTTGTTGATGGGCATTTAGGTTGCTTCCATGTCTTAGCTGTTGTAAATAGTGCTGCTATGAACATTGGGGTGCATGTATCTTTTTGAATTATCATTTTCTCTGGATATATGCCCCAGAGTGAGATTGCTGGATCATATGGTAGCTCTATTTTTAGTTTTTTAGGAACCTCTATACTGTTCTCCATAGTGGCTGTACCAATTTACATTCCCACCAACAATGTTGGAAGGCTCCCTTTTCTCCACACCCTCTGCAGCATTTATTATTTGTAGACTTTTTGATGATGGCCATTTTGACGGGTGTGAGGTGATACCTCACTGTAGTTTTGATTTGCATTTCTCTAGTAATTTGCAATATTGAGCATCTTTTAATGTGCCTTTTGGCTATCTGTATGTCTTCTTTGGATAAATATCTCTTTAGATCTTCTACACATTTTTTTGATTGAGTTGTTTGGTTTTTTGATATTGAGTTGTATGAGCTGTTTGTATATTTTGGAAATTAATCCCTTGTCAGTCACATGATTTGCAAATACCTCCTCCCATTCTGTAGGTTGTCTTCTCGTTTTGTTTATGGTTTCCTTTTCTGTGCAAAAGCTTTTAAGTTTACTTAGGTCCCATTTGTTTATTTTTGTTTTTATCGACATTACTCTAGGAGGCAGACCCAAAAAGATATTACTACGGTTTATGTCAAAGAGTGTTCTGCCTATGTTTTCCTCTAGGAGGTTTATTATAGTATCCATTATATTATATTAAGCATTTAATCCATTTTGAGTTTATTTTTGTGTGTGGTATTAGAGAATGTTCTAATTTCATTCTTTCATGTGTAGCTGTCCGGTTTTCCCAGAACAACTTATTGAAGAGACTGTCTTTTCTCCATTGCATACTCTTGTCTCCTTTGTAAATTAACTGACAATAGTGTGTGGTTTATTTCTGGGCTTTCTATCCTGTTCCATTAACCTATATTTCTGTCTTTGTGCCAGTACCTACTGTTTTGATTACTGTAACTTTGTAGTGTAGTCTGAAGTCAAGGAGCCTGATTCCTCCAGCTCTGTTTTTCTTTCCCAAGATTTCTTTGGCTCTTCAGGGTTTTTTGTGTTTCCATACAAATTTAAAACTTTTTGTTCTAGTTCTGTGAAAAAATGCCATTGGTAATTTGATAAGGATTGCATTGAATCTGTAGATTGCCTTGGGTTGTATAGCCATTTTGACAATATTGATTCTTCCAGTCCAAGAACATGGTATATCATTCCATCTGTTTGTGTCATCTTCAATTTCTTTCATTAGCATCTTATTGTTTTTGGAGTACAGGCCTTTCCTTCCTTAGGTAGGTTTATTCCTATGCATTTTATTCTTTTTGTTGCAATGGCAGATTTTAACAGAGAAAAATAAAGGAGCTGTTGGACAAAGTTCCACTTCATTTGTATATTCTTAAAGTTTTACTATAAATTGTTTTAAATATTATAGTATATTTTCAAAACCTACAATGCTTCCATATCCAAACGCAAGATAAAGAATCCAAAGGCAGAAGTATCTTGGATATAGACTGTTTTCTAAATTGTCTATTTATGGTCATCCTATTAGGCTTTAATAAACTAAAACAAATTTTCCATCAGTCTCAAATGCATATTAGAAATGATTAATCAGGTCTTTTTTTGTTTGAATTTATAAAAACTACATTTAAGGCAAAAATAACTCATTATCTACAGACTCAAGCACAGTTTTTAAATGTTTAAGAGAATTTCCTTGTAAACCTGCTGCACCACACCATCCACAGATCTCAGCTGACCTGTACTGTGATGACTTAATTAATTCTCAGTCAGATGCCACATGGATGAAATATTCTGATAAGCTACCTGTGGTTCGAAAAAGCTCTGTCCTCCTGGTGGATGTCACTAGGTTCTCCCCTCATGCCTACCTACCCACACATTGAGAATTCCTTATAAGAGATCCATTTTACCTTTTTTGTATTATCCATGAATCCTATTATAATGTGCTTTGGGAGTTTCCTCCATTAATATAAGCTAAGATTTTTTAAAACACAAAAAGTGTGTCAGCTGACTTTTTATATAAAAAGGTGACTTATTTTGTATATTGTATCCACATCTGTGACAACTTAGTCATTAAAAATAAATATTCTAACAAAGTCAATTACCTCTGGAACCTGGCCCCAACTCCACATTTTCAACTCCTAAAAATGAAATGACACACCCCCGTCTATGACTTTTCCCTTGCTAACTATCTAGAATTACTCTCTTCGTCTGTGTTCTGATAGCACTTAATTTATAGCTCCCTAAAGACTCTAATCATTTTCTACTATCTTTGAGTTATTTGTGTTCATGTTTTACTTCTCCCAATGGACCCATATTTGAGAGCCAGAATCATTTCTTATTTATGACTGAATCACCACAGAGCACAGTGCAACATCTTACACAGAGCAGGAACTCCACAATCTTTATTTTGAAGGTGAAATTGAAATTAATAAATTATGCTAAATATATACAGTCCAAACTAAGAGAATTAGATACTCAAGATATTTTGGGAAGCTATAGACATAGTTGCAAAAGCAAGTGCATGTGTTTCTACATCTAATCTCTTACACAAGCAAAAACGTCTAATTAATAGATCCTTCAATTCCAGAATTTTGAAGTAATTTTGAGCTTTGCAAAACAACCATAGTAAAAAGCTAATGGAATAATTTAATAAGTGTGTATAAGTGTTTAGAGAAAATGCCTTTTTATATTTTAATTTCCATTTACCACTATCTGTCCTTATAAAATCAGAACAGAAAATCAGTAAAATATGCGTATTTTTATCTTTTTTGCATGGATTTAATGAAATCATTTCTCATTCCCCAAATATACTTTTACTGAACAACAATTATGTACTAGACAGTATAAATTAATTTTTTCTCTCTAAATATAATTGAATATAGAGAAGATATTCTCAGTTTCAGTCAAGTTAAGAGGTGTAGGAGACTAAATTTAATGCTGTTTTTCAAAATTGTGTTTTTAAAAAATTGATTGGAAATTGGTAATAAGAATATGGATTAAAGTCCACCCTTAACAACATTCCCAAATATGCTTCTTGGTATAACACCAGTGTCTTGCTAGGAAAGCCACTTTATGTTCTCCTTCAAGTGCTTCACATTACAGTACTTAATTAATAATGATGAACTAATAAAAATTATTTTCATTTCTAAGTTTTCAAGATAAAGTGTAGAAGGTATGGGACAACACTTTTCAACTTTTTTTTTTTTTTTTACCTAAATTCAAACAGATTTTTGACCTGAATTTTGCAGTTTACATATCTAGTTTAAATGATAAGGACCAATATAAAACACAACAAAACAAACCTTCCGGTATTTTTTCTTCTTCTTCTAGTTAATGGATATATTTAAGAACAAAATTTTTCTGACATTGTTTTAGCTGCTGACGTGTAACAAATCACTCCCAAGCCTAAGCATCTTAAAAAATAATAATAATCATTTATATCTTTCACAATTTTTGTGCGTCAAGAATTCTAGAGCAACCTGGCTGTGCAAAACAGATCTCTGCATTTTTCTGCTATCAATATTCTAAATAAAGAAAATTAAGGGAAATACAAGATGTCTTAAGAAAATTCTTGGAACTGTATAAAATATTTCTGAAAATATATCTATTATAGGTATCTATCCAAACTGCTCATTCCCAATGGGTTATTGTTACTATGAATTTTCTTTGTAGGAAGATGTTGATGTGTGTGTGTGTAGCTCTATGATGAATAAATCTCCTGTAAATTACAACAGAAGCTGTCTGCACTGGATGTAGGCAATAAGAGGAGTAAGACTTTCCCTGTAGAAAAATTTTAAATAGTTGTAAACCTGACTAAAACTCAGCCTACCTCTTTCATCATCACTATGCCCTGGAAATTCTAAATAATATAATGTCAATGACACAATATTTCTCTGTGAAAATTTTCTTCTTTGGCTTAAAATCAAAATTACTGCAGTTATCATTGAGTTTTAATAATGTGATAAAAATTCAAATTGCAAATCAGCACATTTTTATTACTCCCTTTAATAATCTTTGCATTCTACATGAAAGTTAATTTGAGAACTCTCAGTATACAGTCAAAATCTACTCAAATAGATCAGTTACACAAATTTGTTCCAAGAGTTAAGTGTGTAGTGATTCAGAATCAATCAAACTAATTTTGGAGGTCAGTCTTGTCTACAACCACCATGTAATTACAATTTCCTATGTTTAACAGTAGAATTAAAATAAACCATGAAAGCACAGTGATTGTAAACAGCAGAAACAAAATTTGAGTTGCATTTGCTGTCACTCTGCAAATTATTCCCTAATCTTGGCAGAAGAATTTCTACTGGGAACCTTTCCTCTGGCGTATTTTCCCTTTCTTCAAAAAATACATTTATGCAAAAGATAAAGGACTGTTATCCAAATGTACAAAAAACTCTTAAAACTCAACAATAAGAAAACAAACTACCCAATTAAAAAATGAGTCAAAGACCTTAACAGACACCTCACCAAAGAAGATATACAAATGGCAGATGAGATATTGAAAGATGCTCCACATCATATGTCATCAGGGAAACACAAATTAAAATGACAATAAGATACCACTAGACACCTATTAGAACGACCAAAATCCATAACACTAATAACACCAAATTGTGGTGGGAATGTAGAGCAAGAGGAACTCTTACTCATTGCTGGTGGGAATGCAAAGTGGTTCAGCCACTTTGAAAGATTAAACCTACACTGACCGTATGAGCCAGCAATCATGCTCCTTGGTATTTACCCAAAAGAGCTTGGACTTTGGGTGATGATGACATGTCAATGTAGACTCATCAGTTGGAACAAATGTATCACTCTGCTGTGGGATATTGATAGTGGGGGAGGCTATGGGTGTTTGAAGCATGGCAGGGGGCATATGAGAACTCTCTGGACTTTCTGCTCAATTTTGCTGTGAACTTTAAACTGCTCTAAAAGATAAAGTCTACTTAAAAGAGAAAAATTTTAATGTAATTTAATATATTAACCTATCACTTTTGTCCTTTGGTATTGTAGTATATTTTAATGACTTTATAATATAAATTTTAATAAAAGAAAATTCTAGTGTTTGAATATGTTTTGCAGCCATTATCAATATTTTTACTTCATAAATAAGACATTTCAAAATAATCTTGCAGTATAGAGAAGAATATATTTAAAAATGATCTGTTCCAGGTGTTAAATTTTACTTCAGAATATATAACTATTGGTACTTTGCCTCAGGCATTCACTTTTAAAGTTATCATTCCCCTCAAAAGCTAACTCATTGCTTTAGTCAATGAATGTACCTGAAATTTATGTCCATTTAAGATCACTTTTTTTTTTTTTTTGATGATCCTACCAGTCTACCAGAAATTACTACTTTGAAGAAATTTTAGAAGTTGCATATTGAATTTCTTTTAAGAAATGTTTTAGGAGCAGTGATCTAGTGAATTTGCATATAAGAGTATTTTTCTCTTAAATTTTCAGTTTTTCAGGACTAGTTGATGGTGTTAATGAGATTGTATTTATACAGGTGCTCCCTAAAGCTATTCCTTGCCATCTTGCTGAAAAAAGAAATGTATGAAAATACTTTAGCTCATTGCACCGGATAATAACACAGTAAGAGCATTTATTTTTCATAAGGAGCTTTTGATCCCAATTATTTGGGTAATCTGATTTTATGGTGTCAAGAAAACTTATTTTCTTCTAAATGCATAATACAAGACTTCAGCCATCTGTCCACTGAGCTGTGTAGAGGCAGAAAACCCAAAGGTGCATAGGCCATTTATTAATAAATTTGAAAAGGGAATAAGAGAAGGAAGAAATTTAAATAATTCTACCTGATTTCATACTCTCTATATTTTATACTTACACTTTTTAAACTCTCATTTTTGTTGGATAATTTGCTGGTGATTTCATGTTTACATATTTCTGCTGGTGAACATCTATGAGAATAAAACGTTTCACTTATTTCCAGAAAGGAATCAGTATCCACATCAAGTGTATGTTGCAGTGTCTACTACAGGGACTTGCTGAGGGTAAAACAGTCTTGGTCCAAGGAACATTCAATCTCTTCTTTCTTAGCCACAATTTATGGATATAATTTGAGCTACTAGTTTTTGTAGACATTTAGTCTTCTCCCTAATTTCCATTTTGATTGATGAATAAAACTCTTAAAAATATTTTGATTCTAAGAATAATTGTGTTTAAATATCAATGAAGAGATAGATATCCAAAAATACTGAATATATTTGCAAATGTACTTCTCTAAATATATCATTAGATCCCAGGAAGAAGATAGAAATATGGATTATATTTGCTAATAAAGTCAATATTATTTTTGTTTTTGTTACTGTTAAATTTGGTTAGTTTTTTCTCCTTAAGGTTTATAATGGTCTTCTCACCACTGAGACCATGAATTTATAGGCTATTCTGCAGGAGATATTAATTATGATGTTTACTAAGCTGAAAAGAGTAGAATTCTTTCTTACTCTTACTCTTTTTTGCAGCTCAACTCAGAATTTAACAGCTGTTTTGTGAGTACAGAATTTTCTCTCAGTCTGATTAAAAATACCTGATTGTCATCCACCCAAAATAAAAGTGTAATTTTCTTAGATTTTATTTGTCATTATGTTTTTTTTTAATGTTCTGCATTACTTATAAATTAATCATTACATAATAGTTGAAATGACAGGACTTTTAAAAAATTAAAATGGAAATGAAAATTTTAGTAAATTAAGTTATGAAAGAAAGGATTGGGATATTCCGGATATATACATATTAATTTATCTTTGAAACACTCAATTGATATTTAATTATCTTTTGGAAGGTGAAACAGTTATAACATTACACATTAACACACATATCAGTTAGTTAGAATTAGTACAGATTCTGAATTTCATTTAGAGCTGTGCTAATTGCTGATTAGCACTGAAAGAGGGAAATAGTACAATAGTATACATACAAACACACGTTTCAAATTGTTCCCACCGAGACAAATTGGACACATTGTGTGTGTGTTTTAACTAGCATTTACAATACCTACATTCTATAAGCAAAACAATTTGGAGTAGATGAACATTCTGTAAATGAATCATACTAATCAATAAACTCATTTGCTATGGTATGAGTTAAAAATATAGTATGAGTCTCATTTATTGGATATGATTCTACAACTGAAATTTAACTGAAAAAAAATGAGACCTTTGAAAAATGTTAAACACTCTATTTTCAAAAATACGTGATGAATTTTACTAAATAAATCTTTAATTTTTATTACCTACAATATAATCCCAAGACATAAAGCATAAGACATAGAATACACCAAACCAACACACTGAAATTTATTCAAAAGGACAGGAATTTGTTAGGTGTCTTTCTGAATTGGCAAACTTACTCCTAAAACTTTTAAACTCTAAAAGTTTAGACACTAATTCTTAATACTCAACTGGTCAATTAGCAGATTTTCTGTTATGTTACCCTGAGATTGTATGAAATTGGAAATAGATTCTAAATATTCTGTGCTTATAGTGATGCAAGTAAATTATTGTGAAAACCATGTTGGATAAATACCCAACATTAACTAAATTCATCTCACTATAGATAAGGTTGTATTTTGTATAAATGAAGAAATAGAAAAGAAACTGTTATATTTTCAAGACACAATAAAAATTTTCTATCCATTCCTCAGTTAATTGGTTTCTTTCATTTAAAGAGAAAATCTAAATTTTTTTTTAATCTTGGTATTATTCTTGGAATAGTTGGCTCTTTGTCATAGTTATTTTGTTTACAATACTTGGAAATGCATGCCTATGTATACTGTTCTCACAAAATAGGAGGAAATACGTTTTTCCCAAATTGCCAATTTTAATTTTTTAATTCTTTTATTAAGAGATGTTTTTAACAGTCAATATGGGGACCTATTTAAGGTTTATGAAATACATATGGTTTATGAAATACATATTATTTTGTTTAGATATATTTTATTTTGAGGATAAAACAGAAGTTAACTCCTTTAGAAATAATAGTTCTAACATCTAGCATTTAATAATAAGAAAAAAATTACTCTAAAATTACATTCATGTTTGGAATCCAGTGTTAGCATATACTTATCTCACTAACAAGTATAAAAAAAAATTATTTCTTTCAAGAGTCAATACTTCATAATTTCATAAGCACCACCACTGCAGTTTATTCACTCTGTCAGCGTTAACCATGTTTTTGACTAACTTTCTGAAAGTTAATTATTCATTTCTGCTTTCAAATGTTTGGAAACATACCTGGAATTTTTCACACATTTGGATAATATTTTGTGAAGATTTGAGAGTACTGAGAACACATTGGAGTTCTTCTATCTCCTCACTAAATAGCATTAGGAAAAAATCCAAGTATGTGGCTGATAGCATTGTGAAAATTGTGTCCCTACTTCTTAAAATTGCTGAAACCCCACCAAGTTTTCAAGCTGGCCCACATCATAGTCAAATAAACTCTGATTCTCCACGTCGATCGAGCTAGTCATACTCATCTCAACATTTTCGAAACTCAAGAGTATCTTCTTAAATGACTTCTAGTGTTTTGTGCAAGTTCTTGAAAAATGACATCAAGAAAAGTTCAGTCTATCATGTCAATAAATTTTACACGAATTTACACAATTTGTATAAATAAATATTAAAATCAAAAGCAAACTATGGTCTCCCCTATTTTTTTTATAGGGGAGATCTAAATTCTAAATCTCTAAAATATTGTCATTAATTTTTTTAAATAATTGCAGACTGAATAAAGTATTCATTGATTCAACATAGAGTTTTGGAACATCGACTCTGCATGAAGGCAGCTACTAGGGGTATTGCTACTAGCAATAGGAAAAAAAAGGAAAACAAGAACAAAACAGAGAAGATCCCTCCCTATCTACAGATAATAAAGTATAAGATTGATAAAATAAATTTATTTTAATGGTCTTCAAAGTTTGAGCATATATGTTTGCATATTGATCTAAGCATTTCATCACATTTGAATAAATAATTGTAAAGGATATACTTTTGCTTAGTATAAGTATTATAAATGTATTTGTGAAGAACTATAAAGGGTCTAAGATTTTACCCTGCTTGCAAGCTGACAAGTTAGCATGGCACAGTTTTATAGATGCTGGCAAAAAACATGAGACTCCTGAGTCACTGACAAAGATCTTCATTATTCTTGGCTGAGCAGAAAGCCTAAGCTTCCAGTTTGTAAATCTTATGTGGGCCAGGCAGTGGCAGGCCCTGGTGGATACTGCATGCATAGCCGAGAAGCAGTGACTATAGAAAACCCCCAGTGTGGGCTAGAAAATCTGTCCAAACTTTGCTGTGGATAGAGATCTTTATTATACTGCTCAGGACAGCAATGTGAACTCTGTCTCAGAGGGAGATACTATCTCTATCTTCCAAGACTATTTTCTACACAAGGGCCTTGGAAACACAGTCTGAGACAAAGCCTGTCATAAAAGTCATAGAATTGTTTTATTATAATGGACCGAATCCTTTTACTATGATAGTAGAATGAAACTGTTGCAATACTTTTAAACATATCCAGTGGAATCTGAAAACTGTTATGATTGTATAGCTGTCATTATCACTCTTTTTTTCATTTGACTCAAATTTCTAATTATGCACCATCAGAATACTATTCATCTTCTATTATATTTCATGCAAAAGAGTATGTAAGTTGAAATTTATTTTTTACATTGGACGTAAGACCCCAATTTTTTCTGCATTTGTTATCTTGTAATTATTATTAATAGTAATTGATTAAAATAATACACTTATAAAAACATATAAATACATTATGTAATAATTAATGTTATAAAATTTAGATAAATTTTGTTTAACAAAAAGTAAAATTTTATTAAAATGTATCTCTTAATTAGATGGATACCCCCTGACCCCAATATACCCATTAAGGAATATTACATACTGATAGACTGAATCAACTTTCAGCAGAAATTAACTTTCTGTTTAAACAAACATTAATTTTTAGTGTTAAAAATTTTGCTCATATAAATAAGTAGATGAAGATATATGTTTTGTTATAGAATTGTCACTAAGTTATTTGAATTTTTAAAAATTATATGCAAAAGTTATATAGGAATTAATACATTTATTTTTATAAGATATTAACTAACAAATATGATTCTCTTTCAATTTGTTGAAAGCAAAGATTTGAAAATCAACTGACTTGCAAAAAACAAAATTGTTAGTGTGCCGACAGAATCATTCATGCCCCAATTTCTGGGAAGTAAACCAAAAATGATTTACCAAGTATTATCAACTGACTATTAATTACATGTTATTTTTTCACCTAGAGACCTGTATTTAGTCTTATGTGTTCAAAAAGGGAAATGAAAACTGGAATACTTTTCATTCTAATTTACGTTTGCCAATGCAGTATTTGTTAATAATGATTTGATCCCTTCACATAACCCAATTAAGAAAGCCAGTCTTCACTGTTAAACTAATTAGGCAAATCGTAGTTGGTTTCTGTCAGAATAAAGGCTGCCTTTATTGAACAATTCATATACCTATGTTAATACAAAGTTCAAGATATATTATGAAAACTACTGAGAAAACTAATTGGACATCAGCAAGAATGTCATTGTATTATTTGTTAATAAGAGATAGAGAATGTTAAGCATTTTATAAAACATTATTTCTCCTTTAGAACCAAGTAATGCTTCCTTTAATGTTTAATATTAATATACTATATGTACTTGAAAAAACGGTTTTCTGTGTGTAAGTGAAGTGCTTTTTTAACCAATCCAGGCTGCCATGACAGAATACTATAGACTGGGTGACTTAACTAAAATTTACTTGTCACGGTCCTGGAGGCTAGGAAGTGTAAGATTAAGGCACTTACAGATTTGGTGATGTCTGGTGAGTCTTCTTCCTGGTTTCCAGAAGACCTTCTCTCTGTACCCTCAAGTGGCAGAAAGCAAGCAAGAGAGCTCTTTGGGGTGTTTTTTATGAGTATGATAATCCTCTTCAGGGAGTCTGAATGATTAAATTACCTCCCAAAGACTCCACCTCCTAACACCATCACATTAGGGTTAGAATTTCAGCATACAAATTTGAGGACAACACAAACATTCAGTGCATGACAGTTCCCCTTCCACATTTAGTAACTGAGTGCATTGATTACACTGCTCAGATCTTCAATGGCTCTATTTTATATTTTTTAAACTTTGTAGTCTACCTCATTTATAACTTTCTGTAATAATTATCACATTTTATTAAATTTTCCAGCTAGAATTGATGATTTACCTGTTTCTCCCTTAAGTCCCTCAGTTACTATTTGAGGATCACTTGAGTTTCCATTGTTTGGTGGGTACGAGTTTAAGGTCAATGTATCTTTTTGTTATATTGTGTCATTTGCCAGTATATAATACCCTTCTTGGGCTCTTAATACTTTAACACATAATCATCCAAAGTTCATAGTTTATCTTTGATTCACTCTTGGTGTTGTACATTTTATGGTTAGCACAAACGTGTAATGACATATATTCACAGTTATAATATCATAGGAGTATTTTTACTGTGAAGCCTAAAAATCCTCTGTGCTCCACATATTTATCTTTCTCCTCCCCCAAGTCCTGGCAGCCACTGATCTTTTTACTGTTTTGCCTTTTCACAGAATGTCACATAGTTGAAATCATGCATTATGCAGGCTTTTCAGATTGGCTTCTTTCACTTACTAATATACATTTAAGTTTCCTCCATGTCTTTTTATGGCTTGAGAGCTTATGTTCTTTTAGCACTAAGTAATATTCCACTATCTGGTTGTACCACAATTGATTTATTCATTCATCTACTGAAGAACATTGTGGTTGCTTCCAACTTTGTGCAATTGTGAATAAAGCTGCTATAAACATCTGTATGCAGGTTTTTGTGTTGACTACATTTTTCAACTCCTTGGGTAAATACCAAGGAGCAGGATCACTGGATCATATGGTAAAAGTACGTTTAGTTTTTAAAGAAACTCCTAAACTGTCTTCCAAAGTGGGTTTACCCATTTTGCATTCCCAACAGCAATGAATAAGAGTTCCTGTTGCTTTATATCCTTGCCAGCATTTGCTGTTGTCAGTGCTCCAGATTTTGGACATTCTAATAGATCTGTAGTGGTATCTCACTGTTGTTTTAATTTACATTTCCTTGATGACATGTGATATGGAGCATCTTTTAATATTCTTATTTGCCATCTGTATATCTTCTTTGGTGAGGTCTGTTAAGGTCTTGGCCCATTTTTTAAATTTGGTTGTTTGTTTTCTTATGTTCACTTTTAAGAGTTCTTTATTATTTTGAATAACAGTCCTTTATCAGATGTGTCTTTTGCAAATATTTTCTCCCAAACTGTGGCTTGTCTTCTAATTCTCTTGATAGTGTCTTTCATAGAGCAGAAGTTTTTAATTTTAATGAAGCTTGGCTTATCAATTATTTCTTCCATGTACTGTGTCTTTGGTAGCTTATCAAAAAGACATCACCATACACAAGGTTATCAAAATTTTCTTCTACGTTAACTTCTAGGAGTTTTATAATTTTGTATATTATGTTTAGATCTGTGATCAACTTTTAATTAACTTTTGTGAAAGGTATAAGTTTGGTGTTTAGATTAATCTTTTTGCATGTGGATTTCCTGTTGTTTCAGCACCATTTGTTGAAAATACTATCTATGCTCCATTGTATTGCCTTTGCTCTTTTGTCAAAGATCATGTGACTATATTTACGGGGTCTATTTCTGGGTTCTCTATTCTGTTCCACTGATATATTTAACTGTTCTTTAGCCAATACCACACTGTCTTGATTACTGTAGCTTTATAGTACATCTTAAAGTCAGATAGCATCATTCCTCCAACTTTTAAAATCTCTTTCAACATAGTATTGGCTATTCTGGATCTTTTGCCACTCAATATTAACTTTAGAATCAGTTTGTTAATAGCCATAAAAATAACTTTCTGGAATTTTGGTTGGGATTGCGTTGAGTCAACAGATCAATTTGGGAAGAACTGAAATCTTGACAGTATTGAGTCTTCCTATCCATGAACATGGAATATCTCTCATTTGTTTAGTTCTTCTTTGATTTCATTCATTATAATTTTGTAGTTTTCTTCACATAGATCTTAAACATATTTTGTTAAATTTATAGCTAAACATTTTATTTTTCTTTGTGCTAACATAAATAGTATAATATTTTAAATTCCAAGTTCCACTTGTACATTGCTGGAGTATAGAAAAGCAATTAACTAATGTATATTAACCTTGCAGGCTTCAACTTTGCCCTAATCACTTATTAGTTTTGGAAGTTTGCTTTTTTTTGTCAATTCTTTGGGATTTTCTACATAGATGATTATGTAATTTATGAACAAAGACATTTTTATGTCTTGCTTCCCCTGTGTATACATTTTAGTTCCTTTTCTTGCCTTACTGCATTAGCAAGAACTGCCAGTATGATGTTGAAAAGTAGCAGTGAGAGGGGACATCCTTGCCTTGTATCTGCTCTTAATGGAAAAGCTTCAAGTTTCTTACCATTAACTATGATGTTAACTGTAGGTTTTTATGTAAATATTCCTTATTACATTGAGAAAGCTTCTCTCTATTCCTAGTTTACTGAGAATTTTTATAACGAATGGGTGTGGATTTTGTCAAATGCTTTTCTGAATCTATTGACATGATTTATGATTTTTCTTTTTTAGTCTCTGATGTGGTGAATGACAGTCCATTAGTTGATTTTCAAGTGTTGAATCAGCCTTGTGTACCTGGGATAAATCCTACTTTGTCATGGTATATAATTCTTTTAATTCATTGCTGAATTTTATTTGCTGATATTTTGTTGAGGATTTTCATGAGAGGTATAGGATTGTAGTGTCTTTACTTGTAATGTCCTTGTCTGTTTTGGTATTAGGGTAATGCTGGCCTCATATAATGAGTTAGGAAGCATAGCCTCTTCTTCTGTCTTCTGAAAGAGATTGTAGAGAATTGATATAATTTCTTCCTTAAATGTTTGCTAGTATTCACCAGTGAATCCACCTGAGCCTGATGTTTTACATTTTAGAAGGTTATTAATTATTGATTTAATTTTTTATTTGGTATGAGTTAATTCAGATAGAATATTTCTTCTGTGAGTTTTGGCAGATGGTGTCTTTTAAGAAATTGGTCTATTTTTCTAGGTTATCAAATTTTGGACATGGATTTGTATAAAGTATTCTTTATGATCCTTTATTTCCCATCATATATGTACTGATGTTCCAGCTTTAATTTTTTATGTTAGTAATTGGTGTTGTCTTTCTTTTTTTTTTCTTAGTTGGCCTGGCTAGAGTCTAATCAATTTTACTGATCTTTTCAAAGAACCAACTTTTACTTTTATTGATTTTTTTCTGATTTCATGTTTTCAATTTCATGGATTTCTGCTCTAAATCTTTTGATTTATTTTTCTTCTGGCTCCCTCAACACAGTTTCTGCTAGTGATTCTCAGCTCAATTAAGCTGACTCCCTGTATTTGCTTATCTCTCCAATCTTGTGGCCAGTGGGTTTCCCCTGCATCCTCCCCTCTCACAGAACCATGAAGAGTTGATTTTTCAGCCTGTCCAGCTTTTTATTTGTTGTTAGAAACAGAGGGGCTACTCTAAGTTCCTTCCATGTGGAAACAGAAACTGGAAACTTTGTGTCTTTTTTCTTATTTTTGTCTTATGTTGCTAGTATTTTACCTTATACCTTTAAGAAATAATCTTACTTTTAATTATTTGTCTTTCTCTTCAAATAGCTTCCTTTCAGTGGAATATGTACTTTATTGTATTTTATATTTTTAAAGGATTTGTGATCTTTAGGTATTTAGTTTTGGTCTATGAGTTTGTGCTCTCTTGGTAGCATGTTACTTTGGTAATAAGATTGGTCCAGCAACAGGCTCTTATCCATGAGTTTGAAGAGGAGTGGAAGGCCCCAGGTACCTCCAATCCAGTGTGATCCCTCCTACTTGTGTCCTCACCTTAGTACTCCTCCTTCCTCACCCCCACATGTCAGGTGAATATCTTTAGTCTTGGTTTCACCTTTAAATTCTTAGGGAGTAGCAGCATTTGTAGAGCAATTTCCTGGGTATAATTTACCCTGAGAGGGGAGGTAAAAGTGAAAACTCAAGAAGCCAAAGCTGTGGCCTTTGAACAAATTTTAAAACCAACTCTTTACTCCACTAAAACCTTTGCATTGCCTTGATATCCTGTGGACACCAGTATCAGCTGTTTTTGCCAATTTCTGCAGCAAAAGGACAGGTAGTCATTGTTCCAAAGCAATGTGGAGAGTAAAAGCAAGAGCCAATTTTTTTTTTTTTTCTTTTTTTTGCGGGCCTCTCACTTTTATGGCCTCTCCCGTTGCGGAGCACAGGCTCCGGACGCGCAGGCTCAGCAGCCATGGCTCACGGACCCAGCCGCTCCGTGGCATGTGGGATCCTCCGGGACCGGGGCACGAACCCGCGTCCCACACATCGGCAGGCGGACTCTCAACCACTGTGCCGCCAGGGAAGCCCAAGAGCCGATTTTTAAAAGAATATCTACAGGGCTTCCCTGGTGGTGCAGTGGTTGAGAGTCCGCCTGCCGATGCAGGG
>NW_006788130.1:1298619-1337301 GCF_000442215.2 Lipotes vexillifer
GAGAGCCCCGCGAAAAAAAAAAAAAAAAAAAAAAAAAAAAGAATATCTTCAACCTAATCTCAGCACTTCATCTAGTTGCCCTCTGATCCAGGCCAGCAGCCATGCATCTCCCACACTTACTGGTCATCCTGCCTTGTCAGTATGTATACTTTGTTGTTTTTATTAGTTTCTTAAATCTGTGTTCTCTTCTTGCTTCTATAAATTCTTCAGGTTTGATTTTGGGTAAGGAAGCCCATATTCTATGCTATATACCCTCCTGACAGTAACTAGTAATCTCACTTTCTGAAATGTCTAGTATTTTTTAACTATAACCCCTACACAATATGTATATACAACTCCCCACTTTATATAGATATAGATTTTTTAAATGAAAATTACTGATAAATAAATCCTAAGATGTGGCAAAATAGCAAATGTATGGAATGCAGTAAGAAATGTGTGTATGAAAGGAGGCAGGGCTAGCCAGGTTTTGAAATGAGCAAAAGATGTTTGCAAGGCAAAATACCAGATTCAGTCAAACAAGACACTGGCAAAGTCAAGAAATCCCAAATGAAGGGTTAAGGCCAAATAAATATCAACAAAAGTGCTGATTAATGTTTATTACATTGTATATATTATAAAAATAACATATAATGTAATAAATTCATATTTAACAAGCTGATTAAAATGTACAACTTTTACATGTAGCATACAAAAAGATGAGTTAAGATTTACAAGTTAGAAATTTGATCATCCTGTACTGTTATCAATATTTTTAAGAGAACTTTAAATCCCCTTATCCAGAAAACTATTTTCAAAATACAATTTATCTTTTACCTTGACTGACAGAAAGTTCGGCTTTAAAAACATTGTGTCTATTTCCACTTTAATGTTCTATATACAAGCTGATGCATATATTTTTCAAAGTAGGTACACTTTAATGATAAATGAAACATACATGTGATGCACAGAATTTGTTTGTTTTTACTGAGCAATGCATTCAAACAACGTTAAATGTCTTAACGTTCTATTTCTGCAGTCAGTTGTTGCATTCATATGGCAGATTGCAGAGGCAAAATTATTTCGTTTCTTTTTTTTTTTTTGACATGCAGGATCTTAGTTCCATATCCAGGGATCAAACCTGTGCCCCCTGCAGTGGAAGCACAGAGTCCTAACCACTGCACCACCAGAGAATTCTATTTCTATTTTATGCTATGGTAAAATTTTGCCTATCTATAATCTGATTGGTGAATTATTTCAGAGAATGGAAAATATTTGTATGGTTTTTCCCAATAAAAATTCCAAGAATTAAGTTTAAATAATAATGCTAGACTTAAAAATTATAACTTTGAAATAGTTGTAGAGATTGTGTTCTCTTAGCCATCAGTTCTCTTTACAATACCACAGTTGCACATCTTCCCCAGTCTGTATTTCATAGTCCACACAGCACTTAAGGCATGCACTACATCTAAATTGTCACCTAATTAGAAGTTTCACCTGAGTTTGCTTAGTATGGATCAACTGCTTCTTCCTTTGAAGATGCCACTGCCCCTGGAACTAAAAACATAGACCTGATGGCATATCCTATGTTTTTGGCAATGATTCCAGAGAAGGCTATGTTGTCTTTGAGTTAGTTATTACAGTAGTAGTTCTTTCAGCTTCAAAAGGTACATCAGGTTAAATTTATGGAAGAGACAGTTTGGAGCATAGAAATTTACATGCAATGGAAAGAATCACACTCTTATTTGAAGAAATCTGTCATACAACAGTAGTCTCTGAGTCACAAATATAGACTTCTGTAATCTTTGTGTACCCAGGGACACCTGTATCTGATGTGGCTTTACAGCTATGTTTTAAATTTTATATTACCATCTCTACAGTTACTTTTGAAAATTAGCTTTCAAAATACTGATTTTTAAAAAATTCTTCGGGAACATTTGGATTATCTTACTTAAAACTTGGAATTCACAGCTGCCTGTAAGAAAACAAACACATACCATAAAGCTCCAAAAGAATACCCCAAATATTGACTTCTTCAGCTTTAACAACTTTAATTTGTCTCATAAAATGTAATGTTAACCAATAGTAAAATCTCTCTATGGAAACCCACCTCCTCAAACTATGGTGGTTAACGTTGATTTGTCTATGAGTCTGTCTAGGTTAGTTCACTTTAACCTTACCTTTTTGACTTCTGTATGTGGCCAAATGGGAAGAATATTTATGGTTTCTGCCCTTACAAAAGAAGAATTCAGTAAAAGCATCAGGTATAGTGTTGAGCTGAATCCTGCTTACTTTCAAATAGTGGCGAAATTTGAGGGGTTTGTTGAGGCTGACACTTTGTTGAAGAAACTGTGAGATACCCAATGAGTCACAGGAACACTGAAAATAGACACATTTTATCAGTTTAATTAACATTTTAAAATATTTCCGTCATTTTTCTGGAAATTCTGAAAGTTACTCTGTTATATATAAGAATCCTTGAGCAATTTATGAATCCCACAGAACTTTGGTTTTCTTAGGCAAGCGTTATAAACTTTGCCTGACCTGCTCTTCTGCAGCAGGCATTCTTTCTGATATCTGATAAGCATTTAATTATAATCACTCATTGTGGTTTCAAAGACAAGTTAACACTGAAGGTTTTTTTTTGTTTTTTTTTTTTTGCGGTACGCGGGCCTCTCACGGTGGTGGGCTCTCCCGTTGCGGAGCACAGGCTCCGGATGTGCAGGCTCAGCGGCCATGGCTCACGGGCCCAGCCGCTCCACGGCACGTGGGATCTTCCCGGACCGGGGCACGAACCCGTGCCCCCTGCATCGGCAGGCGGACTCTCAACCACTGCGCCACTAGGGAAGCCCAACACTGGAGTATTTAACTAGATCCTTGGAAATATTTTGTTCAGGGATTTAACAGTGATTGTTGTCTTAGTTACTCTGGGTTGTTATAACAAAATACCAAAATCTTGCTGCCTAATAAACAAAATCAGTGTGCCAGCACAGTTGGGTTCTGGTGAGAGCCCTTTTCTGCTTTTCAGATGGCGGTCTTCTCATTGTACCCTCACATGGTAGAGAACAGAGCAAGATAAACAAGCTCTATCATGAATCTTATAAAGGCAATAATCCCGTCCTTGAGAGCTCTGCTCTTATGACTTCAACTAATTCTAATTACCCAGCAAAGACCCAACTTCCTAATACCATCACATTAAGGGGTAGAATTTCAGCAAGTTATTGGGAGAAAAACAAACATTCATTCCAGAACAATTATATATGTATCAAAATAATGATCAGTTTACAAAGACTGTGTGTTGTTTTTAATATTTATATTTGTTAATATTTTTCTGAATGCAAACACATGGTTTCTGGAACAAAGCAGATCTTTATTCACTTACAGCCAATAACCACGCGCATTCTTCAAGGCCCAATTTTCCCTTTCAGGGCAACATAATGTGAGCAAGATAAGAGATCATCCCAGAGTTTGTACTGTAGGCAAGACCTTGAAAACACGTATCTAGGGGATTATATATAGGAGTGGGTCAGCTGTCCCCTCCTCTCTTCCTTATAGATGGAGAGAAGACTTTTGCTCCTAATATAAACAATTCTCTTGGAAGTTCAAAAGTAAAGGAGCTCGGAATATAAATTTATGTTTCTAGGGGGAATATCAAACTAGTATCTCTAAGCTTTAGAACCTCTGGGACATCTCAATGGTCCTGTGCCTTATCCCCCTTGAAATGCAAACAGATACAGCTCTGGAGGTAAATCTCTATCCAGAATTCTCTATTTAGTCAGTCATAAGTTAATTTTCATGAGCTCTTTTAATTCAGGTCCCAAGTTTTAGTAAAATTGCACAGAAAGCCCCTACCTGTGCAGAAAGATAAAAATATTTTCTTCATAGTTCCTTATTATAACTTTAGCTAATAAAAAGAGCACAATAGTGTTGAAGAGACAATGCATGCTTTGTCATTTTGTTCACAAAATTGGCAACATTTGATATAACAAAATGAAAAATCCTTAATAAAATAAAAACATATCAGATAAAACACATCCCTCAATTATTCATGAAATCACTGTTCCAGACAGTTGAACAAATAAAGAAAATGTGGTCATTTATTTACTTTTGCTTCATTCATAGAATAGGGAACTCTTCTTCTATAAAAGACAATTCATAAAATTATTTTCATAATATTTTTAAATATTTTATTGTTTGATGGATAATCTTAGAAATACAGTCTCATAATACTTAGGTGTATAGTTTTGTTATTTTAATATATTCATTAATGGATAAAATATCTTGTGGTTCAAGAAGAGAATATCCCTCTTTGGAAAGTCTTAAGTAGGTAAAGGTCACAGCATATATAACTGCATTACAAAGGGGTATCCATATGGATATGATACTGACATTGCTCATCAAAAAAGAAGGGGTCTTTAAAAAACAAATTTTAAAAAATTTAAGACTATCCTTTGAAAAACAAACTTCAAAAATGTAAAGAATACACTGAAGCAGAAAGAAAAACCCACTTGGTTTGTATAACATCAATGCATTTTTGCGTTTGTATTCAACATTACCCTAATAACTCAAATACATTGTTATCCTCAGGAATTTCATTAGATAATTTTTTTGTGTGTGCGATATCCAACCGCCAGGGAATGGAACCATCACAATGGGAATAAAGAAAACAATAAATTGCCTCTTTATTCTTCCAAGAAGAGTATTAGATCAAATCATAATGAGAGACAATCATTTTAAAATATTTCTTTTGTAAATCTAGTAAAAGCAACAAAAAAAACTTGTATACTAGTTACAAGAGGGGAAAAATGAACCTTATGCAGTATTTCTTAGGAAAAGTGACCAAACTTCCAATAGCATTAGGTAATTGCATTTGTATTATAGTGGTATTGATTGATAGTTGTATTTTGCTAAATAAAGAATTATACCAGTGGGAACAGATAAACATTATACAGATAAACATTATACCCTGTGAATAATGCAGATGGAATACACTAGAAATGATGATACACATGGCTAAGTAGAACTATCTTTCTTTAAACTATAATTTAAAAATCTTTAAAGCAATCCTAACTAAGTTTGTGCTATGAGTACCCCAGTCTATACACCTTGCTATTCCTGAATGTACGCTTTTCAGTATCCACATATCTCTTGTCAGAACTGTGCTTTAGCATACTGAGAAGTCAGCTTCTCAATCTTCTGAAAAGAATATTGCTGTGTTAGTAAGCTAACTTGATTGCCTTTCTATGTTTCTAATAGGTTAGCTTGAATAGCTTCATAATGTCAATAGTCATTTAGAAAATGGTGTTATTTGGAGAGAATGTGATCTCCTTTTCCCTATTGGCATCGTCAGGCCAGACTTCCACAGCCAAAGAGATGAGGAGCCATGAGGCAATTAAACAATAAATGTGAAGTCAGCCTCCTCACTTTTACTCAGAATTGGACTAATTCCATCAAACAGATTGGGACAAACACCCATGAAAGCCAAAACCAGAGGCAATGATTCCAAAGAAAAGAAGGTGTTGTAAAATTCCAGCCATGTCCTCTAGGCCACAGGCCAAAGGGAGAATTTTCTAATGGTTTATGTGAAGGTACAACCCTCTTTCATTCTTAAAATTAAGAATGATTGCCTCAGTCATACCCTCATTTCATCTGTTCACAGAAAAAAATCGTATATACTTTTCTACTTTTCTCAAACTGACAATCAAAATCCAAGTTAAATATGAAATGTTCCACATGATAAACCAGAACTATATAGACAGGTAATGTAAACACAAAATCATCATTACATTTCCTAACCTTTTTTTAACGATCTATCCTTTCTCTAGTCCTTGATGTAGAAATACTAGCATTGTGTCTTCAAAATTTGTAAACTCTGAGCAACCTCTGAGAACTCTTAGTTTTACTCTGACTTTAATCTGTCAGAGTTAACTACATCTTCTTATCTATTATTCCTCTTACATTTGTAAGGGAAAAATTATGCTTCAATGGAAATCTATGCATTGTCTATAACACACCCTCCCAGGTTACCTCATTCTGATTTTATGGGAACTATTTTATAACTTTGTAAGTTGTCGGTAACTGATAGCAATGCAAACATCATTCTTTTCTGTAGACATAGAAGTGATTTTTGTCCCGTGGAGGGACACCCTGTGGAGAAAACACTAAATAATAAAAACTTTAAAGTGTGTTCCACTTTACATTTGTTTGAGAGTCACGATTTCATCCTTTAAAAAAACTCTGTCTGTTCATGTTGGCTCCATCATGGCTGGGTATACTTTGCCAAGTGGTCCTCATTTTATGCAGCTTAATTCACCAGGACTGCCATGAGTAGAATGAAAGGACATTTAGTATCCAGTACAATATTTCATTTCTTTACATGGTCTTCAAACTTCTTATGTAAGAATAGACACCATTATAAAGTTTAATTAATCACCTGTTACAGCAGGTTATTGAGTTAGTCAAGAAAAAAAAATAGGCGAATAGCCTATAACCCTCAATATAATGGAAATGACATGAACAAACTCAAGGAGATCAGAATGCACAGTGTAACAATAAGTATGTCAGATTAACTGGAATTCTGACTAAATAACTAGGAGAACTTGCAATGCAAAATGTCAGAAAAATCTCAGGAAAATATTTTAAGGAGGAAGAGTGACCGGTTGTATGCAATACTTTGTCTTAAAAATTCCCTTTATTTTTGTATTTGAATAATAGAAATGGTGGGTGACTTTAGTTTATACTTTTCTTTTATATGTAAAAATACTGTATTTAAATTAATTAACCAAGGAGCTGATGTACTGTGTGAGCTTTTGGCTTCTCAGATTTTCTATTAGCTATAGCATTACAATGAAACACATGCATATTTAATTAATATATGAAATACATTATCCAATGATTTTGACAATAGTTGGTTAGGAGAATCATGCACAAATAATTATTTCAATGTAAGTTGAATAATGTACATTTTATACATTTTTCCTTATTAAATTTCTTTAGTACTAATTACTGTCCACACTATGGTCCTATAGTAGCATATATTTCTCAATTTTCTTAACTCTGTAAGTCTGTAACATATAGTGACTCTACAGTGTCACAGAGTAAGGATGTTTGTGAAATGCTGCTTTCAAAAATGACAAATGAAAATACACACTGACAACGGTATAGACTTT
Source organism: Lipotes vexillifer (assembly GCF_000442215.2). Lineage (NCBI taxonomy): Eukaryota > Metazoa > Chordata > Mammalia > Artiodactyla > Lipotidae > Lipotes > Lipotes vexillifer. Next base: position 1,305,768 of record NW_006788130.1, read on the forward strand.
AGCATACTATGGTGGGTGCTCTGTCTTTCTCTCTCTCTATTTAATGGACTCTGTCCCAGGGTACTGCTCAGAGAAGGAACAGTCAAAATTGCTTCTTCCTTTGGCTCAAACATCTTAGAAAAATTGTAAACCCCACAGAGCTTAAAGCAAGAACACCCATAGGGTTGTGCAACTCTCTCATTTTTAGTTTTCTTTTCCTTTGTTATGGACCTTTAAAAACTAAGGTTTGTTATAGTTTAAAGAGGAAGGATTTCAAAGAAAAGCAAAACATTTGTGAAATGATAAATATTATGTTTATACCTTGTTAGTGAGCTTCTTGAAAGTGCTTACAGCTTTGAGATAGAGTAAAAGTAAAGAATATTGGGTAAATAATATTCCCTGCAGAGTGAAAGTCATGCAGAGAGAGAAATCAAGCAGAGAAACTTAGAAAGCCTACATCACATGAGATGGTTTTCCACAGGAAATTCTCCCTCTGAATTTACACATAGTTCAGAATGACATAAAATGCTTTTTCATTGATAATGACAGAAGTTTAAATAATTTTCAGGTGATGTCTATACAAAAATTATAAATTGAATCATAATTCAAAGTTTCAGTTCAATCCAGTAATCCTACTTCCAGAACATAGAACACTTCTGATGTGATAATTCAAAGTGGAATACAGAGATGACACAGTTTTCTTGTGAAATATTGCATTTTTTTCTCAGAGAACTACTGTATATAAAAAGTTAAAAATCAAACTAAATTTGACAAAACTATTCAACAAATATGTGTTACTTACCTACTATGTGTAGGCATGATTCTAGGAGCTGGAAATACAATAAGAACAGATATAATATCTGCTTTCATTGAGTTACATTCTATTGGAGAAGGCAGGCTCTAAACATATAAACAAATGATACATAATATAATTTTAAAGAGTGGCAAGTGTTGTGAAGAGGAGTAGTTGTAGTAGTTGTAGGGAAGGAATAACTAGAAAAATTGAAGAGTGAAAGCTACTTTGGCTAGAGTGTCCAGAAAACTCTGACAGAATAGGTGAAATCTGAACAGAGATCTGGATGATGAGAAGGATTTAAGTATATGAAGATCTATGGCAGGAGCATTCAGACAGAGAGAGTAATATACACAAAGATTTTGAGGCTACAATGCGTTTATATATTTTGGAGATGGAAAAAATTCCAGGGTGGCCTGAACAGCATGAATACTGAGGAAGGGAGAAGTAGAAAAGAGGACAGAGTTGGCTTTCTCAGGAAAAGGTTGACAAGATCCAAACAAAATGAAGGACATGGGTCAAAAAAATGGAATTTGGCTAAACAAATCTCCTACCCCCTCCAAAAATCATACCTATTCAAAACTAGGAGACACGCTTTCTTCAAAACCTGTGTTTTGTGACAGTTAATTTTATGTGTCAGCTTGACTGGGCTAAAGAATACTTAGATAGCTTGTAAAATATTATTTCTGAAGGTGTTTATGAGAATGTTTTCAGAAGAGATTAACATTTGAATCAGTAGACTGACTAAAGAAGATCTGCCCTTACCAATGTGAGGTGAGGCATCATCCAACTGTTAATGGCCTGAATAGAACAGAAAGGCAGAAGAAGGGCCAATTCTCTCTTTCTTTTTGAGCTGGGAAATCTATCTTCTCCTGCCCTCCAACATTGGAGTTTCTGGTCCTCAGGCCTTTGGTCTCTGGGACTTTATTGAGAAATGGTCTAAGAACCATTGAATAAGAGCTGAATACTAAGGAAACTTAAAGCTTAGTGTGGTAAGTGTGTTCACAGGCACAATAGTGTTTAGAAGATACTACTTTTGAGGAGGAGGAAAGAAACTTGGAAGAGAAAGGCACCACTTAGAGGCCTAATGGTGGGAAAAAGAAAGAAAAGAAACAACAAATCAGAGGATGAAAAGTAAGGGTCCCATCACAAAATCATCAGATTCACCAAAACTTCTCAATCAAAAAAAGGTGCCATGCATTTAAGAAACTTCATTTAACTACCAACAGGAAAGGGTACATAGAATGTTGACTTCTCTTTAAAAAGATCTGTAATTGTTAGTGCAGAAAAAAAATTAGCACAAATTAAAATAAATGGGACAGGGCAGGCATCATCCATAAAAAGATACAATTAGAGTAAAACAGGAGACCTTCAAGATGGCAGAGGAATAAGATGTGGAGATCACCTACCTACCCACAAATACATCAAGAATACATCTACATGTGGAACAGCTGCTACAGAACACCTACTGAATGCTGGCAGGGGACCTCAGACTTCCAAAATTTTGCTTTCTGTGTTTGATTTGTTTCTGGTTGCATGTTTTCATTAGTTTAGTTTTTAGTGTTTGTTTTCATTTTGGGGTTTGTTTATTGGTTTGGTTGTTCTCTTCTTTTGGTTCTCTTTCTTTTTTCCTTTTCTTTTTGTGAGTGTGTCTATGTATGTTTCTTTGTGTGATTTTGTCTGTTTAGTTTTGCTTTTACCAGGTGCCTTGGGGTTTTGTCTGTTCCTTTGTTTGGGTTTGTTTGTTTGTTTGTTTTCTTCCATGCCCTGTGGCTTGCAGGGTCTTGGTGCTCTGGCTGGGGGTCAGGCCTGAATCTGTGAGGTGGGAGAGCCGAGTTCAGGACATTGGACCATCAGAGAACTCCCAACCCCACTGAATGTTAATCAGCAAGGGCTCTCCCAGAGTCCTCAGTCTCAACACTAAGACCCAGCGCAACCCAATGGCCAGCAAGCTCCAGTGCTGGATGCCTCACACCAAACAACAAGCAAGACAGGAACACAATCCGACCCATTAACAGAGAGGCTACCTAAAGTCATACTAAGCTCACAGACACCCCAAAACACACCACTTGAAATGGCTCTGCCCATCAGAGGGACAAGATCCAGCTCCACCCACCAGAACACAGGCACCAGTCCCCCACCCCCCTGCCCCCAGGAAGCCTACACAAGCCACTGGACCAACCTCACCCATGGGGGACAGATAGCAGAAATAAGAGGAACTATGACCCTACAGCCTGTGGAAAGGAGACCCCCAAAAAAGTAAGTTAAACAAAATGAGAAGACAGAGAATTATGCAGCAGATGAAGGAGCAAGGTAAAAACCCACAAGACCAAACAAATGAGGAGGAGATAGGCAGTCTACCTGAAAACGAATTCACGCTAATGATAGTAATGATGATTCAAAATATCGTAAATAGAACGGAGAAAATATAACATAATAACATAACAATAGCAGGTGTAACATAATAGTAACATAGCAGGTGACTTTAACACCCCCCCTTTACACCGATGGACATATCATCCAAACAGAAAAATATAGAAACACAAGCTTTAAATGACAGAGTAGACCAGATATATTTAATTGATATTTATAGAGCATTTCATCTGAAAACAGCAGATTACACATTCTTCTCAAGAGCACATGAAACATTTTCCAGGATACATCACATCTTGGGTCACAAATCAAGCCTCAGTAAATTTAAGAAAATTGAAATCATATCAAGCATCTTTTCTAACCACAACATTATGAGACCAGTTATCAATTACAGGGAAAACAAACTGTAAAAATACAAACACATGGATGCTAGACAACACACTACTAAATAACCAAGAGATCACTGAAGAAATCACAGAGGAAATCAAACAATACCTAGAAACAAATGACAATGAAACTATGATGACTCAAAAGCTATGGGATGCAGCAAAAAGCAGTTCTAAAAGGGAAGTTTATAGGAATACAGTCCTACCTCAAGTAACAAGAAAAAACTCAAATAAACAACCTAACTTTACACCTAAAGCAATTAGAGAAAGAAGAAAAAAAAAAAAACACTAAAGTTAGCAGAAGGAAAGAAATCATAAAGATCTGTTCAGAAATAAATGAAAAAGAAATGAAGGAAACAATAGCAAAGCTCAGTAAAACTAAAAGCTGGTTCTTTGAGAAGATAAACAAAATTGATAAACCATTAGCCAGCCTCATCAAGAAGAAAAGGGAGAAGACTCAAATCAATAGATTTAGAAATGAAAAAGGAGAAGTAACAACTGACACTGCAGAAATACAAAGGATCATGAGGGATTACTACAAGCAAGTACATACCAATAAAATGGACAACCTGGAAGATATGGAAAAATTCATAGAAAAGCACAACCTTCTGAGAGTGAACCAGGAAGAAATAGAAAATATAAACTGACCAATCACAAGCACTGAAATTGAAACTGTGATTAAAAATCTTCCAACAAATAAAATCCCAGGACCAGGGGTCTTCACAGGTGAATTCTATCAAACATTTAGAGAAAAGTTAACACCTGTTCTCAAATTCTTCCAAAATATAGCAGAGGGAAAACACTCCCAAACTCATTCTACAAGACCACCATCACCCTTATACCCAAACGAGCCAAAGATGTCAAAAAAAAAAAAAAAGAAAACAACAGGCCAATATTACCAATGAACATAGATGCAAAAATCCTCAATAAAATGCTAGCAAACAGAATCCAACAGCACATTAAAAGGATCCTACACCATGATCAAGTGGGATTTATCCCAGGAATGCAAGAATTCTTTGATATATGCAAATCAATCAATGTGATACACCATATTAACAAATTGAATGATAAAAACCATATGATAATCTCAATAGATGCAGAAAAGGATTTCAACAAAATTCAACACCCATTTATGATAAAAACTCTCCAGAAAGTGGGCATAGAGCGAACCTACCTCAACATTATAAAGGCCATATATGACAAACCCACTGCCAACATCATTCTCAATGGTGAAAAACTGAAAGCATTTCCTCTAAGATCAGGAACATGATAAGGTTGCCCACTCTCACCACTATTATTCACTATAGTTTTGGAAGTTTTAGCCACAGCAATCAGAGAAGAAAAGAAATAAAAGGAATCCAAGTTGGTAAAGAAGTAAAATTGTCACTGTTTGCAGATGACATGACATTTTACATAGAAAATCTTAAAAATGCCACCAGAAAACTACTAGAGCTAATCAATGAATTTGGTAAAGTAGTGGGATACAAAATTAATGCATGGAAATCTCTTGCATTCCTATATACTAACAATGAAATATCAGAAAGAGAAATTAAGGAAACACTCCCACTCACCATTGTAACCAAAAGAATAAAATACCCAGGAATAAACCTCCATAAGGAGTCCAAAGACCTGTATGCAGAAAACTATAAGACACTGATGAATGAAATCAAAGATGATACAAACAGATGAAGAGATATACCATGTTCTTAGACTGGAGGAATCAACATTGTGAAACACAAAAGACCCCAAATAGCCAAAGAATCTTGACAAAGAAAAACGGAGCTGGAGGAATAAGGCTCCCTGACCTCAGACTATACTACAAAGCTACAGTAATCAAGACAGTCTGGTACTGGCACAAAAACAGAAATATAGATCAATGGAACAGGATAGAAAGCCCAGAGATAAACCCACACACATTTGGTCACCTTATCTTTGATAAGGAGGCAAGAATATACAGTGGAGAAAGACAGCCTCTTCAATAAGTGGTGCTGGGAAAACTGGACAGCTACATGTCAAAGAATGAAATTAGAACACTCCCTAACACCATACACAAATATAAATTCAAAATGGATTAAAGACATAAATGTAAGGCCAGACACTATCAAATTCTTAGAGGAAAACATAGGCAGAACACTCTATAACATAAATCACTGCAAGATCCTTTTTGACCCACCTCCTAGGGTGATGGAAATAAAAACAAAAGTAAACAAATGGGACCTAATGAAACTTCAAAGCTTTTGCACAGCAAAGGAAACCATAAACAAGACAAAAAGACAACCTTCAGAATGGGAGAAAACATTTGCAAATGACGCAACTCACAAGGGATTAATCTCCAAAATATACAAACAGTTCCTGCATCTCAATATCCAAAAAACAAATAACCCAATTCAAAAATGGGTGGAAGGTCTAAATAGACATTTTTCCAAATAAGACATACAGATGGCCAAAAATCACATGAAAAGATGCTCAAAATCACTAATTAGTAGAGAAATGAAAATCAAACTACAATGAGGTATCACCTCACACCAGTCAGAATGGCCATCATCAAAAATTCTAGAAACAAGGCTGGTGGGTGTGTAGAAAAGGGAACCCTCTTGCACTGTTGGTGGGAATGTAAACTGATATAGCCAACATGGAGAACAGTATGGAGATACCTTTTAAAACTAAAAATAGAACTACCATATGATCCAGCATTCCCACTACTGGGCATATACCCAGAGAAAACCATAATTCAAGAAGAGTCATGTACCACAATGTTCATTGCAGCACTATTTACAATAGCCAGGACATGGAAGCAACCTAAATGTCCATCAATAGATGAGTGGAATATTACTCAACCATAAAAAGAATTGAAATTGAGTTATTTGTAGTTAGGTGGATGGACTTATGGTCTGTCATACAGAGTGAAGTAAGTCAGAAAGAGAAAAATACCATACGCTAACACATATATATGGAATCTAAAAAAAAAAAAAAATAAGTGGTCTTGAAGAACCTAGGGGCAGGACAGGAATAAAGACGCAGACATAGAGAGTGGACTTGAGGACATGGGAAGGGGGAAGGGTAAGCTGGGATGAAGTGAGAGAGTGACATTGACATATATGCACTACCAAATGTAAAATAGAAAGCTAATGGGAATCAGCCGCATAGCACAGGGAGGTCAGCTCTGTGCTTTGTGACCACCTAGAGGGGTGGGATAGGGAGGGTGGGAGGGAGGGAGAAGCAAGAGGGAGGGGATATGGGGATATATGTATAGGTATAGCTGATTCTTTTGTTGTACAGTGGAGAGTAGCACAGCATTGTAAAGCAATTATAGTCCAATAAAGATGTGTTAAAAACAAAGGGTAAAACAGAAGGAGATAATACTAATTAGCTAAGTAAAAAACTACCCCAAATCCAAGCACAAAGGTGAAAACATTTATGATATAATATTTCAAAATTATTTAATTATAATTAAACAATGAAAGATATGACAGGATACTACTAGTCAGAAATTCAAACACTTAGAATAGAAATTTACAAAGTTGTGAAATCAGAGTAGATAGCACTCAGGAAAAGAAATTAAATAAGAAAACAAAATTACCTCTAATAGGAAAACTAAATAAAAATATACCAAGGGGATCATCTTTAGTGAGGTATACTATGGAAACATTTTATGGTGCTGTAAATCTCAATTATGGTGATGGTTACAGAACTCTACACAATTGCCAAAACTTTTCAAATTGTATGCTTGTGTGACTTTTATTCTATATATAATATATATAATAAATAAAATAAATATATTAAGAAAGAATTTTAAAAACCTTTCACTATATATATATATATATATATATATATATATATTAATAAGGAAAGGTGGATAAAGTATAAAAATTATTTCACCATATATGAAATCTGTGGAGAAAAGAGTTCTTCCAGGTGATTGTTGGCCTTTTTTTCCTTAGGAAGTATTTGTTGATTATGCGCATAAGCTGAGATTCCAATTTGCCCCCAGCAAAGGCACCAAAACTGTGGGAGAGAGAATCAGCAGTGTTTCATTGGACTCCTGTGGTGAATTGAAAACCAAAGGAACTTTGAATGCAACTATGGGTTTCCTCATTTTCTGGCAGATTAATGGGGCAGACTGACCTCTAAGTCAACGTGAAATCTTCTTAGTTTTACAGTGCTTGAGAGACAAATGAACTGTGAGGGGGTGGCTGCCTCAAACACATTACCAGGCAGCCCCTAAGGACATCTGCCAAATTTTTAAGCAATGAGTAAAGGGTAAAAATTAACTTAATATTTACTCAAAAGCAGACCTGTACTTCACAGTCTCTCAGGGCTCTGGATATTAGAGATCCATTCTGTTCTCAAGCAAAAACCCAAGAGGGTCACATGCAAGGAAAGGGAGCAAATCAAAAGTAGAGTTAAGTCTTACCAAACTGGAAGCTTGGCCCTGACTTGGTTCTATTCCTGATGGATTTCAGCAATCAACTTTCCCCTAGTGGGGAAAGATAACATCTGAAGGAGCCCCTATAACATTATGAAACAAAATGTCAAGAAAACATTAAAAAAAATCATTAGACATACAAAAAGTCCAGGAAATATGGCTAATAAAGACAAAAATAAATAATAGAAACAGGTCCATAGACGGTTCAGATTTTTGAGTCATCAAAGGCTTTACTGATTAATAGTATATTTTTTTCTAAAAATATGAATAATTGATAACAAATGATAGAACCAGAGAGAGAAGCCCCACCTCAGTTTTATCTTTCAGTGTCCTTCCAGTGGCCTCTGTTGGCAAAGACTAGCATCATGCCAGTTTAGAAAGAAGAAATAGTTACAAGGTCTTCTTCAAGCATTACAAAGCAGAGCAAGGAAAAGTGACTTTGGAGCCAAGGGACAATAAATTGATAAGAGGCGGAGTAGGTGATGCTGACCACTGCATGCATTATTGATGTTTCTTATTGTGAGAATAACAATGAGTGTAGGTGTATAGATGTGGGGTTAAAGTTTTCTTTATTTTAATTTTATTATTGGGACTAAATAGATAATTTTCTAAAAAGGCACAAAGATTTCTAAAATACCTGTCTTCAAGTAACAGAAACAAATTTAAATTAGCTTAAGCAAAATGAAAGACTTAACCAAGAAAAAGTATTTTATGAATTTGCATAACTCAATTTCAGGAAGCACAAGAGTGGAATTTGTCAAATGGATACTCATCATAGAAGTCTCTTTCTCTCATCTATTATGCTCTTCTCTTTATATATATTTTTTATTTTCTTAACCAAACTTTGTCGAATGGTATGAGACCTGGATACTGGCAGGAACAGACACATTTGTCCTTAGATATAAGTCTCTCAAAGATTCAATTTAAAATATCCTAAAGAAGACTTTGGTATGACGTGTCAAATTACCTGCTAGAATCTACCAGTAGTGCCAAAAGAATAGAACGTTATGATTAACTCAGGATAGGTCACATGAATACCCCTTTGCCTCCTGGCCACAGGAAAAGATGGACACGTTCATTGAAGAAAAATTATGAGCCAGTTAGCCACATACATTCTGGGTCTACTAGAAACATTATGAAAAATAAGTATATCAATTGGTAATTGAAGACAATATCATACTCACTATAGAATAAAATATAAAGTCCTTAAAAATAAACTGGGGAAAACAAGTTCAAGGCAGATAAGAAAAAAATTTTAATCTTACTAAAGAATATAGTAAAAAGATGAGTGTAGATTTCTCTTTGATAGTAGACACAATCTATACATCCTTTGGAATGGCAAATACATACACACACACACACTCAAAACAAGATACTGTATTTTAGAACGTGACCAAATGATATTTAGGTATTACAATTCATTCAAAGAAATGGAGAAATGTTCTGCTTCTGGGATAGAGTGTTCTCCTTGAGCAGAAGAGCTCCTCTGATTATTTAATACTGCTGACATTGACTAAATCATTAAAAAAATTATTTTTGAGAACCTCGTGGAGAGAAAATTTACAGTCAGGCAATGATGTGAAGACCAAATATCATGCAATTAATTAAGTCAGCATTTACTTCAAGGTAATTTGACAATCTCTAAGGACCTGTAACCTGAGTTTAAAAAGACTGTAAGTGGCATAAGAGGGACAGAGACTGAGAACTTATTATGAAAGTTTAGATTGAGAGACCCCGCACAAATCTGAGACTATTAAAGAGTAATTCTGTCAATTGTAAGAGAAACTATAATGCACCAAAGGCACTTCACCTGGTATGGCATTCTGGATTGACAGCTATTTTCTCTCAAAATATTTCAGGTAGTATACATTCATTCTCACTTTTATTGCTGCTCTTGAGACATCCATTATCAGTCTATTGGTCCTTTTTAATCTTTTCACTCTGTTCTGTGGCTATTTGCAAAATTGTCTTTATTGTTTTTAATTTGCTGCAACTTCTCTGTAGAAACTGTGTCTAGTTGTGAATTTCTATTCTATTTTTCCGGTATAGGATGTCTTCAAATCTTAAAAATTTTGGTTTAATATCTTTTATCAGGTTTAGAAAACTTCAGCTCTTATTTTTTTCAAACAGTATCAAGTGCTCATGGAACATTCTCCAGGATAGATCATATGTTGTGGCACAAATCAAGCCTTGGTAAATTTAAGAAAATTGAAATCGTATCAAGTATCTTTTCCAACCACAACGCTCTGAGACTAGGTATTAATTACATGAAAAACTGTAAAAAGCACAAACACATGGAGGATAAACAATACACTACTTAATAACCAAGATCACTGAAGAAATCAAAGAGGAAATAAAAAAATACCTAGAAACAAATGACAATGAAAATACGATGACCCAAAACCTATGGGATGCAGCAAAAGCAGTTCTAAGAAGGAATTTTATAGCAATACAATCCTACCTTAAGAAACAAGAAACGTCTCAGATAAACAACCTAAACTTACACCTAGAGCAGTTAGAGAAAGAAGAACAAAAAAACCCCTCAAAGTTAGCAGAAGGAAAGAGATCATAAAGATCAGATCAGAAAAAAATGAAAAAGCAATTAAGGAAATGATAGCAAACATCAATATAATTAAAAGCTAGTTCTTTGAGAGGATAAACAAAATTGATAAACCATTAGACAGACTCATCAAAAAAAAAAGGAGAAGACTCAAATCAATGAAAAAGGAGAAATTAACAGCTGACACTGCAGAAATACAAAGGATCATGAGAGATTACTACAAGGAACTATATGCCAATAAAATGGACAACCTGGAATAAATGGACAAATTCTTAGAAATGCACAACCTTCAGAGACTGAATCGGGAAGAAATAGAAAATATAAACAGACCAATCACAAGCACTGAAATTGAAACTGATTAAAAATCTTCCAACAAACAAAAGCCCAGGACCGGATGGCTTCAGAGGCAAATTTGATCGAACATTTAGAGAAGAGCTAACACCTATCCTTCTCAAACTCTTCCAAAATATGTCAGAGGGAGGAACACTCCCAAACTCATTCTACGAGGCCACCATCACCCTGATACCAAAACCAGACAAAGATGTCATAAAGAAAGAAAACTACAGGCCAATATCACTGATGAACATAGAAGCAAAAATCCTCAACAAAATACTAGCAAACAGAATCCAACAGCATATTAAAAGTATCATACACCACAATCAAGTGGGGTTTACCCCAGGAATGCAAGGGTACTTCAATATATGCAAATCAAACAATGTGATACACCGTTTTAACAAATTGAAGGGGAAAAAACATATGATCATCTCAATAGATCCAGAGAAAGCTTTAGACAAAATTCAACACCCTTTTATCATAAAAACTCTCCAGAAAGTAGGCATAGAGGGAAATTTCCTCAACATAATAAAAGCCATATATGACAAACCCACAGCCCACATCTTCCTCAATGGTGAAAAACTGAAAGCATTTCCACTAAGATCAGGAATAAGACAAGGTTGCCCACTCTCACCACTATTATTCAACATAGGTTTGGAAGGTTTAGCCACAGCAATCACAGAAGAAAAAGAAATAAAAGCAATCCAAGTGGAAAAGAATTAAAGCTATCACTGTTTGCAGATGACATGATACTATACATAGAGAATCCTAAGGATGCTACCAGAAAACTACTAGAGCTAATCAATGAATTTGGTAAAGTAGCAGGATACAAAATTAATGCACAGAAGTCTCTTGCATTCCTACATACTAATGATGAAAAATCTGAAAGTGAAATTAAGAAAACACTCCCATTTATTATTGCAACAAAAAGAATAAAATATCTAGGAATAAACCCACTTAAGGAGACAAAAGACCTGTATGCAGAAAATTATAAGACACTGATGAAAGAAATTAAAGATGATACAAATAGGTGGAGAGATATGCCATGTTCTTCGATTGGAAGAATCAACATTGTGAAAATGACTATAGTACCCAAAGCAATCCCTGTCAAACTACCACGGGCATTTCCCACAGAACTAGAACAAAAAATTTCACAACTTGTATGGAAACACTAAGGACCCCAAAGAGCCAAAGCAATCTTGAGAAAGAAAAACGGAGCTGGAGGAATCAGGCTCCCTGACTTCAAACTATACTACAAAGCTACAGTAATCCAGACAGTATGGTAGTGGCACAAAAACAGAAATATAGATCAATGGAACAGGATAGAAAGCCCAGAGATAAACCAACGCACATATGGTCACCTTATCTTTGATAAAGGAGGCAAGAATATACATTGGAGAAAAGATAGCCTCTTCAATAAGTGGTGCTGGGAAAACTGGACAGCTGCATGTAAAGGAATGAACTTACAACATTCCTTAACACCATACACAAAAATAAACTCAAAATGGATTACAGACCTAAGTGTAAGGCCAGAGATTATAAAATTCTTAGAGGAAAACATAGGCAGAACACTCTATGACATCAATCACAGCAAGATTCTTTTTGACCCACCTCCTAGAGAAATGGAAATAAAAAATAAACAAAAGGAACCTAATGAAACTTAAAAACACAGCAAAGGAAACCAAAAACAAGATGAAAAGACAACCCTCAGGATGGGAGAAAACAGTTGCAAATGAAGCAACTGACAAAGGATTAATCTCCAAAATATACAAGCAGCTAATGCAACTCAATATCAAACAACCCAATCCAAAAATGGGCAGAAGATCTAAACAGACATTTCTCCAAAGAAAATATACAGATTGCCAAAAAACACATGAAAGAATGCACAACATCATTAATCATTAGAGAAATGCAAATCAAAACTACAATGAGGTATCACCTCACACCGATAAGAATGGCCATCATCAAAACACCTACAAGAAACAAATGCTGGAGAGGGTGTGGAGAAAAGGGAACCCTCTTGCACTGTTAGTGGAAATGTAAATTGATACAGCCACTATGGAGAACAGTATGGAGGTTCCTTAAAAAATTAAAAATAGAACTACCATACGACCCAGCAATCCCACTAGTGGGCAAATACCCTGAGAAAACCATAATTCCAAAAGAGTCATGTACCAGGATATTCTTTGCAGCTCTATTTACAATAGCCAGGACATGGAGGCAACCTAAGTGTCCATCAACAGATGAATGGATAAAGAAGATGGGGCACATGTATACAATGGAATATTACTCAGCCATAAAAAGAAATGAAATTGAATTATTTGTAGTGAGGTGGATGGACCTAGAGTCTGTCATACAGAGTGAAGTAAGTCAGAAAGAGAAAAACAAATACCATATGCTAACACATATATATGGAATCTAAAAAAAAAAAAAAAGGGTCATGAAGAACCTAGGGGCAAGACAGGAATAAAGACGCAGACCTACTAGAGAAAGGACTTGAGGATACAGTGAGGGTAAACTGGGACAAAGTGAGAGAGTGGCATGAACATATATATACTACCAAATGTAAAATAGATAACTAGTGGGAAGCAGCCGCATAGCACAGGGAGATCAGCTTGGTCCTTTTTGACCACCTAGAGGGGTGGGATAGGGAGGGTGGGAGGGAGGGAGATGCAAGAGGGAAGTGATATGGGGACATATGTGTATGTATAACTGATTCATTTTGTTATAAAGCAGAAGCTAACACACAATTGTAAAGCAATTATACTCCAATAAAGATGTTTAAAAAATAGATAAATAATTTTAAAAAAGAATCCCTCCAAAAATAAATAAATAAAATGACATTTGGCAACACATTATCACCTTAATCCAGTTTCACATTTTGAGATTTTAAAGGACAATGACTTTAAGCAGGATGGAAATTCTTATCAGGGAAAATGTATAGGGAAAATTTATGTCTGATTTGGAAAGTCCCTCACATTCATTCCTGCCAAAAGCCCTCTTCTATTTCAGCCACTTCTGAAATTCCCAAATGCTTCCATTTACTGGGTTTATCTCTTGAAAATTCTGTCTTTTTCTCTATTGTGACCAGTAATTTTTCACTATTTTGTTAGTTATTTGATACTTTAGAAGATATTTAGTTAAAAATAAATAGTTAAATTTTAGGTCAAGAAATATACAAATATTATTTATATTAGACAATGTAAGTTTTATCATCTTTGAAAAGCACTTATTCAAGTTCAGGATTTCGTTCAATGGAGTTTTAGCTGGTTTAACTCTGCTCTGTTATAAATGAACTCAATTAAAGGAGACTATTATTTGCTGCTTTTGTGCCATTTCATTTACAAGGAATTACCAAAGCCAGTACAACACTGAAGAAAAGACTTTTTTTTTTTTTCTCAAAGCAGCTGGTCATAGAGAAGGATTGTTCCCTCAAGAACCATAAAATTCTTCCATTTGACAGCTAAGCAGAAAGGTGAGAACAAAATAAACAGCACTGCTAACAGGAGCTGTCACCATGATGAATGCTGATGAGCAGTAATTAATGTGGTTTCTTTTAAGCAAAGCCTAGAGGTCTAAGCTGATGCCCACCCAGAGATGGGGAGGCAGGAAAAAGGATTAAGAGTGAAGAAACCAGAGGAAATACTGCTTTTTTTAAAAAATGGAAAGCAAGAATATTAGAGCTGTGTAAATGTCTGATCCTCCTGCATTTCTTTGAGCTCTTGAATATTATTCAGTTCTAGAACCCGTGTTCAACAAATATTACCTATAATACATATGATTATGCTGCCTATATTTATTTACTTGTTCACTGTTTGTCATACTGGTACATTTTCTGACAAACACCTATTAACCATTCAAACTTACATGAAATTATTTCAGTAAAATTCTGAAGGAAAAATCAGATTAAAAAAATGGCTAGTATTATTGTTATGTGTGTTAGTATAAATGATATTTCATAAATGTTTGTATAATCACATTAGCAATGCCAGAGCTTAGAAATAAACTCTAGCATGCTTTTTGAGACATTATCAAGACATTTAATTTCTTCAGCAGGCTAGGATTTAGGTCTTGGATTATTAGCATGATCTCCATTAATCATTACTGTACAGGTATGTGTGATACATTTAACATGTCAGGGTTCACACACAAAGCAGGGTAGCATATTCCAGTATTACTTTTCTAGCCATTTTTCATCAGTTCCTTAATAGCAGTGGGCTGTGTGCCTTTATTGTAATCTCTGAGACACCTGTAAGGAGTTCTCAGAAATCATCTTTTAGGGACTGGAAATGTTACAACAGAAACATACGTTTATGATGAAGAGTTCTTTTCAGCTTTGGGGCAAACTCCAGAAACCACCACCAGGCAGTCCTTCTCTGGAAGCATATATCAATATGTTAATATCCTTTGATTAATTTTTCTTCTTTAGATATTGGTTATTTTTCCTGAATGTTATTCATTAAACAAACATTGACAAAGGCCTATGATTTGCAAAGCAGTATTTTAGGAACAAAGAATGAAAAGAACACACTTTCTGCTCTCATGGTATTTATTTTTTTTAGGAATGCTACAATTATTTCTTTTCCAGTTTGACATTTAAGTATTGTCAATACTAGTTTTAGAGAGGAAATTTTGAATATTTATATAGTCAAATAAATAAAATATTTAAAATTGTTTTTAGATAAAACTTTTTGTCAAGTTCTTATCATAATAAAAATTAATTTTTTCACCATGAATTATATTTATTTAAGTATATATTTTTAGTTTTTTATATATTTGTGTTTTCTTTTTAAATATTTAATTAATTTAAAAGACAGACCTAAATTTTTTTAATTGTTAATCAACACATACTTTTTCCTACACTGCATTTATTTCAATTATTTTTATTTTAGCAATTTTAATGATGTAATGAATTCCTGTATACATTCTCTTTGTACACATTCAAGGTTCACAAATAAAGCCAAAATCTACAAAATCTATGGTGACTACCATTCCTGGTTCCATCGCTTGTTGTTAGTTCACTTTGTAAATTTTCAGATATTTTCTTCATGTACTTTCTGTATATATGTATATAATCATACATAGTGTGGCTTTGTGTGCATCTATTTGTATATAATTGATATCAGCTGTGCAATTTGTATAACTTTCTCTGAAATAGCTTTCTTTACTCAATAATTTGTTCTATTGTTCCGTATAAGCATAAGTAGATTTGGATAATCATTTTAACTGTTTCCAAGTATTCCATAGTATAATGTACCTTTTTTTTAGCTTCATTAAGGTATAATTGACAAATAACATTGCAATGTATTTAAAGTGTACAACATGATGTTTTGATATACATGTACATTGTGAAAGGTTTAATTAACACATTCATTACCTCACATATTTAAATTTACTTTCTGGTGAGAACACAAATTGTACTCTTAACAAATTTCAGTTATACAATACTGTATTATCAACTGTAGACACCGTATAATAATTAGATCTTCAGACCTTATTCATCTTATAATTGAAGGTTTGTACCCTTTTACCAAAGTCAAACTCTCTCTATTTCTACGAGTTCTTTTTTTTTAGATTCCACTTGCTAGTGATTCCATGCAGTACTTGTCTTCTCTGGCTTATTTTACTTAGCATATTGCCCTCCAGGTTTATTCATGTTATAGCAAGTGATAGAATTTCCTTTTTTTTAAGGGTTGAATATTATTCCATTTTATATATATAAATATATTTATATATATAAATATATATATATTCATATATATATAAATGTCAAGAATATCAAGGAATGAAAGCATAAAGTATTTATATATATATATTTTTTAATTAAACAAATGACATTTAATCAAAGAAGGTATTCAAATGGCCAATAGGTACATGAAAAGGTGCTCAGCATCACTAATCATCAGAGAAAGGCAAATCAAAACCATAATGAGATTTCACCCCATATCTGTTAGAATGGCTATCATCAAAAAGATAAGAGATAACAGATGCTGGTGAGGAGATGGGCAAAAGAGAACCCTGTACACCGTTGGTGGGAATTAAATTTGTATAGCTACTATGAAAAACAGTATGAAATTTCTTCAATAAATTAAAAATAGAACTACTGCGTGATCTGACAATTCCACTTGTGGGTATATATCCAAAGAGATATCTGTACCCCCATGTTCACGGCCGCATTATTCACAAATAGTGAAGACATGGAAACAACCTAAGTTTCCATCAGTGGATGAATGGATAAAGAAAATATGAGATTCACACACACACACACACACACACACACACACACACACACACACACAATGGAATAGTATTCAGCTATAAAGACAAAAATATCCTGCCATTTGTGACAACATGGATGGACTTTGAGGGCATTATGCAAAGTGAAATCAGACAAAGAAAGACAAATATTGTAATATCTCACTTATATGTGGAATAAAAAAAAAAAAGAACTCATAGAAACAGGGATCAGAATTGTGATTACCAGAAGCAGGAGGTGTGTGTGCGGGTCAGGCGGGAGAATTGGGTAAAGATGGTCAAAAAATACAAACTTCCAGTTATAAGATAAATAATTTCTGAGGATGTAATGTACAGCAGGATGACTACAGTTAATGACACTACATTGTATATTTGAAAGTTGTTAAGAGAGTAGATCTTAAAAGCTCTCACAACAAGGAAAAAAAAAATGTAACTATGTGTGCCTTGTAAAAAGCTTTGGTAAAAGGGTACAAACTATGTAAGGTAACAGGTATTAACTAAATTTATTGTGGTGATCATTTGATAATATATAGATATATCAAATCATCATGCTGTACACCATAAACTTATACACTTCCGTATGTCAATTACATCTCAATGAACCTGGAAAACATAAAGAAAGAAATATAACTAAAAAAAATCTTTTAAGGTAAAGCTAGAGTAAAATCATTTTAGAGTAAAAGTAAATTTTCATGATAAAGTCATCAATTTAAGTGATGATAAGCTTTCAAAATAAACATAATTATTATAAAAATAAAATTTTGAAATTACAAGTATCTGGGGCTGAAACATCACAAAAGTGACAGTGAAGTGGCTTCCAAAACGAGAGAAATGAGTGCTTTTTTTCTTTAGATATTATTGTGATTTTTATTTAATTATTTAATTTGATATTCCAATTAGAATAAGAGAGTGTGAATTATGCTTTATAAACATTGTATTATTACTATGTCATTGTGATGTGACTTGACCTTGATTGTATACAGAGATAAAATAGCATTGGAATCAAGGCACTAACTACATATGCAAACCAAGTACAATACCCTGACCCAGTCCTTAGTAAAAATCTATTTTGGTTAGATGATGGTTGATATTGTTTCATGTAGGTCAGTCATTGCTTTGAGGACAAGCTTGGAATAGCTTCATTCATTCATTCATTCATTCATGAATCAATATAATAATCATATCAGTTACAGAAAAATCAACTTATAAGTGATAGATGGCTCTAAGCTTTGAAATATGTCTATAAAAAATTTTCGAATCCAGATAATTGTCATACAGCAGAGGTCTAGGCTTGAATATTATACCTGTTAACTCTAGACTTCAGAAGTGTCCAGAGAGTACAAGCCCACCATTGCTACATGTAGAACAGAGCAACCTTAGGGGAAAGAGACAGGACAGAAAGATTGACGGTGCACAATTAACTGTTAGAAGTGTGGCAAATTAAAAGCACAGAATAGTGTTCTCCAAATGGTGTTCCTTAACCTGTAGAGTTGGTGCTTCAGTCATAAGTGGAAAAACAGCAAGAAAAATATGTAATCACATACACACACACACACACACACACACACAAGAAAGAGTTAAATGCATTGAATATAAAACTATGAAACATTAAATATAAAAGTCATCAACTGCAGCTTTTAATATCCTTTGTAGTCAGGCATAACAAACCTGAAGTAGATATTGGCAGGAGCACGATCAGTCACATACAGTGGTTTCATGGGCAAGGATATTGGGAATTGGTGGCTTCGATGTAATGCATCATGACGTTATATAATAGTCATCTCAACCCACAAATCAGAGAACATTATAAACAGTAATGTCTTGGTGGGATACTCAGTAAAGCTATTATTTTTTGCATTGGGAGGAATAGAAACACACACACATACATACACAAGAAGCAGAGCAAGAAAGGTAGAAAATGATAGGTAGCATAATAGAGCCAAAAGGACCAATTTGAGGAGCCCATAGGAACACCCCTAGACACTCAAATATGAACTTGAAGGCATTCGAGGAGGATCAGTAAGTAGTGCTGAAGTAACAGTGTTTCACAGCTATGGGAGACTATTTTGTTTTGTTTTTGGTGATATATGTGAGACCTTTCTTTTCTTTCTTTTTTTAAAAAATTGAAGTATAGGTGATATACAACATTATATGTTACCAGTGTACAATATAGTGATTCACAGTTTTTAAAGGTTACACACCATTTATAGTTATTATAAAATATTGGATATATTCCCCATCTTATACAATATATACTTGTAGTTTATTTTATACATAATAGTTTGTACCTCTTAATCCCCTACCCCTATATTACCCCTCTCCCAGTCCCTCTCCCCACTGGTAACCACTAGTTTGTTCTGTATATCTGTAAGTCTGCTTTTTTTTGTTATATTCACTAGTCTGTTGTATTTTTTATCTTCCACATATTAGTGGTATTACACAGCATTTGTTTTTGTCTGACTTATTTCACTTAACATAAAACCCTCCAATTCCATCCATGTTGCTGCAGATGGCAAAATTTCAATCTTTTTATGGCTGAGTAGTATTCCATTGTGTGTATATGTGTGTGTGTGTGTGTGTGTGTGTGTGTGTGTGTGTGTATAACATTTTCTTTTCAAATGTGTTTTGTGCCTTAAAAAATGAAACATATTGGCAGTCAATATTTTATATTCTGACATGGTACTGGGCAAAATCCTGGCTCAAGTACTCAACTGATTTTAGAAGCATATCTATGTGGTAGAGACATATTCACTGGGCTCTTACAGCTTATTATTATTAAAGCTTAAATTATGTAACTTATTTTTTCTAATGTTACACTATACTTCTGAAATTCTGCAGTATAATAGTCAATATCTCTGTTATTTTGAAATGTGTTTGAAAGTAGAGAAGTTGTGTATCTTTTTTTAAACGTATGCCCAGTGCATGTCATATAGTAGGAACCTCATAAATATATGTTGAGAATTTTTTAATGAATAGAGTGCTTGCCAAATGACACAAATTACTTGAAAATCTCATTTTTTCTTTTAAATTGGTCTTCTGGTTTATCTGTAATTCAGTTTAGCTCTAAGTCAATTTTGCTGAGTCTGATCAGTCCAAAGCTCTAACAAGATCAATTTTGTGAATGCATGAGGTTGACTACAGACTCCAGACAATTCTCAGAGAAAAGGGTCTTTTCTTCTAATATCCATCTTCTCTTTCCATGGTAACATACTGCTTTCCCTAAAATTTTTCTTTCAAAGAGTTTCCAGCTTTTAAAATCCAATTTTAATAAGGGATAATTAGGTGTTTGACAAGTATTGAAAAGTTTTTTATATGCTATTTCTACTAGCAGCTCCTGGATTGATCAGTCACCTTGATTAGTAGCAATTTATTTGATCAGTCTATATAGTAAAAGATTTCATCTATCTTTACAGGAAAAAATAAGAAGATAGAAAATTAAAGTGATACTAGAACTTATCAATGAAGTTGGTCACATACACAAAATGGGTGAAAATTCTATCCTGATTTTGCTTCCTGTGAAAGAGATTCAGTGAGCAATTTACTTAACACACATTTACTAACAGGTTAATAACTAGTAAATTCTACCAGAATAGTTAAACTTATTTGCATATATAGACATCATCAATAATTGAATGTCTTTAGATTTTTAAAATAAGTTGAACAGGACTCATCTGAATAAACAGAGTTGACATTATATGCATTCAACAGGATTTATTAAGACTTATTTATTTATTTACACTTATTAAGAGAAAACTCTCATTAGCAGTTTCATTAAGAAACAAAGAAACTAAAAACAATTTTGAAAAGCTTGGTTCAAAGACCTTAAGAGAGAAAAGGAAAACTTGATTGGGAGGAATAATCATCTCATATCAGGTTCAGGAAATAATACTTCAAAGGTTTTTTTCTAGACCAATTTAGAAAATGTGTTATACACATGAATTTATATGGCATAGTAAACAGAATTGGATATATGAGGTATTTGGTACCAATGATGAATATATGGCATGTTAAATTTTTGAAAAAGAGAGTTCCAAATAATATTACACTCTACCAAGTATCAGTAGTTTTTGATTGATATTATGAACTCCCTAGAAAACCTCTTTATTTTGAATATTTACCTGAATATCTCTGTAAAACATTTTTAGATCCCATACATTCTATTTACAGTTCTCTATGTGTAGCTCCATCCTTTGTTTGCTTCATTTGAAATAATTTTCTGCTTGGAAAAATAGGCTGCAGAAAGTAGAAAGAAAAAAAAGCACTGTCTTGTGTGGTACAATGGCTATTTTATAAGAGTTATAACTCAAAAAGGAATAAAAACAATTTTAAAGGGTTGATGTTTCAGGAGTTTTTTTCGGGAAATAATCAGGTAAATACCTGAAAGATGTAGATAGATCTGATAAAAATATTATATGTTAGGTAGGAGCCAAAACCAAAGGAGGCAAAATACATATATGTTAATGTATTGATACATTAAATAAATGTATCAATAAGTACCTATTAGATATTTGGTTTTAAATACCATTGAGAAAAATCTGATTCAACCTTTTCACTTATTACTGACAAAGTTGAGTGAAATAAGTATGTTAGATACTTATTTGTATATATATTAAACAAATGTTAAATAATTTAATAGTTATTGTGTGCCAGTACTGCTCTAAACATTTTACAAATATTAGCTCACTTAACATTCATAGATGACTTTATAATCTTCATGAGGTAGGTACAATTACTAACCTTATTTAATAGATAAGAATATTGTGGTAGAAAAATGTAAAATCACTTATTCTAGGTCCTACTGCTGGAAAGTGGCAAGGCTTTTCATGCAAACCCAGGCTACCTGTCCCAAAGTCTATATTGTACCAACTTGCCAGGGACCCTGAGGAATATATTAGAACCAGGAAGGATGAATTGAAATATAATAGATTATTTCATTCTATTCACCTAATTCCTTTACATTTCTGTATCTTACAGATATTTGACTTCATTAACCCCCATGCATCCCTCTCCTTCATCCTGCCCTGGTGTATACTAACAGTTTTTTTTTTTTTTTAATTTACCATATGATCCAGCTATCCCACTTCTCAGTATTTATTCAAAGAATCGGATAAACACTAATTCTAAAACATATATGTACCCCTATGTTTACTGCAGCATTATTTATAATTAGTTGGGTATTTTAGGGTAGTCAGGATCATTACAACCTTTCATTCCCCAGTAAGTAACTTCCTGGGAAATCAATTTCCAGCTGGCATTTATGTAAGAAGACAAGTTGCTTCCCATGTGGATTGTCACAGTGAAAAGAGACTGGAACTGAATAAATTTTAGTAACAATATACTCTGGGATTTTTAGTTTTCATTTACTTTTTACAACCAAGAGACATAACCAAAACTGCAAACTGCTTCATATTATTCAGAAATGAAATCCAATCCTGAACATTTCTGGAGAGAAAAGAAATAGATCCTTCTTTAAGGGAGCTGATCCAGATATTAAATACACATCTGCAAAAATACCAGAGAGTTTGCTGTGTACATTTACCAGTCTACAATACATTATCACTAAGGAGGATTCTGAACGCAGATTCATGTTTAAAAAGTGAAGATAAGGTAATCCATAAGCCTATTTTGGAAAACAGCAGTCCTGAATAGTTTTTTCATCATTCACAGATGTATAAACAGGAAAAATGTAAAAACAAAATCAGAATGAGCATTACGGTATGAACCTAAAACAAAGCAAAGTGTAACTTTCACTCTGTCGATGCACAATTGCTGTATTTTGAAATAGATTTAATATTGAACACAGAATTAATATTAGAAAGCATCTGCTTTACACATTAGGAAATTTGAGAGAATGGACTATATGAAACAAGGGAGAAAAAAGGTAATAAGAAAATAGCTGAATTTAAAGGGGATCTGAGACTCAAGAAAAAAAAATGTAAGGACATTTTATATAAAAGCAAAAAATATATTTAGAGTAAATATTAGTATTATTAGAAGTTTAGATCAGAAACAACACTATAGAAAAAAATTGTGATGTAAAAGACATAATTAACACCCAGAATTTAGAGAGAAAATCAAAAAAAAAAAAAAAAGAACAAGTGAGGTGACAGAAACATGTAAAAAAGAACCAGTGAGATGACAGAAACATGTGTCAGAAACAGAGATGCATCAAATCATTATTTATATTATTGATTAAAAAGAAAGACGAAGGATTGGTTCAAGATGGCATAGTAGAAGGATGTGCTCTCACTCCCTCTTGCGAGAGCACCAGAATCACAACTAACTGCTGAACAATCATCAACAGGAAGACACTAGAACTCACCAAAAAAGGTACCCCACATCCAAAGACAAAGGAGAAGCCACAATGAGGCAGTAGGAAGGGTGCAATCACAATAAAATCAACTGCTGGGTGGGTGACTCACAAACTGGAGAAAACTTATACCACAGAAGTCCACCCACTGGAGTGAAGGTTCTGAGCCCCATGTCAGTCTTCCCAAAGTGGGGGTCTGGCAACAGGAGGAGGAATTCCTAGAGAATCAGCCTTTGAAGGCTGGTGGGATTTGATTACAGGACTACAACAGGACTGGGGGAAACAGAGACTCCACTCTTGGAGGGCACACACAAAGTAGTGGGTGCATTGGTACCCAGGGGAAGGATCAGTGACCCCATAGGAGACTGAACCAGACCTACCTGCTAGTGTTGGAGGGTTTCCTGCAGAGGTGGGAGGTGGCTGTGGCTCACCATGGGGACAAGGACACTGGCAGGAGAAGTTCTGGGAAGTACTCCTTGGCGTGAGCCCTCCAAGAGTCTGCCATTAGCCCCACCAAAGAGTCTGGAAGAAAATATTTGCATATTAATCAACGGACAAAGGATTAATCTCCAAAATGTATAAACAGCTCATGCAGCTCAATATTAAAAAAACAAACAACCCAATCCAAAAATGGGCAGAAGACCTAAATAGACATTTCTCCAAAGAAAACATACAAATGGCCAAGAAGCACATGAAAAGCTGCTCAACATCACTAATTATTAGAGAAATGCAAATCAAAACTACAATGAGGTATCACCTCACACCAGTTAGAATGGGCATCATCAGAAAATCTACAAACAACAAATGCTGGAGAGGGTGTGGAGAAAAGGGAACCCTCTTGCACTGTTGGGGGGAATGTAAATTGATACAACCACTATGGAGAACAGTAGGGAGTTTCCTTAAAAAACGAAAAATAGAATTACCATATAACCCAGCAAGCCCACTACTTGGCATATACCCAGAGAAAACCATAATTCACAAAGCCACATGCACCCCAGTGTTCATTGCAGCACTATTTACAATAGCCAGGACATGGAAGCAACTATGTGTCCATCGACAGATGAATGGATAAAGAAGATTTGGTGCATATATGCAATGCAATATTTCTCAGCCATAAAAAGGAATGAAATTGAGCCATTTTTACAGACGTGGATGGATCTAGAGACTGTCATACATAGTGAAGTAAGTCAGAAAGAGAAAAACAATTATCGTATATTAACACATATACGTGGAACCTAGAAAAATGGTACAGGTGAACCAGTTTGCAGGACAGAAATTGAGAAACAGATGGAGAGAAAAAATGTATGGACACCAAGGGGGGAAAGTGGCAGGGGGGGTGAGGTGGGATGAATTGTGAGGTTGGGATTGACATATATACACTAATATGTATAAAAAGAATAACTATCAAGAACCTGCTGTATAAAAAAATAAATTAAATTAAATTCAAAAAAATAAAAACAATTTAAAAATAGAGTTCAAACCTTCCCCCACAGCTGTAATCATACAATAAAATGCGATTCCTCAAATTAAAAAAAAAAAAAGACCAATGAACATGCAATTGAAGAAGTTTAAATAAATAGAAAAAGAATCATGAGCTGAAGAAATGTTATTTTGCATGAATTGAAATACTCTGCTTTCACAAAGAAAAATTAAGAAATAGTTCAACATACACAAAGACATAAAACCATTGTAAGTCCTGACTGGTGTGTGTGTGTGTATTTTGTTTGTTTGTTTTGGTAGTGCAAGTGCCTGACTTAAGCTTTGATTGTCAAAGCATTCACTTCAAAGACAACTATCTGGAATAAACACATTGCCAGGCACAGGAATAGGTAAAGAGCCTGGTCATTGCTGCCCCCCACCCCGCTGCCCCCAACCTGAGGCTCCTTTGTTTTAGGGATCATGGTTGATTTCGACAACTGACCATTTGGGCTGCTTTTATTTTTCTCTTCCTATGCTTTGAAAACCAACTCTTATGTTTAAATTCCCCAATAAAGAATGAGCTGGCAAAACTTAAGCCCTCAACCTTGACCTCAATAAAAGCAGAACCCCCAGCTCTTACCATCTACCTCTCTTTCTCTCTTTCTTACCTTGCCCTTGCCCACAACCTCACTGTGTAACCCCAGGTAAACCATGAAATTTTCAGGACTTGTAAGTAATAAACCTATCTCTTTCAAAGTTTCCTGATGGTTATTACTGAAGGCAATAATAAGAACCACAAGGGTCAGTCCAGTCACAAACATTGGTTATTTATAGGCTGAGACTGGCATAAAATAGACATTTTTACATTTTGTTGATAGAACCGCCTAGGCCACAAATATCAGATTTACTCTAAAACTAAACAGTTGTTCAGTGTGGAACAGCCCAAGATGGCTAACTTTGAGGATCAAATGTTGGTTAGGAAAGATATTGGTTAGCAAGGAAGGAAAAC
The DNA here is from genome assembly GCF_000442215.2 of Lipotes vexillifer. Classification (NCBI taxonomy): domain Eukaryota; kingdom Metazoa; phylum Chordata; class Mammalia; order Artiodactyla; family Lipotidae; genus Lipotes; species Lipotes vexillifer. The sequence continues at coordinate 1,331,611 of NW_006788130.1, forward strand.
TCATTTTTTATGCCCTTTTTCACACCCCCAAGTTAATTTAATAAAATGTTTAATGATGTCAGACTCCTATCTAAAAAATAAAAATTTCTCATAGAAGTGGCGGCAAATGTGTCCCAAATAAATCAGAATAAGGAATCAATTCATAGCTAAGAGAAAAAGGGATACAAAATCATGCCATGATTATGGAGTGCAGTGAACTGGAAAGTAGCAGAGCTTTAGATCCAAGACACAAAATTGGAAAGAAACAAATTAATCTGAATCAAAAAGCACAGATAAAGCTTTGAAGACAGAGAAAATCCTGTGATTATGTGTTAAGGGTCCATGTGAAAAATCATTAATACAATTATTTTGTTGTTTATTCTAAAGTTATGTATAGAAAGAAAATTATTACATTCACTGGTTTTAATGTTTCATTGGTTTCACTGAAAATTTTCTGGAATTGTCATTAGCAATTAGTGGTGATCAAAATAAATATTCACCAAAACATCAACAGCTTAGGAGGTTAGACTGTCATTAGTAGTATTTGGTCAAATAATGTCAAATAATGTGAAATACTTCAAATAGAGTCCTCTGTTGAACCTTTTCAACACATCAGCATATTAAAATCTGCTGTAATTATACCTATTTGTCTTAACATTATTTGGACTTTTTTTTTTTTTTTTTTTTGTGGTACGCATGCCTCTCACTGTCATGGCCTCTCCCGTTGTGGAGCACAGGCTCTGGACGCGCAGGCTCAGCGGCCATGGCTCACGGGCCCAGCTGCTCCGTGGCATGTGGGGTCTTCCTGGACCAGGGCATGAACCTGTGTCCCCTGCATTGGCAGGTGGACTCTCAACCACTGCGCCACCAGGGAAGCCCTATTTGGACATTTTTGGACATTCAGTATTTAGCATTCAGCAGACCAATATTTACTGAATATCAATAATAGTAAAAGATAGATAAGAATAGTTGATAGATCAAAAGGTAAATAAGAATGAAAACTTACAGGAAGAATAAAAGCAGAAAACAAGAAACAAGATGACACACAGCTATGCTTCAAAGAAGAAATCTCAAAAGAAATTAAAAGATATTTTGAACTAAATGAAAATTAAACACAATTTAATGAAAATTTGTAAGGTACAGCAAAAGCAGTTGTTTTTTTTTAACATCTTTATTGGAGTATAATTGCTTTACAATGCTGTGTTAGTTTCTGCTGTATAACAAAGTGAATCGGCTATATGTATACATGTATCCCCTTATCTCCTCCCTCTTACTAAAAGCAGTTTTTAGAGGAAAATTTATAGCATTTGAGTATGTTTTAGAAAAAACAGGAAATATCTAAAATCAAAAGCTACATTTTAATCTTAAAAAAATAGAGAAAGAACAACAGATTAAATCCAAAGTAAGTAGAAAAGAAATAATAAGATTTGGCATTGAAATCAATAAAATTGGAAACAGGAAATCAATAGAGAAAAATCAGTGAAACCAAAGGCTGTTTTTGGAAAGATAAATAAAATGACTAAGCCTAAAACCAGACTAAAAGAGAGAGAGAACACACTATTAATACCAGAAATGAAAGAGGAGACATTACTAAAGATACCAAGAACATTAAAAGTATGATAAAATAATATTACGAACAACTCTGTCTACAAACTTGATAACAGATAAAAACAAACCAATTCCTTGAAAGATGCATTTTGCCAAACTCACAGAAGAAGAAATAAACAATCTGTATAGGGTTTTAACTATTAAAGAAATAGAATGAATAGTAAATAAATCAATAATCAATCAATCAATCAATCAATCAATCTCTTTCCAAAATAGAAAGCACCAGGTCCAGATGGATTCACTGGTGAATTCTACCAAACATTTAAGGAAGAAATTATACCAGTTCTCTACAATCTCTTTCAGTGGATAGAAGCAGAGGTAATACTTCCTAACTCAATCTATGTGGCCTGCATTACCCCAGTACTAAAACCAGACAAAGGTTTTACAAGAAAACTATAGTCCAATGTCTCTTATGAGCAGATGAGATACAAAAATCCCCAACAAAATATTAGCCAATCAAATTCAACAACATATAAAAAGAATTATACACCAGGTACACAAGGCTGATTCAATATTTGAAAATTAATTCATGTAATCCATATCAGCAAGCTCAAGAAGAAAAATTACATGATCATATCTATATATTGTACAGAGTCAGTCTCAGCCTATCTACAATGATGATATAGGCTAGGAAAGCCTGAAGCACTCACCTGGGCCCATATTAGCTGTGGTGAGCTTCCACAAACATTTCCCCAATCAGAGCCAATGTAGTGGCTGGACCAACGCTTACAGCTCTTATAATTGCAAGATGCACCTCAGGAATAACATCAGAGAACTTCAAAAAAAATTTATTACTTACAAATTCTGTATGGCACAGAGCACATCCAAGGACCACAGAGTGAGGTCATGATTAAAGCGGGGGTGAGGGTCACCATCTGCCTTTATTGGGTTCAGAGAATGGGGAAACTAGGGTTTTGCAAGGTTACTGTTTATTGGGAAATTAAAACGTAAGAGCAGGAATTAGAGTGCAGGAAGAGAAAAGTGGAGTCACTCAAGTGGTCAGGAATCTAAGTCACCCAGGGCTTTTTATGAGGAAACTTCATGGGTGGGGCAGCCTGGTTTCTTACCTCATTGTTTTACTACTAGCTCTGTCATACAGCTGGTAATATGTTTGTTCAAGATGAGCCTTTGAAATGGATGCCTCGTCAATCAAAAGCTTAATGTCAGGCATAGAAAAAGCATTTGGCAAAATCCAACACCCATTCATAATACAAACTCTCAAGAAACTAGAAAAAGTGAAGAACTTCCTCAACTTAATAAAGAATGCTTTTAAAAATCTACAGCTAACATTATTTTTTAATGGTAAGAAACAAGAATCCTTCCTACTAAGATCAGGAACAAGCCAAAACTATCTTCTCTCACCATTCTTTTTCAATATCATACTGAAAGTTCCAGTTAATTCAATAAGGCAAGAAAAGGAAATAAAAGATAGATAAATTGTGAAGAAATAAAACTGTCTTTGTTCACAGATGATATGATAATCTCTGTAGAAAATCTGAAACAATCTACAAAAAAAAAAACACCTGGAACTATTAAATGATATCAGGAGTGTAGGATACAAGGTCAACATACAAAAATAAATTTCTTTCCTCTATACCAGAAATAAAGAAGTCAAATTTGAAATTAAAAACACAATATCATTAAACTTAGCACAAACATAAAATACTTAGTGTAAATCTAACAAAATATGCACAAGATCTATATGAGGAAAACTACAAAACTCTGGTGAACAAAATCAAAGAACTAAATAAATGGAGAGATGTTCCATGTTCATAGATAGAAAGATATAATATTATCAAGATGTCAATTCTTCATAACTTGATCTATAGACTTAAGACAATCCCAATCAAAATATCAGCAAATTATTTTGTGAAATAAACAAACTGACTCTAAAGTTTATATGGAAAGGCAAAAGACCCAGAATAGTGAGCAGAATATTGAATTGAAGAAGAAGAACGTTGGCAGGTTGTTACTACCCAACTTCAAGATTTACTGTAAAGCTATGGTAAACAAGGCAGTGTGGTATTGGCAAAAAAAAAAGAGAGAGAAATAGATCACTGGAACAGAATAGAAAGCCCAGAAATAGACCCATATAAGTGTACTCAACTGATCTTTGGCAAAAGAGCAAAGGTGATACAATAGGACAAAGAAAATCCATGAACACAAGATATCTTTACATTTATTTTTGTTTTTCAATTTTGTTCATCAATGTCTTATAATTATCAGTGTAGATTTGTTTCACCTCCTTGCTTAAATTTATTCTTTTTAATTGTTTTTGATGCTACTGTAAATGAGATTGTGTTCTTTATTTAATTTTCAGCAAATTAATTGTTAGTGTATAAAAATGCTATTAATTTTTGTACATTGATTTTTTATCCTGAAAATTAACTGAATTTATTGATTAGACCTAACAGTATTTTGGTGGAGTCTTTAGGATTTTTTTATATGTAAAATCCTGTCAACTGCAAATAGAGACAGTTTTACTTCTCTGGTCCAATTCTGATGCATTTTATTTCTTTTTCTTACCTGATTTGCTTGGTTACAACTTCCATACTATGTTGAATAGGAGTAGTGAGAGTGGGCACCCTTGTCTTGTTCCTGGTCTTAGAAAAAGAAAGCATTTAATCTTTTACCATTAAGTATGATGTTAGCTGTGTGCTTGTCATATACGGTCATTATTATGTTGACGCATATTATTTCTATGTCTAATTTGTTGAGAGTTTTTATCATAAACGGATGTTGAAAAAGTCAAACACTTTTTCTGCATTTATTAAGGTGATCATATGATTTTTGTATTTCATTCTATCAATATGATGTATCACATTTATTGATTTATATATGTTGAACAAATTGGCTTCTTTATCTGGGTTTGGGCACAAAACAGATCCCTAGGCTGAAAAGGTTCATTCTTTGAGGACCAAATGAAGCAGAACTGTTCTCTAAGTTCCCTGGCCAAGCGGGGCCACTGGTTTAGTTCTGCATATGGGCAGAGCCACTGGCTGGGCTTTCTGCTGGAGTGCTGTTGGGTCACACGGCTCCCCTGGTGTCACAGCTCTAGCCATGTTTTCTGGTTACACAGGGCTGAGGGCTGAATTCAGCAGTGGGTGGGGATATTAATTAACTTCCTTTCCTGGGTGAAGAGGCAGAAGAGGCTCCAAGGCCAGCAAGCCTTGTTGTTTGGGGTCCCAAAGAACTGTGCATCACGTTCCCAGGCCAGATGGGGACACCATCTTGGTTCTGCAGATGTGCAAAGTCACTGGCTGGGATTTCTACTTGAATGCTGCTGTAGGTAGAAACTCAGTCTGACGAGATCTGAATGCCAGTTCTTGTATGTCCCACCCTCTTTCTCCATCACAATCTGATCTCCAATATTCAAGCCCCACAAAATTCCCCCCATGATCCCTGTGAGGCAAGACCTGAGTGAGCCGCCTAGGAAGTGCACCACAATGTTGGGGGAGCTGGATGTCTACCTGGAGCTCTTTTCTTCCCACTAGAGAAAGAATAGGCCCAGATGGACCCTCTTAGTGTGGCTGTATGCCAGCCTGGGGGTGAGGCAGTGTAGCTAGAGGGTGGCCACTCCTCTTACCCTGCTAATACAGTCCTTCTCATTCTCTTTGGTCAAGGAGTTGCTTCAACCTCACCTCCATATTCTAGAATTTTCACATGGTGTCTCCTCTATGGACAGTTGCTAATTGGTCTTATGAGGGAGACTGAAGTCAGGATTGACCTATGTTGCCATCTTGATGATATCACCCTTTAAAAGATAATGTACTCTAAAATTTTATTTTTACTCTATAGGTATTTTAGTCCAGGCAATAAATAACTGTCCACAGTGGAATAAGTGGAAATAATACTGGTTCTTAAATAATAAGATGAGGCTTCTAGTTCTTAGTCTACCATTTATGAACTGGGACCCCTTGGGAAAGCCATTTAATTCTCCAGTTGTTTTCACGTGTAAGGGAGGGGTGATATTTGCTGACCTTTCCACAGCCTATTATTGTTCTGCTGACGATGACAGTAATGGACACCAAAGGAGTCCAAGAGAATATAAAGACTATTCAGTTTTCTAATGACTATATTTACCAATAAAAACATCTGCTGAAC
>NW_006788130.1:1337354-1346098 GCF_000442215.2 Lipotes vexillifer
ATTTCATATATGCTAAAATAATATATTGAATAATTGGGGATAGTAGGACAGGAGAATAGAAGGATGTAATCTATTTTATTAACATGGAAGATATACATCTTTATGGCCATGTAAAGAATAAGAATAAATAGGTCTTATTTATTTATTATTATGGGGGTCTATCTTTTCATGTATAAATTTTACCTCTTTTCCCAAGAGTCTCTTTGCTCTAGCCTTTGCTGACTTCTGAATAAAAATGCAAATGAAGAACAGAATGAATAGTTAACAAGCATTTATAAATAAGCATATATCCATTACTATATTCATGAATGAATAAGCATTTTTGTCTATGTAGAAAACACATAAGACAGTGCTCTGTTTAAAGGAGCATTCTAAACCTAGCAATTTTTTAAATCTATACTTTTTTCCATTTGTCCTTTAATATATTTATTCAATAATTAAAAAAGAAATATTGAGTGTCTATAAATGTTCAGGCTGTGAGATATGAAAGATACTGCCAACATTTTCTTCACTTTCTAACTGGGCAAATCTAGCATATGAGACTATCAGAACCAATCCCCATAGAAAACACTAATTACATATAACTCAATCGAACTGTTTTCGTTATCTATCTAGATGGAAGTTTAAAGAAAAGTACTTATAGAACCTAACAAATACATAAATTTTTATGAATGAATTTATTAATATATGTATAAGTGAATGAATACATGAAGGAAGAAAAATGAAAAGGCTCTGTGTAATATTTTTTCTTCTTGAGATAAGAAATTCTTTTTAAATTTAAGGCAGTAAATGACATACTTAATCTTAAGTACTAAAGTATTTTATATACACATTTCTCTTAACAAAACGTGTGCCTAAATTCTGGTTAGTAACTGGCGAATTGACTCAGGGATTTAGACATAGTGATGATGAAATAGTCAAGTCAACACATCTATCTTGGTATAGTCATAATCAGTGAGAGCATTTAGTTATTTTTATAAGCAGCATATCAAAAACACCATTATACTTATTATTTCCAAAATGTGGGTCTTTGAACATATACGCAACATCCATGTATTTTGCTTGATGGCATTAGCTGTAATAGTCATCTATCATGCAGAGAAATAGCACTGGTGTTGTGTGTAAAACAAAATATGGAGCAGCTGCTTCAACAGATCTCTTACTTGTCAAATACGGCAGTCCATGTATAGAAGAGCTAAATTCCAACAGAAAGCACAGGCCAAAAATATAAGCTTAAAATATAGAATTACATTAGATACAAGAAAGAATCTTTAGCTGGGAATGCCAACTCTACAACTCCACAACTTCTGTTAGTAAATATACACGGACACAATATTTTTACTTGTTTCCTTTGAGAATATTACTTATTTGAAATCTTGGAGGCTGTTATATATATATAACACTGTACTACATAATTTATAAATTGCTATTTGAACTGGTCTTCTATATTTAAATATTCTCTTTCTCATTCCCAAATCTCAGCAAATATATACAATTGGCAAATTCATTGTATCTGAGTTTGAAACTGCAGTAAATCCTTACTCTTGTATAATTTACTAATTTGTAATGTTAGGTGATTAAGCAAGTGTACTTTGGGATTCTCCTTGAACAATAAGTACTTGAAAAGAAAATTATCAGAGTTAGTTCCAAGCTGCTACTGGAAGGAGCTCTTTTAATATATATATATGATTATATATATATATAATCATATAGTATATATATGATTATATATATTGGAAGGGTGTATATATGGAAGGCACTCTTTTACATTATATATTATGTTATATAATTAGATATTACAATTCAATTATATATAACATATTACATTATATATGTATATTACATTATATATATAATATAATCCCTACTTACGGTTCAGATTTAATTTCTTGTATTTGTCTTTTAGTTATTATTGATACCTTGATTAGTTGCATAGACCTATGACAATTAGGCTTTTTTTTTTTTTTTTTTTACAATTTGTAGGTTTATAAGAGTTATAAGATCTGTTGTGTAGAACAGACCTTTTTCTCTAACTGTTGGATCTTGGTCATGTTGTCAAGACTAAGAAGGATCTAAGATTTTGTTCTCCTTGCAAGCTAACAAGTTAGTCTAGCTATCTTCCATGGCTGTTTGCTATATAAACATATCTGGAAATCTAGTTTGGAATAAAAGCTATGGAGACCTCTCCTCACACGATGTACAAAAATATTAGGCCCATGAAGAATTATCTTCCAACCCACAGCCTTAACCTTCTATATGCTAGAGTTTAATCCATTTATTTATTTAGGACATTTGGATTAATTATTTGTATCAATCAGCTAAGGCTGCAGTGCTATGTAGCAACAATTATTTGAAACTCAGTGTCTTAAAATATCAATGTCTTAAAATAACAAGAAGGTGTACTTCTTCGTCCTGTGTCTACTGCTGCACTTTGGCTGATCTAGGCTGCTTCAGGCTGTTGAGTCAGCTGAGCTTGCCCAGGTTTTTGTTAAATTCTGTGTATGGATCTGAGTCCCAGGCTGAAGTAGCAGCAATTGCCAGGAGGTTGTTTGTCTCATAACTGATGGCCAGAACCCAAACAGTAGCCAAATCCCTTGAGTGCACTTTGATGCTTTGCTTACATAATGTTCTCTCTCATTCTGTTATCCAAAGCAAGTCACATGGCCAAGCCCAGAGTCTCTTGGGCATGAAAATATACTTTTCTCTGAAAGGGAGGAGGTGAGAAGTTATTTGTTGAACAATACTCCAATCAATCCCAATGTTTTTAAAAGTGTTTTCTAAACATCAATGACCATAATTTGACTTTTCATTTGCTGAATATCCATGGCAAAAATAGAAATACTCAGACAAAGTTTGATCACACTTGCTGACAGCCTGATTTAAGGGCCAGTCATGCTCAGAGTAATATATTAAAAGACAATGCAGTAATATTTCAGTCTCTCTCTGTTCATAAAGAGATAATATGTTCACAAAGCCAGTACATAAAACATGTTTATAATTGCTCCACAATACCTTGAAAAGCATCACATACATTTTGCTACAATACAGAACTGGAGAAAAATAATAACAAGAATAGCAACTAAATTATGCATGATTTTCTAGTTTTGAAATATTTTATGTCTAGTTTTTCACAGGATGCCCCAAGCAACAATGTAGATGGGAAAATTTACAATAGCTCACATTTTCCAGTGAGGATACTAAGGTTTTAGAGGTTAAGTTGTTTACCACGACCAAACTGTGCAAACCTGGGGCTCAACTGCTTATCTTCAGAACCATGCTGAGTAATTAACATTCAAATTTAACACCATGTCACTAATTAAAACGTTTGTCTTATATTAAAACAATATATTTAACTTTAAGACACTGTTGATCTGGTTCCTTGGGTTTAGAATTAGTATTCCTTTTTAAAAATCTGTAATTCAGAATGCATCATCATTTTTTACTGACCTTAAGCTGATTTATTAGTGTTTTATATAAGTCAAATTACTTTCATATACATTTTATCTTAATTGACTTTTCATTGTCACTGTTCACTATATTTATTTATTTTAATGTGGCATTAAATCTCTTTGTAAATTAAATCTAACAGAGATGTGTTCACACAGAGAGATTGTATAACAATCTGAACTTCAGAAAAGTCCTTGCAATTGGATTTTAAACTCTGTGATAATGTCAATTGCTTTTAGCTTAGCCTTGCCTTCAATCTTCCGGAATCCATAACATCCTGCCACGCACGAGCATCTTAAACTTCAGCCCTGTTTTTGGTCATAGCACATCACAAAACAGTAATTTATTCAGTGAAGCCTTGTGCAGCAGAGCTTTTAAATGTGTGCAGGATTTGTGAAATACAGCATAAATGTATATACATTTATCTGTGTACGTATAATTCAAATTATATTACAGCATAGTTTTCTCTCAATGAAAGGTGGAAAACACTACATATTTCTTCAAGTGAACTTCAATTTTCTTCTAAATGTTCATTGTGATAAATTTATGCTTTAACCTGCCACCTCTTTTTTTTTTTTTTTTTTTTTTTTTTTTGATGTGTGTAGCAAGGGAGTCTACAGCTGTGGTCCAACCTTTAGTTTTCTATGCTTTACATTTAAAGTGCTTCATTAGGTTTGAAGATTTTCCACTAAGTTTTGTTAAACTCATTAAGCTGAGAGACTAAGTGCCACTTTACATGCAAAGAACAAGAGACTCAGAGAAACTTCACTGGGAGACCAAAAAGCCTTATCATCATTACTGTCTGTGTAATAGCTTCAGATTTTTTTGATAGTGAAATAGAAATTAAAATCACAAATGCAGAGTCTACTAAATAATTTGTCAAAAAGATTTTTGATCTAGTTGGCCAAGTACTTTTATATTTGGACCGTTTCCACAGGTGAACAAGTTGGAGCCTTTCTGCACATGCTTTTATACATATTTTTAAGGCATTTCATTGAGATACATAAAAATAATTTTCAATCTTGTGTCTTTGTACATAATAGTTTTCCCAACCATCAAAAATTTTAGATACTGTAAGTACAGTCAATTTTGTAATCTTTGAGATAGTAGAGGTGAAAAAAATTTTTCTTACATCTTAGCTTACACAAATGGTCCTTTTTGACATGTGTGACCTTGTTAAATGCATCTCTTTGAAGGATTGAATCGATCTTCATGAGCTAAAGTAATATATTATGTAATATAATTTTACAATGGAGAACACATGCTGGGATTATTTTTAAAAAGAGAAAAAAATTTGTTGGCCTCTTACTTTCTACAAATCAGCCTGTAAACTGCTAAATTAATGAGATAGCCTAACTCAAGTTTTATAGGAACACCTTGGTAGATAAGACAAAATCCTATAAGCAGAATGTCTAATTCTCTGGAGGAAATCACAGAAGAGCATTATCTTGCAGAATCACTTAACCAGAAGTTTCTTAAAGATTTAGAAAAATTTGGCATTGGAAATATTGAACCTACAAGCAAGAACCTATGATAATAAGGTACAGATTTTATAAACTGGCGTATGATAACAAGAAGCCAGGAACTATCAGGACTGGTATACACTTTTATCTATAACTCAGAAGGTCAATCCTGAGTTAGAATTCAACCAGTATTTGGCAATTAATAAATTAATGAAACAAATATGGAGAAACCTCAGATGTGTTGATGTTTCTTGGTCTTTTTTCTATTTGACTTTACTTAATGCAGTAAAACATGTAAACTTATAAGAAATATATTTTCAGTCATTGAGACAGCAAGGGAAAATAAACTCTTCTACGAAAACCATCCATCTTTTATGCTATTTGTGACTGAAGTCACAAGATTACTTGCTGAAATACAAGAAATCTCTTGTAAAAAAAAATCTAGCAAGTTTTAAGAAAATATTAATCAAATATTCATTGAACATTTATTTTAACTTGAATTCTACAGTAAGTAATATGAAGGCACAAAATATTTATATGATAAGGTAGTTCCAATTCTTAATAAATTTAAATTTTATTTGGGGAAAAGAAACATGCAATAATACTTTTTCTTCTGTCATACCCCCATTTTCCTGTACTCATTATGATACTTCTCTAAATTCTTCAAATAATTACAATTTACATATATTAATATATATTTATTTATAAAAATATAAATTAAGGGGATATATATGTATATATATACGTATATCCACATATAGGTATATATAGATATATATTTGATTCCACTTCTATTTATCCTAGCCCCTTTGAGTAGAGTCAGTCTTTCTTGGAAGTAGCAAGGTGGAAATTAAGGCAGAAAGATCCCCAAATTTGTTAAACAACTAGGCTTACTACCAAAACCCTTCACATTAATGGAATGAGATCTACAGTCTGTCTCCCCAATCTGGATTACCTCTTATCCCACCAGCTAGAACAAGTACAGTAACCCAGGAGGCTTTACCTTCTATTATTATATATCTTCACTTTGTGATCTTATTCTTTGAGCACTATTCAAATATCTCCTAAATTCCTCTACAGACATTTCCCCAGCCAGATCGCCTCCACTTGCTTCATTTGTATGTTCCTTTTTAAAATTATATTTTGTTAATGTCAGAGAGGTACCCTGCACCTGGACATCCAGGAGTGGTGCCTGCACAGTTTGGTCTTATTTGGACACTTTGTGCCATTTAGATGGATTCCAACTCATAGTTCACTTCATTCATCCACTGGAGCTATGTAAATACTATGCATATTCTCCTTATCCTACCCATTTCTTCTAATATCTCCTCTGAATTCAGTGATGTTATGCTTCCTATTTTTGATAGGTAAATCTAAAACATATTCCTGTGGATTATAAGTACTAACTCCATGCTTATTTGTAAAATTTGCATCTCCCTATAAAAAGTAACCTAACTTTGTCTTTTTCAAATCTTTTTATTTTAAACAGTGGTAGTTATCATTCCTCTGAGACTTTAATTTTGGGGAAGAAAAGTATACATGAGATACATGAGCTCAGAAAAAGACCAGATTAAATATTTTAATGATCTTATTGTGATAAAGTGACACGGTTGGTGTGCCTGGCTAATGTTGACCCAGAGGACCCATTTTCTCCTGAGCAAAAGAACGCTAGATGTTTTTGTTCAATCCCGGATCATCAGACTTTGGAGTGCCTCCGGGATTATGACCCAATTCTGAGTTCAAACTATTTTGACATACCAGTAGAGCTGAGAAATGCAATATACTGGCAAGAAAACTCCTTTGGAAGAAAATATGTGTTGTAGTAGGAAAACCTGAAGTGAAGTTTAAATCTTACTTAACTTTTTTCTGCAAAAATAATTATTAAAAAACACTCAGGAGCTAACAGATAAAAAAGAAGCAGAATGATGTTGTTTCATTAGCTATAAATCCCATAAAATATTGTCACAATGTAATATATGTTTACCTTACCTTAAATGCTTAATAAATTTTAGAATGTATATATTTAGAATATAATATGTCTCTATTTTCTACTTAGATAACTATAGTTTGTCCCACTTTTACATTCTCAAAACTTTTACATTAACTATTTCCAAAAAAGTAAGATACAGCTTATTCTCCATTCCATATCCATATGTTTTTCAAAGAATCGAATGCATAAAAAAGAACAAATTAATTTCCTTTCTTTCACTTGTGTTATTTTTAAGGAATTCTACACAGAAAACTTTGAATTTGTGAATAAGTTAAAACAACCAAAAATATTTTCTAGTTATCTATCATATAAATAAATTCTTTGGATTGAAATAAAGCATAACAACAATTTCATAGCTGATGTATGACTTATGCACTAGGTATATATAGCAATATGTCATATCTATCCACAGATTATTAATAAAAAATTTGTGGACAAGATGACTAAACAAATGTAAGAAATCCCACCTCTCTCTCCAAATATGTATATAGAAATGCTAAATATAATCAATAAATATACTTTTGAAAGTTTTAATTCAATAAAATTTTCTGGATATCAAAAATTAATAGCTATACACCACAGAGTGATTATCAGTTGTCATGATTTATCTGATGGGGACAAAGATCAGATACACTCTTGGATGACTGTAGTGAAAACACCATCATGGAAACTGCAGTTTAAGTAACAGGACTGGAGCTGAGATGAAATATTTGGGATGGACCAGAAGGCATCTATCACACCCAGGAAAGAAAACTCGAAAATATCTGCCTATTGTCTTAGCATCATTTCTGAGGTTAGTCTGTGTGTAGAAATGGAGTTACCTGTAAGAAATTACAGCCCCAGCCTCAAAAAGTTGAGTTACAGGGGACAATAAATATAATCACAGAGGTGTGAAAGTACAAAAAGAAAAAATGGACAATCAAGGAAAAATATAATAGAGCAAAATAAAAATATAAACAATGCTTATATTTAAAATATAACATCAGGATGAAAAAATAGATCACAAAATAAGAAAGTGAAAATACAGAAATGGTATTGGTGGATAATAAATGATCAATATAGAATTGAAAAAATATTATTAAAATAAAAAATACAATATATTTTTAAAACTTTAAGATAGGTAGGTAATTCAGAGGGTAAAAAAATTGTATAAACGTTCAAATATTTAACTTTATTTAAAACATTAAATTTGTAGTCACTCATATAGTCATCTATTTATTCATCATTCATTTATTCCTCCACATATACAATACAAACACTTACATAGTTATTAACAGTTTTGGCTAGCATTAACAAATTATACTTTTCTTCTGACAAATATTAAAACAGAAATATAAAAACTTAAAAATATAAAAAGTAAGCTATGGTATTAAATGCAGTATATATTACACACATCTTTTACTATTTTTTCCAAAATCTATTTTTCCTTATAATGAAATATATTATTGATGTATTTTTATATAATGTGAGGAAAAAGTCAAATTTTGTTTTAGTCCAGATGTATTGCTAATTATCACACCCACAATTTTTTTTAAAGAAATATAGTTTTCTCATTGAATTTTTAAAAAACTTTGTGTTACATATCAAACTCAGAAATATACTCAGGAACTTAGAATGGTGGTCTAAGAACAATAAAAAATTCAGAAGATAAAGTAAAATATAGACATATTTGAATTTATACATATTGTTAAACATTATGCAGAAATTCAAAAAATAAACAAATGCAAATCAAAATGATTGGGAAGCTTTTTAAAACATGTATTAAAGATAAAGAATTCTTCTACAACGTATAGAAATTATTTCTACCAATTTTTAGGGAAAGTTAATACGTAAAGAAAAGTGGA